>NC_141694.1:973615390-974059674 GCF_964263255.1 Lissotriton vulgaris
CCACATGGTCACAACACCAAACAGCAAAGAGGCATGGCCACAACAAACAAGACATGCAGGCCTATGGCAAAAGAAAACTGGATGGCTACACAAAATGGTGGCCATGGTAAAAAAACAAGAAGTAGGCATGGAAAACAAAAAACACATACAGGCCTATAGACCCTGACTATACAAACCAAGCATTGGCATAGCCAGTAGGTCTCGCATTTGGGGCCTTATAAGTATTTAGTTATGCAGCACAAAATCCTTGGTGCAACAACATCAACTGTTGCATGGCTAAACACTTATAACGTCCCAAGGCGAGACCTATTGGCTATGCCAATGCTTGTTCTCACATTTGTTTGGCTTCCTTAAATAGAACGCGTGCAGCACTTAAGCAATAAATATTGCCATGTGCTCCACTTTGACAGCATTTCACAAAAGGAAATCTTCATAAAGAGAAATGCGTATTAAAAAGTATTCTGATGGAGTAAATAAACTGACAGCCCGTCTTAGGTGCTCTGACCAATAACATAAATGGATTCCCCACTTAAATTTAGTCACACACAGAACTATATTTCCTTTACTAGGACTACAGTGTCCAAACAGCGCTAATCGATCCTCTTTATCCCGAACATAACTGAATTTGTATACACGAACCACCATTGATGCATATAAATAGATTGTGCGAAACAACTGGGAAATTAAGGGTGCAAGCATAGATCTTCACCAAAGTAGTAGTTATGGAATAAGAAGCACATGGCCAACTGCCCTACGGAGAACAGGAGGCCCTTTTAAGCCTTCATCCAACCCCTCCTCCACACCTGAGTACAGCAACAGACCTTTTCACTGAGTACACAAACCCGCCCGGGGAGAGTCGCAGCAAAGACTGATCCACCTCTATTAATGCAGCAACCACTGCCTTTTAACCACCCTTCCCCACCCTGCGCAAATACTGTATAAGTGAATCTGTGTGTACACTGCCGGGAAGGATGGCACATAACAGAGACTAAAACAATGTTTGTGCTGTTTTATCTGATGCGCAGGTCGCTGACTTTGTTTCACAGCTCTGCTCTGTAAAATATGCCATACTAAAGAGCCTTGTATACTGCGATTATCCATGTGTACGTCTTCCGCACTACCAGTTCCCAGCCTAAATATCAATTTCAAGCACACTTCTGAAGATTGCGTCAGTGTCAGTATGGTTTAAGTGATTATTCAGAGGGTTCAAAAAGTGCCTAGCACAGGACTCCTATTAGTCTGCTCTTGTATTTGTTCTTTGCATGCTTAATGTAGGTTGAAAAGAAGTGTCTTCAAAGGAAATGTCTCAACATCACTGCTTGTGTGGCTACGGGAGGGCCATATAGATTTTTTAAAATTTATTTTATTTATTTATTTTTATTGTAAAACTTTTATATAGCGCTTACTTGACCCGTGGGTATTAAAGCGCTTTACATGTACACAGGATTTGGAGCTTGGGAGACCCTCTTGGTGCCGCTGAGACAAACTAACATGGGAGAGTGAGTGTCAGATATGTTTCTGGAATCCATGAGACTCTCTCCAGGTGCAGCTGAGACACCCTTACCATGGGAGCGTGTCAGAGAATTGCTGGACTCTATGAGATGCCAAAGTGTGCAACAAAGACCCTTTCAGAAGGAGGGAGTGTCAGACCAGTTTAAGGTGCAGCAGAGACACCCCACACCATGGGAGAGCATTAAAGGTACTGCTCGGTTCTACGAGGCTGTCCCCTCTCCCCCTCAGTGTGCAACAGAGACACCCCTCGCTGTTGGAGAGTGTCAGAGATAGTCCTGGAGTCTACGAGACCCCTCCCGCCCCCTTCCAGGGTGCAACAGAGACACCTTTCACCGCCAGAGAGTCTTAGGGATACTGTTGGATCGCATGAGACCCTTTCTAGGTGCAGTAGAGACACCCTTCGCCATGGGAGAGTCAGGGGTCCTGCAGGAACGCATAAGACCCTCTCCAGGTGCTGCCAAGATGCACATCCCCCATGCGATACTCCTACCCCGAGAGAAGAGACCACCCTACATGCTCAGAGATATTTCAGACATGTCCTGCCCAGTCCTCTCTGCGGCCCCATTTGCCTCGCGGACCCCCGGGCACGTGCCTGCTAAGTTCAGGCTCCAGTCATGTTAACGCAGCTCGGGCATAAATTCTTGCTCCGTTTGGGTTTGTTGACGGGGATGTGTGAGAAGCCCTCCAGGGGTCAGGGGGATTCAATTCAGGAGGGACCGAGAAAGAAATTGGGGAAATGAAGGGAAGGGAACTGGGGGAGGAGGGGGCAAATTAAAGAGAAAAAGAAACAAACATTGAAGAACACAACTAGGGAGGACTGAAAGCATGATAGACATGTGGAAGCAAGGTAGGGCTAGGTGAGGGGGGACCTTGAGCAAACATTTGGCAGGAGAAGTTTCTTGCACCTCTTTGTAAATTCTCGAGTCTGCAGTGTACAAGGGATCAGTTTCCCTGCTGCTGTGTGTGACTTTAGGGGACACCAGAAGGCTTTGCCTATTCAAATCTCCCCGATCACTGAAGTTCCTGTGTAGTGCACCCTTCTGACTGAATGGCATCTAGGCGCTTAGGTAACATTAGGGGTCTGGTGAAAACTGCAGGGTTGAAAGCACCAAATACTTATTCACTCAGAAGTGCGGGGATCTTCCAGCACAACTTTAAAACCTTTGCAGAAATGTAGAATTTTTGCCATGTTGCTGTGATGTGTCGGGCGCTGTGCTCCCCGGGCTGCGGTTGGCGATAGGGGCAGGGTTGGTGAAGGGCTGCTGGGACTTTGTGCGCCCCTCTCAGCCATATGATGAGGAGTCCTGCTGCAGTAGAGAGGGGCAGGGGAGTGAGCGCGGCAGGTTGATGAACCCGCTATTTAGAAAAACAGATGGTCGTTATTTCGTAGGATATACAAAAAATCACAACTTTTCTGAGTGTAGTTTGTAACAGAGTTGGTAATTGATTGCTTTGTTCCTTCCGTATTAGATTTGAAATTTAGAGCAGGAAGGTAAAAACAAGCACGCGAGTGGTGCGCGCACGTGGGCCACAGCGAGACATCTGTTTTGAATTGTCGCGCACGCGTCTGGGCATGATAATTCAAAACAGATGGTGCCAGTGCGGGTAACCACAAGTAATAGGCTGTGGGTGGAGCAAAGGCAGGACATGCCTCCGGCTTTGCACAATTGCGTGCTGTCTTTCTTAGAAATTATGGACAGAGGGGTCCCAGACTAGAAAAAGCAGTCAATATGAAGTATAACAAATCAATTTGTAGTTAAATAAAGAGGAAGAACGAATCACAAATGCAATGTTATTTATTCACACTGCACTTATATCAACCTTTTCATGGTTAAACATATTAAACAGACATTATTTTAGTTTTTCAATGATTTTTTGTGCCCAAATAGGAAAGAGGGAGGGAGGGGAGTGCTGGATGGGAATTAGGAGAAAAATTGTGACTTAGTATTCACTAATATGTAAAATAGACATCATACATAATCGTTCATGCATATATTCCTCAGTCCCCAAGGTTCAGGGACACATCACATATGAAAAAATCAATCAATTTTTTTCATGATCAAACACCTAAAAGGCTGTATATATCCCGCTGGTAATAGGAGTTGATAATGGTAGGCAGCAGTCTACGTTTCGACCCTAAAAGTATGTACGGTAGGTCGCCCTTACAATGCGGGTCTTCATCAGGACAAATAAGTGAAGGGAGGTGGTGGGATTGGGCAAACCTCCTAGGGTAAGAAAGAAAATAGGAAACTTATTAGTTACAAGGGTCTGTTAGGAAGTCCCTATGCTAGCCGTAGCGGATAAACCACTCGGCATATACGTTAAAAACACTCATACACTGAGGGCTGACCAGCTAATTATGAGTCAAGTGTGATTACCTGCCATATTAGAACATCCAAGCGCGTCAAATGTGTCCAGTAGCTCCGTATAATATCTATATGAGAGTAATGACTGAGTGAGGATCAGTTTGTAAATATTAAGGTAGACTAGAGCATGCAAAATAGCAGTGATTTACCTTATTAACAGGAGGCAAAGATAGGGCTGAGAATTACCGTTCAGCTGACCGTGTCTGAAAAAATAAGGTAAAAACGAGGGCTGTTGAATATTCCAAAGCCTTTAAAAACCATAGTGATTTGGATGTGACATAGGATTCCCGTGTCATACGCTTACCTATTAGGCGAGAGTTTGTGGTTTATATGAAGCCGCCGAATGTATCAATCATCGCGTTTATCGTAAACAGGGAGATGCCTTTATGGAATGGGGTTGTCTGTAGTGTTTTCAGATCAAATACCATTGAGGAAGGACGAACTTGTCCCGTGGTTGTTCTGTGAAAACGAGGTGACTCATTAGGAACGGAGTTCTATTGTATTGTGGAAAAGTCTATATCATTCGGCAGGGCATTATATTACCTTAAGTCCCCGAGGAGAGAAAAGGCGGGCCGGATCGTTCGACTGCCCGTATCTGCAAAGAAATAGGAGGACTAGTGATTATTTATTTTAGGGGCCTTAGTGATCAGAAGGATAATTAAAAGACACGGCGGTCTTCCCTAGTGCGCTTACCTTATCAATCAATTGCCACAGCTTTGTACGAGGTCTCGAGGTGATGGAATAGTGCGGCTCCCGTAACCAGGAAGTCAGAGACGGGGGGCGTGGTCTCGCTCTTATTAAGTTGTTTGGAAATTGAAAAAGGACTCCCTAAAGGCGTTGCCAGGTAACCAAGAGTGTCCCATATTGTTGAAGCATTGGATTGTTAACCCCTTTACTGCTAAGGCTATTTTACAGCTTCAATGTAATTTCCATTGAAATCAATGGAAAGTCCATGACGAGTTACCCTTGTCATTAGCGGCGAAGAGGTTAACACACACTGAAAACACAGATGTGGGATGGAAATGGAGCTGATCGGGTTATTAAATGACACGACGTTCTTCCTAATCGACCATTATCACGGCTTGTATAAGGTTTCGAGGTAGTGGATCTCTCGTGACCGGGGGGCCTGGGCAGGGGCGCTGTCTCGCTTTTATTAGGTTATTGAAGTTTTGAAAAAAATGGACGATTGCCAGGTAATCAGAAGCGTTCCATTATCTGATTTTCACACACACTGGACACACAGGCGTGGAAGGGATGTGGGGTGGTCATACCACGTACAGAGCAACAACTGGATTTATATATTCATCTATAAGTGGACTCCCACCCAAGGAGGTTGATCATACGCTGTTAAGGAAAAAAAGGGGGATTATTATATCTCCCAGTTGAAAGGAATGTACCATTAAAAGATTAAAAGATTTTCTCTTCAAGGGAACTAGACCGAAACACTCTGGACCGGAAAAATCTGTGGGTGCATGACCACATGGTGGTTTAAACACATGACATTAGAACCCAATTTGCATAATGACATAAGTAAGTTCTCCATGTGTGAACCTACCCACATGGTGGTTTAGACGCATTGTATTGACATGGATCACAGTACACAAGATGGCGTAGATAAACACTCAGTGCGTGAACCTACCTACATGGTGGTTTAAGACGCATCACATAACATGTCACAAATCACCATTGTGGTGATAGTTAGAGCTTGGTACTTCCGTTGAGAAAACATGACTAAGAAGTTACCACCGTGACACACAGTATTAGAAAGTAGAAAGACTGGAAAGCAGAATAGAAAAGATTCAGAGTGTAGCCAGTTGAGCAAAACTATTTTCAGATTCATTTAGGCCACTGTGTACAGAGTCAAAAGAATCAATCCATTTAAGTTCCCTAATGTTGAGAATGGGAGCTATGTTGCCACCTCTGGGGCCAAGTTTTACTTGCTCGAGTACAACCCACTTGAGGCTTTCAGGTGAATGGTTTTCCTTCGTGCAGTGTTCGACAAGAGGAGCCCCTTGTACCTCGCACCTGACACGGCTACAATGTTGCAAAAACTGCATTTTTACACGTTGCTGTGTTTGTCCAACAGAGATCAAATCACAGGGCCAAATTATGCAGTACACCACGTCCGAGGTGTTGCAATTTGTGTGTGTTTTAAGTGTTATGCGTTGTTGCTTATGAACGAACTCCTTAGTCTGGATAGTTGAAGGACACGCCTTACAATTGCCACATTTGAAATGGCCCATAATCGGTGGAAGATTCCACATTGAGGTGATAGTAGGTCCAGAGATGCTGTCCAAAAAGGAACATACTACGTGATCTCGAATGTTCTTGGCCTTCTTAAAGGAATGTAGGGGTAGATTGGTCATGTCGAGGTCCTCAGAAATCAAGTTCCAATGTTTGTTTATGGCTTTCTTGATCGTGTTGCTTTGAGTGGAGAAGGTAGTTACACAGATAAGGCGATGTTCTTCCTCCCGAGTCTTTTCTTTAGGTTGTAGCAAAATTTCTCGCGGATTGAACCACGCTCTCTTTCTCGCTCTCTTGGTTAGGCGTTTGGGATAGCCACGTTCAATTAGTCATTCCATTAGGTTGCCTGACTGTTCCATATAGTCCTCTTTCTTACTACAGTTACGGCGGATTCTCAAAAATTGTCCGAAAGGCAAGTTGTCCCTGAGGTCCCTCGGGTGGTGGCTGGAATACTGGAGCAATGAGTTTCTCTCTGTCGGCTTCCTGAATAGAGTTGTGTGTATTACATCATCTTCAGCGATGATTGAAAGGTCCAAGAAGTTGATGACTTTTTTGTCAGACTGAATGGTAAATTGAATGTCTGGTGATTTCCTGTTGAGCCGCGTGAAAAAATCTACAATTTCAATTTCGGTTCCTGCCCAGACCAGGAGGATATCATAATATACCTCATCCACAGTAGTATATTGGATCTGAAAGGATTTGAGTTATTCAGTATGAACGTGTCTTCATAGGTGGACATAAAGATTATTGCCAGATCGGGGGCAAAGGCAGCCCCCATCGCGACTCCTTTTGTCTGAAGATAAAAGCAGTTCTGGAATAGGAAGAAATTCCGCATCATGGCGATTTTTAGTAGTAGATTGATGAATGATGTTGGAACGCGGGCGGGTGCCTCTCGTCTGTCCAGTGCTAGTGCTGCCACCACCAACGCTTCCTCCTGAGGTATACTCGTATAGAGTGACACAATGTCACATGTCGCCAGTAGTTCTCATTCGGGGTTAAATGGACGTCCGTCCATTATATTGTTGATGTGTGTGGTGTCATGCAGGTACGTCCCAGTTTCCTCAGCCAGTGATTTAAGAAAAAAATCAATGTACCTACACAAAGGTTCCAATATCGAGCCACATCCGGAAAGACGCATGCAAAGGCCAATAGCCTCTGACCAAAAACAAACAATACGCACAAGCTTGTGGTCAGATTTTGAAGCCCCCTTACAAAAAGTCCCGTAGAGTAGTGCATGCTCGCTGGCTCAGGCGAGATCTAAAAAATGCCCCTGGCCACATGGCATGGGGAACAGAGACAAATAGTGGCCTATGGCAAACACACTCAATTACTGGCCGGACAAAGGAGATATGGTAACACAGGAGTTAACAGCATTCATTCAGCAATGCCAAAAATAAAAATTTACTGTGTTAAAACATTTTACAACACACATCCTCCAAAGGAATCACATTTATTACCACAGCTAAACACTGTTTGCAGAAAAGAAACATGGGATATCCCCAAAAAACACATTTTGTAATTCATTCCAATGCCATCCATGGCCGAAATGATGTTTCAAATGAACAGACAATGTTATTTCATCCACCCATGACTAGTACTAGGCCTGCTGGCTGGAAGGCCCATTGGCAGACTAGGCCACATAGTGAATTAAATGAATATCGAAAGTTATTAAAAAAGCATGGAGAAAATGAACTAAACTGTGCAGCATTTTTCCTTTACGATACAAGAAAAATTACGTACAAAAATATAACTAGGCCCCTACTAAAACCGTAGTCCAACCACCACAGTAAATTTTAAAAATCAATTAAAAGTACAAATAAATCCTGGTAAATGCCCCCAATCAAACAAACAATACCCTTATACAACACTTGTTGAACTTACTTCTGGAATACCAAATACAAAGTCCTTAAATCAAAGGGTAAACATGCAGGAGACAAGGAGAGTGATCCTTCCAGCTCCAAATCACAATTAAAAGTGACCAAGAGAGGGACAAAATACAGGTTGGAAATTCTTCCGTAATGTTTGATCTTGTATAGGAAAATATACCGTGGCTAAAAAGGGTACGATCTTTTTATCTTTAATGAACTTGTCATTAGCATTCGACTGCATTTTGCATTCAGAATTGTGGTTAATTGTGTAAGAGCTTGGGGTGGAGGTCAGTATTATAAATTGTATTAGGCAGCTTTATAGTGTTTCTATTGCTCATGTATTTTTTGGTAGCGATGGTGAATGTGTGGAGCGTTTTCAAATTTAAAGGCGGGTTAGGCAAAGGTGCGTTTTAGCCCATTTTTGTTTTCTTTATACACTAACTAGGTGAAATTAGTTTCAAAAACACAGGTGAGAGATGGCATACATCAGATTACATCCTCTGCCCATTTTACTTTATACTGACGATGAGGTATTGGTTTCCAGAACAGGGAGAGGGCTGCAAGATCTCATTGATGATTACATTTCATTTATGCATGGGCTGGATTTGAAAGTAAATGTCACCAAGACATACTTCATGGCCAGTGGGGCCAGACCCAGGAAAAAGCCTTTCTTTTATGTTGAAGGGTCTAAATTGAGTGAAACATCTTGCTTTGCCTATCTCTGGGGGTCATGTTTGATTTTAATTACTCATGGATACCCATGGTATCAAGCAGATTTGCCAGGTTGGAGAAGTCCGTCAATGAAGTGTATTCCTTCACGAAGCAAATGGGTCCCAAGCAAATCAGGAAACTTCTCACACTTTATGAGAGGAAATGTATGGCAGTGGCATCCTATGGTGCAGGTGTCTGGGAAAATATTAACATTCAGATAATTGAAAGGGCGCAAAGTGCATTTATGAAAAATCTTTTTGAAGTCCTATCCAGCTGCTGTTACTTAATTTGTGGCTCAAAATTAGAGGCTCCAGACATTTCAGATAGGATTAAGATATCCCTGATTTTACTCTGGCATTCCATATGGTCACATGACGAAACAGGTCTGAATAAACTGATACTTAAATCAAGCTTTAGGGCTCCCACGGTTGAGATACGTAAATTTGTTCTGTGAGGAGATTTGTTTACCAGATCTCTTCATCAACATAGACTCTTGTAGAGCTATCACCAAGGGGCACTTGAAATATCTTGCCCTACTTAAGGCACAGAGCTCCAGATGGAAGACTGAGAGATATAAGTCTTCAGTTATTGCTTATAACTCAGAGTATGCCCTGGAGGATCTACAATGTTAAGAATGCCCAGCACTGCTTCTCCTGGCCAGATTTAGGATTAATGTGTTGCCATTGATGGTGGGTTATCTTGCCAACTGCCACTACTTATCAGGTCTTTCCCTGTGTCTCTGTGATTGCATTTCAGCCCAAACTAAGCTGTGCCTTGTATTTTTTGTCCCTTTTATGATATGCCTAGAAGGAAATGTAACCTTCTCCTTTTTAAAGTGTTCAATGTAAGACAATGTAGACCGGCTTTATTATTTTTTCAAAAATTGGGTAATTCACGAGTCTGCTGTTCTATTGCGTCTTACATTTTACAGATTATAAAAATTAGGAAAAGTCAGAGTTTGGGATCAATTGTTTGCTTAACTGTATATTTTATGAATTGACATTGCCACGGATTGGTGTAAGAGGAGAGCTCCTTGTTCCACTATCCTTCTTAATTGGGAATGGAGTGTACACTTAATAGTCTAGTGTCAAACAATTATAGATAAAAGATACTTTGGTTATGTAGGGCGAGATATATTTTGAATACTTTTAAAATTGTAATGCTCTTTTAGGCTTTTAATGTATTTTATCATGATGTTTCTTATTCATGTGCTTTTATGTGACTGAAATGTAATGAATAAAGTTTTTTACTGACTGAGTGACTAACCTGGATACCATACAATTCAGGTCCAATTCTCAATAGTTCACCATATACATAATCCACACTTACCTCAACATTTTATTAAATTCTTAAAGGTGTTCACAACATGCAATATCCTTTTGCTTCAAATTCGTTGGCAAGGAATATAAAATAATAAAATTGTTATAACAAATGTCCATAATAATACCAAAAACAAAATACTAATGATAAAACAGATCAATAGAATGCCAAACCATATTCTCATGACCTTTGTTTAACTCTTTCTCTTAATGATCAATGCAGCATCCTCAAACTGCAACCTGTCTAGTTCTATAATTGGGTTAAACCCAAAATTATATAATCAATTTTCTACACTCACCTTATTCATATTGTTTAAATATAATTTCCAGTCTCAACAACATTAATCCACAACCCCTTAATAAGGGAATCTGAAATAACAATACATCTTCATTAGATTCAATGATTCTACTCATCTACTAGACTAATTCAATCTGTATAAGACAAATATATTCACCATCACAATTTGTCCCCATTTGAAACACTATTCTTAACTAATGATAATCTGGGAAAGGGCCAAGATCTAAATAAATGACCACACCAAATAAATCTGTGCACTATTTTGCGCTTGCTATTTGTATCATGTTTGAATTGCATACCAAACTCAGACCACACTGTCCAACCCTGGAAGGGATTATTGAAACACTTCCAGTTGTCCTTCCAAGTCTAAGGCTATTTTACAAAAATGGGCTTCCAAACAATAAACATGCATTTTTAAATAAACACTCTTCGAGATCAAAACACCAAACATCAAGAGAAAGCCAAATCATTAAAATAATTTCCTTTGTTAATAATGAAAAAAAATCCAAAAAAGACAAACATTCGAGATTTGAACTAATCACTAATAGGTCCAAAACACTGATTCAATTCCATTGTACTATTGAGTAGATAGTTTACATAACAAGCATCTCATCCCCTCTAATTTATTGCAAACAAATTTGAAAGTGATATTCTCAAACAATCAAAACTTTGTCTTAAACATCATACCATTTTGTGCCTGCTATTTACACTTTGTTGGAGTTGACTGCCAAACTCAAACCATGTGGTCCATTCTTAGAAAGGGTTATCAAACCTCTTCTGGTTGTCCATCCAAGCCTCGGATCATCTTAACAGAAAGAGACTTCCAAACAAAAAAACATATATTTACTAATAATAAAGCCCTACAAAATGAAAAGAACAAACAGCAAAAGAAAGCCAAAACACAAATGAATTTCCTTTGATATATCAAAAAATATATTCCAAAAGAGACAAACATCCCAGAATCAAACCCATCACTTATTGACCAAAGACACTGGTTTAATTCCATTGTACTTTTCTGTAGGTACTTTATAAATAGCAAGCATTACCCCCTCTAACCTATTACAAAATAATTAGAAAGCAATGGTCGCAAAAAAATCAAACATTGTCTTAAACATAACCATTATTATTCTTCCCTTCCTCATATTGATCTTGCAGACCAAAAACCTCAGGATATAAACTGAAAAAACAAAGGCTAAAGTAATGCTATAGTTTGGTTTGATTAAAAGATCTGTTTTTGTTTAAAAAAAATGCAGATACTCACTGAAAAAGCCAAAAGTTAAAGTAACGTTGTAGTTCAGTGAATATGTCAGTGACAACATTAACGTTTTGAACTCAAGAAGCCAAAGAGTTCCACCAGTTTTAGTTAGCACAGCTAACTATTTCTTGCACCCCTGCCATGTACTGCTTAGGACCTCACATATTACATCACTCATGACATGTTAAATGACAACATTGATAACAACACCACTGATGACATCTTATATGACATCCTTTTATACTACAGTGAGACAACACCCAAGATATAGCTCCTCAAATTACTCTTTAAACCTCTAGATCTTTTTGATGTATGTATAATAGATTGGATGCATACTTTTATTTTTTTGTGTTGTTTTGACACTTTTTTGTTTTGATTTTCTTTGCTTTTCTATTTTTTTTTAAGTCTAGATCCAATGCTTTAAAAAAAGATTTGTATTTTTTTAATTTTTATTTTAAAATGAATTATATTTTAGGGGATTTTTAACATTGTGCACTATGTGTAAAAGGGCTTCCAGGACATTTAAAAATATTCTGTGTCAAATATTATTGTATTATTTTGCCCACAGCCCACCACTTTTAAATAGTGCCAGCAGTGCATTCCAAAGCTCTGCATCTTCACATCACTTTCCTCCTGTTTTTGATGCAGCATTTTCTGTGGAGTCATTGGCTGCCATCCTGCTGCTTAACTCTTCTGCACATCAGCCCAAGCTATGCTGTTTGGATGCAAATCCCACAGGTACTTCCACATTCACTAGTTTCCATTGAATATTATCTACCCTTTCGCCTTTGCAGCACCTGGTCACACAAAGTGCAGGTAGCCTCCTGGGGAGTAATTTTTTTGGCCAGCTGGAAGTTTGAAACACTGCAATGCCACGGATTCTAACTCAGGGCTCAGTTGTTGTGGTGCTTCAGAAGTGGATGGAATGAAAATTTGCCTAGCTGTAGTGCTGGTAAGTTTCAATTCTATCAAGGAAACCGAGGCGAGGATTATGCCTTCTTTCTTTGCTTTATTTTTCACAGCAGCACATTTTAAATCAGTAATCAACTACATTTCCCATGAACAATAAGGAAAACCAACAAAGTCTCAACAGGAGTCCTTCCTCGCTGTCCGCACTCCAGCCAGCCAGCATAGTCCCTTCACGCTGTTTCCTCTTCCGTCGCGCGAACCATTTCCTGACGGATTTCACGCTTTTTGTTTGGAACCATCGTTTCCTGCAAAATACCTAGTGTCAGAGGACTGAGCTGGAACCAATTGAATTGTAGAACAATCAAAAAACAGCAAATGTTCAAAGTCATTAACTCATTACCACAGTTCTAAAGACCCATGAAAGGCTTACTTACACCAGAACGGAGAAGGGTCCACATTTTTAGAGGTCAATGGGTGGGATAATCCTCGCCTCCATGTCCTTAATAGAATTGAAACTTACCAGCACTACAGTTAGGCACATTTTCATTCTATGTCAGGATCGGAGGCTCAGATTATGCCAGTTCAAAGCTTGTCGACTACTAGCCGTGCCACCTCCAGCTTCAGTTTGAAATAAAACCTCTTAAAGGTGGAGTCGGAGGACCAATCGTCTGGCGCATCAGATCTTCCAAATGCGCTCCTACGGAAAAAGCCTTACACTCTATCGCCCCTCTCGCCGAGTGGGCACCAAATTGCTTTGTATCAATCCCCGCCTCCTGCATCACCCAACGCACCTATCTGCCGATGGTCGGGACAAGACTGCTCTGTACGGCCTACGTAGTGCAATGAGCAGCTGCTTCTCTCTTGGAGGGTGAGTTTCCACTGTCAATTCTTCGTAAGCATGGAGGCACTGCACCACACACCATTTAGGGGAGTCTGGGTATGCTGGGTATGAGATGACCCTGGTATTACTCTTGGTCCCTATTCTCACAGCAAATAATACCCCCTCCGGGGAAAACACTCTGGCTGAAATGTCCAAAGCTCTCACGTCTGAGACGCGCCTGCACAAGACCAGACACAACAGCATTGCCAATTTGGCTGTCACTTCCTTACAGGACAGAAACCTATTCGGTTGCCAAGAAAGAAAAATATGCAACACCCGGTGTACGTCCCAAAGGACCACATACCGAGGCTCCGGAAGGAGAGAGAGGCAAATCCCACTGAGAAGCCGGCAAACCAAAGGGTGTTCACCCACTGGGAAGCACTGAACCACAATGTGAGCAGCTGAAATCACAGAGAAGAAGGTGTTAATTGACCGATAAGCCAAGCCATGTTCCGCTGGACGCACCAGGAAATTAAAGATTTGGAGTACATCTGCCCCCAAGGGATCGACACTCCATCGCACACACTAACAACACAATCTATGTCAGACTGACCGGTATCTCTTAGTCGTGCTGTCCGCTCATGCCTTAGCAAGCAAGTTCTAAACCTTACCCGAAAGGCCTGGGAGTGACTAGCGATGCCGGAGATCCGCCATGCCTTCATCCTCAACGTTCCCTCCACTACTAGCCGATGGGGAACAAGATCGGGATTGAGGAGAATAGGAGGAAAGTGGGGGAGTCGGATTGGAGATTCCCAAGAAAGTTCCAGTAGAACTGGAAACAAGATCTGAGACCTCCACAAGGGTGTGATCAACACAACTTCCGCCTGCTGGCGGCGAAGTAGCATGGACACTCGAATGATAATGGAAAACGGAGGAAAGGCGTAGCCCTGCTCATGCTGCCAGTCCTGGAGAAACCCATCCATAGCCTCTGCTTGAGGATCTGGCCGCCAACTGAAGTATCTCGGTAACTGATGATCCAGCCGTGACACAAAAAGGTCGACCGAGAAGGGGCTCATTTCTCTGCCAACTAAGAGAAGACTTGAGGGTCCAACATCCACATGCTGGCATCCAGGAGATGAAGAGAGTGCCCATGCGGCACTTTGTTCTCCCAACCTGGAAGGTATTCCGCCATCACCGAAATCTGGTTGTTTAGGCAGAAGTGCCAAAAGTCTTTGGCTAGGTTCGCCAACATTCTGGACCTTGTGCAACCTAGGTGGTTGATGTACCAGACCGCAGAGATGTTGTCCATCCTGAGAAGGATGCAAAATTGGACCCTGTCCTTTGTTCTGCATTGCACCGCAAATGACTCTGCCAGCAGTTTCAAGTAGTTGATGTGCAATGACTGTTCGTGAGTGGACCAGGCTCATCCTGTGGAGAACTCTCCACACCTGGCCCCCTAGCCAGAACGGCTGGCGTCAGACTCGATTACTATATCTGGAGTGGAACCAAATATCGCTTGGCCATTCCACGCCTCCATGTGGGTGAACCACCGTTCCATCTCGTCTCTCATGTCGTCCGTAAGGGGCACCCACTGACAGTACGTCAGACCCTTCCTGAGATGGTGCTCTTTCGGGCATTGCATGGCTCGGTAATGTAAGGGCCCAGGATACATGGCCTGCATCGAGGAGGAGAGGAGACCTACTTGTCGCGCCAGCTGGCGCAAGGATATCTGCACCTTCGCCAGGGTCTGGCGCAGTTTGTGCCTGATCTTCGCCATCTTCCTGGCAGGGAGATTCAGAGTTGAAGAGATGGAGTCTACATTGAAACCTAAAAAGGTTGCACACTGGACCGGAACCAAAATGGATTTCTTCTCGTTTATGACAAACCCCAGTCCCTGCAGTAGGTCTACAGCCGTCTTCAACTGGCTGGACAGCCTTCTCGGGCACTGATCCAGAAAGAGCATGTCGTCCAAATAAAATATCATTCAAACACCCTGCACACGCAGGAACTCCACTGCTGGTCTGAGGACATTTGTGAAGCACCACAGAGTGGAAGATGGCCTGAAAGGGTGTGTGGTGAACTCGAAAACCTGTCCTTCCCACCTGAACTACAGTAAGCACCGATGAGGGGGGAAGATATGGACAGTCAGGTACGCGTCCTTCAGTTCGAGCCGGACCATCCAGTCGAGAGGTCTCTGCACATGCCCGAGGAGATGGAAACCTTGCATTTTGAAGTGGCGGTAAACCACCCACTCATTGAAATTCTTCAAGTTGATGACTGGCTGCCGGCCCCCATCGACCTTGTTGACTAAGCAAATGTGGCTGAGGAAGCCACCGGGATGCTCTTCCGCAAAGCAAATTGCGCCATTTTGGAGGAGGGTGGAGATCTCTCTGGGTATCAGCTCTGTGTCCCGCTGACAAAAGGAGATGGGACGGGGACGGCCAAGCTGATGTGGACAGCCATGAAATTCCAACTGGATGCCCTGGACCATCTGTAGCACCCAAGCATCGCTCGTGAGAGAAACCTAAGCTGGAAAAAACTGCGCCAAGCACCCTCCCACCTGCAGGTTTGCTGAGGGTAGTACACTCCCTTTCCTGGCGTTATTTTGCTGGCCTCGTTGGCCTCCACAGCCACGGAACTTCAATCCTCTGGTGGGGTAGAATGTGTTGAAGTGGGCATTATCCTGGTATTGCCCATGCCTGGAACCTTGCCCCCTGTCAGGGTTGGAGAACCAGCTGGTCAAGCGGCACACGTTCCCTAGAAACACAATCGCGTGCTGCCCCCAGCCCAGAGAACTTCCGGGGATATGGGCGCGCCGGAGACCTTGGCCTCTTCAGTCAAGGATTTTTGTGACAGATCCCACTGCATCCAGCAGCTTGTCCTGGCATGAATGCCAGGAGTGATCAATACCCTTTTTAGGGTCCCTTACAAACTTCGACAGTAATGTTGCCATCTTGGGGACTATTTCGGGCTTCAGGGTAGCCTTCCCTTCCAAACTGGGGCAGGGGCACTCCGCCCGAAGGCGGTTGCGAGCATCCTTTTCCATCAGCTTGCGCAGACAGCTCGCCATGTACTGGGCTACTTTGTTCCCCGGGACCCAGTCTGTCGACCTAGGGTGGACAATGTCGTCCGGATACAGCATGTCAGTGGTCCCCCACTGGGGCAGGAGTGGCGGTCGGGAGCCAAGCTCTAGTGTGACCCGCTTCCTCATCAGTGTCACCAGGGGAATTACTGTTGTCAAAGCGGTCTGGGGAAGCGGTGGAGGCATTGGGGTACAGTCCGCGGGGGAGCAGAGTGTGGTTGTGGGGGCACCTGTGCTAGGAAAGCCTGTTTCAGACATGCAAACACATCCCCCCCTTTATCAGGCGGTGACTGAGTCCATCTACAGGGCTGTTAATCAAGCCATGGAATTGTTAGAGCAGGGCCTATCAGCGCAGATAGCGAAAGAGTGCGCCAAATGGGCTGCTCCCGCGCCAGATACCCTAAGTCCCCACCGATGCTTCAACCTGCTGCTTCTCCCCCTGCCAAGAAACTGTGCTCAAAAGTACACAAGACTCTCCCATTCCAACCAGGTAGACCCATCATTTCTGAAATTGGTGGGCCTACTAAGAGAATACCCGAATATGTGGATAACTTCCTAAAACCGCTTGTGACAAATCTACCATTGTACATCCGAAACACCGAGCATGTCTTGGGTACCCTGGCGGACTTAAGCTGGGAAGATAATATGACCATGGTGATTTCAGATGTAACAAAACTGTACACCAGTATCAAAGGGGAAATTGGCTTGATAGCTGTAAAGAAAATGCTTAATAGAAGGGGTGGTTGCTCCTGGAATCACACTGAGATGCTGACTGAGATGGTGGAACAGATCTTGGACAATAATGTGTTCCTTTTCAAGGAACGCTGGTACAGGCAAAGACAGGGAGTTGCAATGGGCTCCAGTTTCTCTCCCTCGTATGCCAACCTTTTCATCGGTTGGTTCGAGGAGACGAGAATCTGGGGCTCATTGGGCTCCGAATGGAATGACTCCATATTGTTCTGGGGCAGATATATAGACGACTGCATTATGAGCTGGACAGGCAGCAAGACGAAACTGATGTTTTTTTTGTAATACCTCAATGACAACGAACATAACATACGGTTCACCATGGAACAAAGCAAGATCAAAATTTCCTTTCTAGATGTGGAATTTTATATACTTGACAATCATATACACAGTAGACTGTATCGTAAGTCCACAGCGTCCAATATCCCTTCTCCCAGTTCTGGGCAAGATAACCGAACAGATGGTTTATCAGGAGTTAAAAAAACTTCGTGGAAATACATAATATCCTTCATCCCCAACAATCGGGCTTCCGCCCAGGGAATTCGACGGAAACGACCCTTATTGAGCTTGCTGACTCAATTAAATTCCTGCAGGATGAAGGGAAAAGCGCTGTTTTGATTTTATTGGACCTCACAGCGGCGTACGATACCATCTCCCACACAATACTGATTAGTAGGCTGAGAGATATCGGTATTACAGATATGGCCCTCGCGTGGATAATTTCTTTCCTGTCTGATAGATCTCAAATTACCTCCTTGAGCCCTTTTCTCTCTAAGGAAAAGAAGGTTTCATCAGGAGTTCCGCAAGGCTCTATTTTGAGTCTTTTATTATTTAATATCTATATGGTCCCCCTCATTTCTTTAATTGAGTCATATGGCAAATTTGTCACTTCATACGCCGATGATACTCAATTAATTGTACCCTTAGACAGGAACTCCAATGAGGCAAAACAGAACTTAAAGAACTGCCCGACGGAAGTTTTCCAATGGATGGAGAATAATCATTTAAAATGCAACGCCAATAAGACCGAGATTCTGCCCTTGGGGAAAAAAGCCAATTTTTGCCCAAGCAAATGGTGGCCAGATGATTCTCCTGCCCCGCTCCATGCAGTGGAATCAGCCAGAAATCTGGGAGTCTTATTTGACGCCACACTTTCCTTTTACCAGCATGTGAGGAATGTGGCAGGGAGCTGCATTATTAAATCTTTGAAGAAGTTTTTTGACTTCCTCCCTACTGATTCAAGAAAGGCTGTGGCTGTAGCCCTAATACTCTCTCGGTTAGACTATTGTAATGGCTTGATGGCCGGGGCAAAAGAGGCGACATTAAAGAAACTCCAGAGCGTGCAACACGCCGCTGCCAGATTGGTATTGAAATTACCTAGAAGCTTCTCGGCATGAGCGGCCCTTAAGAGCTTGCACTGGTTAACTCTGCATAACAGGATTTTGTTTAAAATCCTGGTGACGACATTTAGAGCTCTAAACCACACAGGTCCGAGGTACCTTGCTAGAAGATACACTCGTATTAATCTGTCTAGAAAATTGAGGTCATCAGGGGGAAACCTGGTCGACATCCCCAGATTTCAGTATAAAACCAAGGGAGGGAAGACCTCGACTGTCCTGGCTTCTAAGGCCTGGAACGCAATGTCCAAAGATCTTAGACTTCTGGACAAAGAGGCCGCCTTTAGGAAGCAACTAAAAACCTGGATCTTCAATCTACCAGAGGCCTCCGTAATGGCTGCTATCTAACCTCCTGTGATTGTATTGTACTTTTTTTCAGCGCCAGGATGCTCCTTTCGGAGCGACAGTAGCGCTTTATAAATACAGAATACAAATACAAATACAAAATACAGCATGTAACTCTCTATTACATGCATCCAGTGCACATCCCTCTCACCAGATACGTTCAATCTCTTATGGGGAATTTATCAGAGTACGACGCAACTGTAGCAGAGACCAGGAATTTGAAGAATGCAAAAAAGGAGTTTTAACTAGATTCAAGAACAGGGGATATGACAAAAAACTACTGACAAAAGCTGAACAAAGAATAGACAAAATCCAGCGGTCAGACACACTGAAGGAAAAAACAAAACAGAGTAGAACAGACCAAAAGATTAGAATGATCACTGGGTATAACAACTGGTCGGGAGTGTTACGACAGAGTCTAAACAAACACTGGCACCTACTCAAAACGGGTAATTCTTTAAAAGAATTTATCACTGAAAAATGAAACATCAAATACAGAAGAGGGTTTTCCCTCAGGAACATCTTGAGTCCCAGTTACCAAAAACCAGAGAACACAGACGATTGGTTGAGAAAACACACATTAGGGTTTTACAGTTGCGGACACTGCAGCACATGCAGATGGGCCTGTGGGAGGAAGAAAAATTTTGAGGGACCAGGAGGTAGGAACTACAAAATTGGCACCAACATAAACTGCCTCACAAAATTTGTTGTTTACGCAATTGAATGCAAGTGTAAAAAAAGATACATTGGAAGTATGATTAGAACACTACGGGAAAGGATCAGTAAGAGCAGTCAAACAGGGAGACATGAGATACCCTTTGGCTGCTCATATGTCAATTTGCTCTGCCCAGACAACAAACCTACGTTTTGAGTTCTATGGGATAGAACATGTGCCTAGACACCCGAGAGGTGGAAATAGGGAACTTACAGAGGAGAGAAGCACAGTGGATTTTAAAATTACACAGTGTGGAACAGAGTTTGAACATTGACCAGGAACTGCACTATTTCCTGGGCAGATAAATGGTGTAAAACTTTTTTAAAAAATGCATAGACAGTACACATACAGACCCAGGAATGATGAGACAGAAATAGAGCACCCAAAGGGGATTTCGAACATATGTGCGACAGAAAAAACAGCTAGCACACCCTCGCCTTATTAGGTGTTTCTCCCACACAATGAGGTATAATGAGGTTGCATACTATTAGCCTGTACGGTGTACAATAGCCAATAGCATTGAAATCTCTAATTATTTTTGTTTCCTTAAAAAAGTGAAATTATAGCACATTAAGCATGTTTCAACCTTCCTACCGTTTTGCTATCACATGGCCTCTAAACTAATTGGTAACAAAAATTAAGATGATTTGTGGTGGTTAACTACAAATGAAGTCATAATTCTACTGTACTGACTTAAATGGATGGAGAGAAAAAGCACTAGCTAGTTAAATCACAATACATTTACTAAAACACATTAGGACACAACTATATGACCAAATATAGATTTAAAACCGTTTGATTGTCATTATGAGCATAATAGAGTAATACCTTTTTGAATTTAGTATTGAGATAGATTGCTTTTCTCTACTAAGATTATCCATATGAAATTGACACTCCAAATAGGCAACTATGGGTTAATAACATTAAGTTTTTGCTTCGTTATTCATTAACTTAGTTTATATAATACACACAAACAGTGAGATTCGATATTCTTAAAGATGGCCGCCAAATTTAATAAGAACGTTAAGTCCTTTCTCACTGTTTACACCAGGAGAATAGAACTTGACGGTCCAGATAACGTGTGAGCAGGTATCTCACTTCCGGTGGTTATAGCTACAGAAAACGGTTTCACATGAGCGTACTCGGCATCATAACAACAACGGTGGCGTCGCGGAGGAGTTTTTCAACACTGGAGCGAGGTAAAGAGGATTACGAGAATCGTTTTTAATATGGGGCGATTTAGGTGAATCTTGGAGTTGAGAATTTTCTATTTACTTACTTGGTAACTGTGGATCTTAACTGCAGTTTTGAATCTTTATTGTTCCAGTTAGGCACTAATATGCGTGTTGACGAGTCATCTCAATATACTTTGAATATTGGCGACGTATAAAGAATGAGGAACTGATTTTTACCATTGGCTCTGTTCCTGATAATTAAACAGCCCAAGTATTGTTATTCAAAGAGTGGCTTTGCTGAGTTTTGGACATAACGCATAGCTTTGAATATACTTAGCACCAAAAGATAATGATGCCAAAATGTGCAAGATATACTGTGGTATTCCTATTTAGAATATTCTTGTATGGAATGTTATCTTTCCTTCTTGTTGTGCATTCCATTAGGGGGAGTGGGAGTTAAGGGAACGAGTTTACCGGTTGTGGATGTACAAGCTGTCTCTTGAAAATAAACTACTTTCTCTACTCGAACCTGCGTTTGTGGATTACTTCATGAATTGGGGACGATCTGGATTTACAGACAGGCAGCGTTAAACAGGTACTGTGTTTTACTTTTTTTTTACGTGTTTTGATCGCGCCAGTGACTGTTCCCTGTTTACTGTGCTTTGATAGCACCAGCATCTGTTTCTCACAGGAGTGTTTCCATATTATATGGAGTATTGCTTGGAAACTGTGTTGCCTTATTTCTGAAGTGTATATTGACTGCACCCGCGGCTGTAACTATCTCCAACCTGCGGCTGTCGTGTATCTTTTTGGATTATTTGTTTTGGTATTTCGACTGTGGTCCATACTTTTGTTCCTGTGTTGCTTCGTTGGAAAGTATATTGCAAAATTTACTGTAGCGTTAAGCTGAAACGGATGGCAAATGTTTTATTTCAAAAGAACTGTCTATAGCTTACTTTCAAACTGGAACAGTTGTGAGGCGCGCTGAAGCTCTCAGTGTTCTGGAGATCGTGCACTCTGCAGCCCGAGTGCTACGAGGTTTCTGTCATTGTCATACGGATACTTTAGCACCTTAATGGATGTCCTCACGTCAGTGCATACGTCACGCACGTTGCGTGCGTAATTGACGTGCCGCCATCTTAGGAGTACTGGATCCACGGTGGTATTCATTTACTAAGCCTCATTATTGCATCTCAGTTTGACTACAATTCATCATCATTTCTACCAGTATGCTGCCTAGCTTTATGGTTGTTATACTTTCGATTGTATTATCCAATAACATTTTACTAAAAAAAAATAATAATAATAATAACAATGAGTCACATATTGCTGCCAAAAGAAGCCGGACTTGGTACTTTTAATATTTCATGACTATGTTGCTGGAACTTAATCGATTCTAACTTCTTCAGGAATCACATAGATGTCGGTGACCACATTTATTATTTTGATTTGTTATTTTATAACCTACTTTTCTCTTTCTAGTTATACAGTGTATATCATCTAAATTTATCACTATCTCATATAGTTTTTTTAAAAGTTTTTTTTCACTTGAAAATATTCTTAGTGGAAATTCTTCCTTATTTCTCACTAATTTAAGTCATGTCTAATATAGTTGTACCTCCACATTTTTTGCCAGTGGCCGGAGAACCCAAAATGGAATGGGACTTTTGGTACCCAATGTTTCTAGCCTATATTGATGTTTTGGAAGAAGATGGTTGTTCTCCAAAGAGGAAACTTGCCCTTTTAAGGAACTGTTTAGGGGGCAGGTTTAAAAGAATTAGCAAATCTACCTACTGTTGAAGGTTCTGGGGACAACAATGTTTTCGATGTCACTATTCAACAAATGCAAAAAACACAGTTTTGGTCCTTGGATGCTTGATTCCGGTCTGGGAAAGACATGGCTTGGTAGTTCGGACTGGACTGTTCCCATGAGGCACAGGGTCAGAGCTGATTTGCATATAGCCAGTGTCTAACCCAGGGTGGTGTGGAGTGCAAAAAAACGATGGATTTAGGCCCAGATCCTTGTACTGGGGTGAATGTATGACACTGTTCTACATTCTGTCCATCAACTGTGTTTTTTGCAATTTTTACCCCAAGTGTGCTGGGTATACTCAGACGTGAGTCCCAGGCTCTCCACACCACTGGAGTCAAGCTATCCAGGCTGATGAAGGCTGATAGCCAGAAACCGGTCCTTGGATGCTTGATTCCGGTCTGGGAAAGACATGGCTTGGTAGTTCGGACTGGACTGTTCCCATGAGGCACAGGGTCAGAGCTGATTTGCATATAGCCAGTGTCTAACCCAGGGTGGTGTGGAGTGCAAAAAAACGATGGATTTAGGCCCAGATCCTTGTACTGGGGTGAATGTATGACATTGTTCTACATTCTGTCCATCAACTGTGTTTTTTACTATTCAACAAATGAGCACTAGATTTGGCAGGAAAATTAATACTGTTATGGAAAGGGTTAAATGTTATTCTCGTGCTCAAAAAGAGGATGAATGCATAGAGGATTACGTAGCTGTGTTACGCATGTTAGCAGGATCTTGTGCTTTTGAAACTATTAACTATGAACAAGTTTTAAGAGACCAAATTATGATGAAAACTAAAAGCAAGAAAATTCAATAACAACTATCGATGGGCACTGAATCTTCTCTAAATGCTGTAGTGAATATTGCCAAAGGTATTGAACAATCTGAAAAGTTTGTTAGCGAAATTAGGGGAAAAGTTGTCAAAGTTAATGAGATTGTTCCTGAAGTATCAATAGTTAAGTACCAATCTACTTCCAAAAAATTCTCTTCTTTTCCGCCTAAGAAAGACACTATAGGAAAAGATAACCGATTTTTTGGAAAGAAACCTTAAGTGGGGGCGGTGGTTTTGACCATGTTGGAAGCTACAAAGGGTGTCCTACGTGGAACAAGATATGTATCAAATGTAAGAAATCTGGACAGTTTAGCAAAGTTTGTAAGTCTTCTCAAAAAATTAATTTCATGACACATGAAGAGAGCGAACACACTCCAGAGATCAAAAGTCTTTTGTACATTGGTAACACTAATTGTAAGGGTTTTCCCAATGGCAAGATATCAATAAATGGCATAGAAGTTTCTATGTTGGTGGATTCATGTGCTTGGTACAGTATTATAAGCAGAGATATTTTTGAATATTGGAAAAAACAGAAAATGATTTCCTCCTGACATTCATCCTGGTGGTTATTCTAGTCACAAGATTGATCTTGACGGATTTATGTGGGCAGACTTGGAGTTTTAAGGCAGGAGAACCAGAGGGAAAATATATGTAGCCACCAAAGGTGTATCTATTCTCGTTTGACCTCATCAACAAGAAATGGGTAGAAAGTTAGATCCCAATGCCTCATCACCTGTTTATGTTGTACCTCCTGACAATGAGGAACTTGCCAATGAATTAAGAAATAACTTTCCTTCACTCTTCAATGATATATATGGGGAATTTGTAAATTTTAAACACAAAATTATTCTCAAGGAGGGCGCAATTCCTGTCAGACACAGAGTAAGAAATGTACCACTGTGACAAATTAAAGGTGATATTGTCTGATTTAGTTTCTAAGAACAACATTGAGCCTACAGAATACTCTCCATGGTCTTCTCCATTTGTTTCCTCTCTTAAGAGCAATGGCGATCTTCGTTTGTGTGTAGATCTTTGCAGTCTAAATAAGGAAATATGGATTGATAGACATCCCCTACCCCACATACATGAGCAAATTTCCACACTTTCAGGTGCTTGTATTTTTTCAACTATAGATCTAGCTAGTACCTATCACCAGGTAGTCCTACATGAGGAATCTAAATTCCTGACAACTTTTGTTATGCCTGATGGTATGTTTCAGTTTTCTTGTATGCTGTTTGGCCTAGCCAGTACTGCTTCCGTTTTTCAAAAGGCTCATGAAAGAGGTCCTGGAAGGGTGTCCTGGTGCTATCACTTTCCAGGATGATCTTCTAATTTTTGGGAAGAACTATGAGGAACATGATGAAAATTTAGAAAATGTATTAAAATGTGTACAAAATAAAGGGTTGACTTTGAAATTTTCTAAATGCAAATTCAGACAAAGCAAAGTGGAATATTTGGGACATGAAATCTCTAGTAATAATAATAAACCACATTTGTAAAGGACGAACAATCACCCGTAAGGGTCTCCAGGCACTGGGGGCCGTCAGGAAGATTAAGCAAGCTATTGCCCAGAGTCACATGGTGCTGGGCTAATCTGCCGCCGGCGATCGAACCCTGATCCCTAGATTCCAGTGTCAGTCGCCCTTGGCCGCAGCACCACACCTCAAGCTTAATCATTTCCAAAGTATTTCTAATGCTCCTGCTCCTACTATGCAAGAACAATTAGTTTCTTTTTATGGATTGACAGAATTTTACAGCAAATTCATACAAGATTATTCTTCCAAAGTGCATCCTTTAAGAACAATGTTAAAGAAAAATGTATAGTTTACTTGGAACAAAGAACAACAATTTGCTTTTGAACTGCTAAAAAAAGAAATTGTTGATGGCCCATTTTTAAGACCTTTTGAGGTTGGAGGGGAATGTATTTTAGCTCTGGACGCCAGCAATGTTGGTTTAGGTTCTGTTTTAATGCAAAAAAACAAAGGTGAAGAATATGTTGTTTCTTATGCATCTAGAATGTTACGTGGTGCTGAATACAATTATTCCACCATCGAAAAAGAGTTGTTAGCATGTACATGGGCTGTTCAACATTTTCATCAATTTTTGTGGGGTACCACATTTTGCTTAAGGACAGACCACAAGCCTTTAATCAATATGTTAGCTGCCGGCGGTGCTAGAACACTTACTGCTCGTTTGGCACAGTTGGCTGCTAAATTACAGGAATTTGAGTGTTTTGTTGAAAATGTTCCAGGGTGTTTAAATGTACATGCGGGTTGCATGTCACGACTACTCTTGTCTGACACACATGATACTGATAACAATGGTGTTGTCTTTGATGTAACGTACACAAGTGACGATGTTAATAGTGGAAACACTAATGTATTGTCATCAGAAGTAATTTCTGAAACTGACTGGAAGAATGCTATGTGTGAGGACGGTACGTTATCTAATGTGATGAAATTTCTACAAAGTGGGTTGGCCTGAAGAAAGAAAATTAACTGGTGATCTTATGATCAAAGATGAATTAATGTTTTCTCATGGTTTTGTAACAAGTGGGGATAAAATTGTTCCTCCTTTTAAGATCAGAGAAAAAATTCTGTCCATGGCTCATGAAGGTCATATGGATATGTCCAGCACCAAAAGACGCATCAGAGAATTTTATTGGTGGCCTGGTGTCGATAGTATGGTCGACAAATGGGTCAGACAGTGTCTTCCCTGTTCCAAAAGTGACAAATCAGTCAAACCACTATCTGTGGATGTTACTCCTATTGAGTATGTTCAAGGTCCCTGGAGGAAACTGGGTATTGATTTTACTGGTTCCCTTGGTATATCTCTCAACAAGGATATGTATGCATTAGTCCTAATAGTTTACTTTTCGAAATGGCCCGAGTTGAAAATTGCAGACAAGATCGGTTCAAATCAAATAATTGAATTATTAGATTACGTTTTTTGCTGTGAAGGGTTACCTGCAGAAATTATTTCTGACAATGACCCTCAATTTGTTAGCAATGTGTTTCTTATGTTTCTTGAAAGATGGAGTTTTGCATAGAAGAGTGTCCAATTATAATCCCCAAGCCAATGGTCAGGTAGAACGCTTGAATAGGGTGGTTAAAGAATCTATTTAACTAGCTATAAAAAGCGGGTTTGAATGGAAAAAAGCTCTACATGCTACTCTCTTGTCATATCGTATTTCTCCGAATTCTGTCACGGGTCTATCTCTGTTTCGGATGTTACGAGGAAGGAAAACTGGTTCTAAACTTTCACCTTGGTGGTTGAAAGTTAAAACTTTCAATGATTCCACTTTTGATTTTTCACAGGTCAGGAAGCGTGTTCAGAAATATCAAGAGAAAATGAAGAAGAATGTGTTGCAGCATCGATATTCTGGTTCCAAAATTAAAGTGAGTGATTTTGTTTGTGTCCAGTTTGGTGGTCTTTCTGGCAGAAAGTGGGCCAAGTGATCTGATCCCATTAAAGTACTGGAAGTTTTCAGTAAAGCAGTGAGATTAGATGGGGGAAAAATGTTGAATTTTAGACGTATATCCTTATGTAAATTTGCAAACTTACAGTCACTTCCTCAACTCATTATTCCCAAATCTACTGACGAGAATGATAATGCTGCCATTGTTCTGGGTACATATGAGAATGTCATACCTACTTCAAGTGTCTCGGAGTCATGTTCTAAACGTGTTGATAATCTTCAGAATCTTGCTTCTTCTATGTCTGATGACAATAATGCTGAATCAAGGGATGACATTCCCGAGTCTGAAAGTCATGTGACTGAGTTAAGGAAAAGCTCTTGCATTAAGCATACTCCTGTCAAAATAAAAGGTTTTATTCAATATTAACTGTTAATTACTTGTATTTGTATTGGTACATACATTTGTTTAGTTTTTTTTGTTTTATATTTTGTTTTTATGGGGGAAGGTGTGTGGAATTCCTATTTAGAATATTCTTGTATGGAATGTTATCTTTCCTTCTTGATGTGTATTCCATTAGGGGGAGTGGGAGTTAAGGAAACGAGTTTACCGGTTGTGGATGTACAAGCTGTCTCTTGAGAATAAACTACTTTCTCTACGCGAACCTGCGTTTGTGGATTACTTCATATACCTAATAGCGATACGCCTTAGGTGCATTGAGAGAGTTATGCATATTGTAGAATATATTTAAATTGCAGGGACTTAAGAGTTTTGGGCAGAATGTTAATAACGATTAAGTCGCCACATGTCCAACTTGTTCATCCATATACATCTATACTAATATAATAAAGAGAGAGCCCAAACCTTTGAGGCGGGTAATCTCAGGAATCACAGCACCAATCACAACACCCAATACAGCTTTGGAAAGGGCAGTTGCAGCAGAAGGACATAGGCTATGCAGACGCCCACCATATACAATTAAAAAGTAAAAGAACCGTGCCAGCAAAGTAGTTCCTTGTGGGCGTGTCTGTGTTGTGCTGTGGGTGTGTGCTGGGGGCGTGACAAACACTGGGGGCGTGTGATACGTTCCGCCCTCCATGCCATGTCTCATATCGTGTGCTGTGGGCTTGTGCTCGGGGCGTGGGCGGGGCACGGGATTACGGGGAAAAAAGCGAGCGTTGTGCCCCATATTTCATTGTTTTTTCTTCCCAGGTTCTGTACATTCCAGCTTCGGGTGTCCACCCTGCTCCCTTGAAATACCCCTGCACCCCATAATCATAACCCAGCCTTACTCCTTAAAATACCCCAACACCCTTAAACACTAACCCGTCTTAACCCTATAAATATACACTGTACCCCAAAACTCAAACCTATCCCTAAACCCTAAAAGTACCCCTGTACCCCAAACCCCAAACCTAGCCCTGAACCCTATAAATACCCCTGTACCTCAAAACCCAAACCTACCCCTGAACCCTAAAAATACCCCTGTACCCCAAAACCCAAACCTAGCCCTGAACCCTAAAAATACCCCTTACGCCAAAACCCAAACCTAACCTTGAACCCTAAAATACCCCTGTACCCCAAAACCCATACCTAGCCCTGAACCCTTAAAATACCCCTGTACCCCAAAACCCAGACCTACCCCATAACCCTAAAAATACCCCTGTACCCCAAAACCCAAACCTAGCCCTGAATCATAAAAATAACCCTGTACCCCAAAACCCAAACCTACCCCTGAACCCTAATACACCCCTGCACCCCAAAACCCAAACCTAGCCCTGAACCCTAAAAATACCCCTGTACCCCAAAATCCAAACCTAGCCCTGAACCCTTAAAATACCCCTGTACCCCAAAACCAAACCTAGCCCTGAACCCTAAAAATACCCCTATACCCCAAAACCCAAACCTATCCCTGACCCTAAAAATACCCCTGTACCCCAAAACCCATACCTATCCCTAAACCCTAAAACTACCCCTGTACCCCATAACCCAAAACGATATCTGAACCCTTAAAATACCCAAACACCCCAAAACATATACCTCAGTACCCCAAAACATATACCCCTATACCCATACTTACCTTATCCAAACATTTAAAAAAACATGCTTTTACCATTCATGCATTTACAACGAATTTCGTTGTAAATGTATGCGTGGTAAAAGCACATAAGATGTAATGCCATGCGTTATAATGGCATTGCGGAATCATGGTACTTTTGTAATGAAAGTATGCGGAGTGATGGTATGCGGAAAGAAAGTTGCGGAATAATGGGTGTTTACCCTCCCCCGGTAGGTACATTGGTGGCACGGCGGCCCACATCTCCAGCAACATACTCATATTTTTTCACCACCGATTTGAAATATGCACAGGTCTCTCTCATTGATGGCCAGCATCGACATACACTTTTAGGCACACCTCCCCCCACAAGTTCTAGAATTGCGAACTTTAGAGCTGGGGAGCTACGTTCGAATCTCGGCATCAGCTCAACATCCTGTGATTCCAGGCAAATCTCTTTGTCTCCCCGTGCCTACCACAAATGAATGTGTTCTTCGGTAATGTAAATTGTGCTCATGTCATGTTGTCGAGTTCGCGCTATATAATATTGCAAGGAAAAATAAAGTAGGGAAACTCGAGTTCACACACTACGGAACGCGCACTCTTAAGTGCATCAGCAGTGCACTGTGAATCGGAGCATTTCACAGGCCTGTCAAAGATAAGAAATGCTATCAAAACGAAATCCTACAAAACAATATACTACTGGCAGGCAGCAATTCATACCCGTTCAACGTCAGGACGGGCTGCTAGTTGTAAATAAAGACAGGAGTTAAATTAGATTTGTGGGAGCTAGGATAGTTAGATGGCTTCAGACAAGCACAACTCAGTGATTACTTGATTTATACAGCTCTGAGAAGAGCGTTGACTCGAAGAATCAGATACCAGTAAAATATATTAAACATTGATGCCACCACACCGGAAATACATTGTGGGTTGGAAATATCACCACATATAAAGTAGGTACTCCCATATGGCACAATAAAAGTTGCATATGTGTTATACCGGTTTTAAACACACAGAGTGATTTATATAAAATTCTCTGCTTACTTTACAGAACAGCTCTCACACAAGAAATAGGTATTTACGAAGTCTGATTGAGACGTACTCTTAGAGTTTGACTCTATACACGCTTAAATCACCATTATCACCTATCATTTTCACTACACGTTCAACACTATATTAGCTGGACCCTTAGCATTGATAGTTCAGTCTCACAATCACACCCACAACGATATGATCTGATCTCAGATTCTGTACCGTGGGAATTTTTAGCTGGCACTAATATCCTTAAGCACAGTGACTTGGTCTCTCCATCTATATTTGGGTCATAAACCTACTGTCTTCACACAGTGGTCCATTCTGTGTTTTTTTGCCAGGACAACACCAGCCGTATAAAAAAAGAAAAAACAAGCTAGCTAAGAATGTAACTGTGTTCAATATCCGTGACAGGCATAAATACGTTTTAAAAACCTATATTGTATTAACTAAGCAATAACCAACAAACAAACCAAGCAATTTTGATTTTACAAGTTTAAAGATGTTATGAATGCTTAGTAACAACAGATTTCAGAGTAAACAGAGAAGTCTATTACACACCACGAAACGTCCCACAATTACAAAATTAGAAACCTCTTGATCAAGAGTCTTTCATAAAAGTACTTTTTTTTTTTAAACTCCTGTGAATTTCTATTGATTTCTTATTATTAAATGTGTAGAAATGCAATTAGACTTCACAACATTAGCTGGCTGCTTAATGACGGTCATAAACAAACAGCTACATTTGCAATTCAGGCCAGCACTGAAACTGGGCACAAATGGGTTTTGCAATAATTTGTAGTGACATAACAATTCAGGGCAGTATAGTCTACGGCAATGTGGAAATGTTTGATTCGCTGTTGATGCTATTGGAGATATTTTTGCAACATTGCCAATTTTTCTGGACGCTTTCGGAATAAACAGTGGGAAAGCTGGCCATTGGTCGTTATGCCAAAACTCCACATGGGCAAATGGCTGACAGAGATGCCGAAAATACTCCCAGAAAATGAGACGATGTGTGGTTTCACTAGCACACCTTTTGTAATTTGTTAAAACGTTTCTAATGCTTCCCATTGGAACATGTCCAGGATGTTCTTCACGATGGCGTTAGAATTGGAACTAACAACGTTCTCATGTGTTTTACAAAGGCTTATTACACCAACTATTGATGGCGATAGGAACAAGCGTAAAACCGTCCATGTGTGATAATAATTTAGAATAAATTGGCTCCAAAGTCGTTTGAAAGCATTATTGATCCTTCTTTGTAAACAAAAAAAATCAGCGTAAAAATAGCGCGTACAAAATCTTAGAGAAAAGGCATGACGAAAACAGTCTGAACATGAACCTCTATTAAGTGCTGCAGATCACTGTGCCCTTGGAGAGAACACAGTACACCCCGCACGAGGACATCCAGGTATGCAACACAAACACATATACTGGCTTCACATGCCAAAACTCACACTATCCAGTAGCACTTGTGCTCTAGGAGCACGAATAAAAACTGAGCACATGCAGAGCCCGCTAGAAAAGGTAAAGAAAGGCCCAAAAATAAAAAGCAAAATACTCAACAGGTAAAGTTTTGCACTGCGACTCCCTACCGTCATAGAAAAAGACGACTGACCCACATCGTATACCCTAATTTTCCAATTAAAAGAATGATCATTAATATAAATAAATGTTGAAATGCTGTGTTTTGTAAAAAATAAGGTTTAAAACACTGTGCTCAGTCTATTTAAAATTACAGTGATACAGTGTAATTTCACACCAGCATTCGTTTCAAATTTTTTCTCCTCGCTTTCAAATGTTGCAGCCATCAGTCTCCTGATAACTTGGCTTCTCGGCCCAAACATTAATAGAGAATTCCGAGTAATGACGAATCCCTCTTGCCAGTACCTAACTGCTATCTCTTCTCCAGCGGCGGCCGCTTCTTTTAGGTACAGGCCCCTCAATGCTGAAATTTACCGCCAATAGATATTGGTTCGTCGACACCACTATCTAGCTCCAGGAACCAGCTGAAAGCTAGTTTGTTTGGCTAGCAGGATTTATAAGGCCAGCTCCAAGAGGCCCAGCTGTGTAGTGCTACCCTTATGGATGCCTTCACTCTGTTGATGAAAATAATTTTTTGCTGAAGTGGGGGGGGGGGTGTATATATTTAATTTTGCAACCATCACTCAGCAGTCGAGGTTCGCATGACTCGCAGGTGGGGAGGCGGGTGGAACGGTCGCGCGTGGTTCCTGCGGAGGGTATTTCAATACATTTTAGGAAAACATACTCTACGGGTTCCACACCACCTCCACTCCTGGCCAGGTTCCGCGTTCAGCAGTAACAGGAAGCAGGCATCCTCCAACCCCACCCCTAAGCCAATCACAACGCTGCAATGGCAGCATTGTGATTGGTGCGGACGGCACCCAGCCGGGCGCCTGTAGGGAGGCCTTTTTCTATATGCAGCCTACATAGAGCAAATGCAGAGTGCACATGACTGGTTTGGTCAGCCGACAAAACAGTCAGGGCTCACAGCATTGGCCGAGTCAGTCCTCCCCGACTCACCCACCTCCCCGTCCCCAAACAGGCAAACGCCTCTGCTTTCTCGCAGCGCGAGAAGAAGACCCATAAAATGGTATTCAAAATAACATTTAATGTTTCTGCTTCTGCACTGCGAGAAAGCAGTGGGGCGACGCTCCTCTGCCCTAATGGTGGAGCTGCCCCTGTTACTCAGTGCAAGTGTCGTGTGGCGCTGGTCTTTTGATGCGAATGTTGGCACAAAATTGCATTGCACCAGCACAAAGTGTATGTAGTCTGACCCCTGATAACAAGATCACCAAGCTGGTGCCTAAAGGCTGAGAAAGTCTCACTAGGTTGCGAAACCTGTTACCTTTTGTTTGTTCTTTAGCCACAAAACGCCATTTCTATGTCATGCTTACAGACAGCTTAAACTGTCAGATGACAAGACCTATTGTTTATAATACAGTCAAAATACGTTATTGGCTCAACTGAGCCATAAAAGTCATAGAAAATAAAAGAAAACCATATACAGTATTAAAATTCATAGGATTGAGGGAAACACTTGTTAAATATTAAAGAAAATAGGTATTAACTCCTTGCATGCTGATGACGAGCTCAGCTCGTCATGCAGCACGGTGGTCGTGTGCTGGTGACAAGCTGAGCTCGTCATGGCCTCCGCGGAACGCCCACGCGGGGATCATTACCCCGCTGTGCTGGGCGTTCCATTGAGCGGGCGTGGCCATGACGAGCTCAGCTCGTCATCAGCACACGGCCACCGTGCTACATGACGAGCCGAGCTCATCATCAGCACCGCAGCGCCGCGCCCCCCCCCCCGCGCCGCGGGGGAATTAGTCCCGCAGCGATGGGTTTAAAAGACATCTATACCTTAAAAGAGTAATTCAATAATGAGATCGTACCTTTATGACACTTAACATTTAATTTAATACAGCATGTATAACGGTTTAGTTTCCCAGACAGTGCAAATAAGTAAAGGCCGCAACATGGGATCTAATTTTTAATGCTTGTAATATAGGTCGGAGAAACCGCACTCTTTGTGCTGTGTAACGTGCATAAAAATCAAAACGTGCATGTTGCTTTGTTCTGCTGGGAATTCGCAGTGACAGCGAGGAAGAGCCGAAAACAACAGGGAAAGCTAACTGAAAGTGTATAGTTTGGAGACGGAACGTTGGGGCATATTATCAAGGGGGTTTATCTCCGCTTTTTTGGCTTTAAAAGCCAAGAAAGCGGAGATAAAATTATCTCCCTATTACCTAGCTGTCGCTAACAACAGTTAGCGACAGCTAGTAGGAGATAGCGACCATCTTGGGCCCCACTTTGCATGTTAGTGATATTTATCACTAATGACATGCAAAGTGGGCGTGCCAAGATGTTAGCGACTGGAAACAGTCGCTAACATCGCTATCTCCTATTACCAACTTTTGGAGATATTCGCGCTAAGCGCGAATATCTCCAAAAGCTAACACCGGCCCTGAGCAGTTCTTAGCCATGTTATCCAATGGGAGGTGGATAACATGGCTAAGAGCATTAGCTTGGTAATGCATGAATATCGCTGACTTTTCAGCGATATTCATGCATTGCGGCCGATTTTTATCGCATTTGCGATAAACCTTGGTAATACCAAGGTTTATCTGCGATAAAAATCGCCGCAGCTCAGCTGTAAATTTTTGTCTCTAATTATCGCTATTGCTTGGTAATATGCATTCAAATCAGCAGAAACTTGTTCCTCTCATTTATAACAATCTGTAAATAAAGTGGGGGAGTGCAGGTAAAATGAGTTTCCTCGCAGTCCTGCTCTAGTCTATGCCCATGTCATTTGTGCTTTTTGATTAAAAGGTGCTTTAGTCTGAGTTAGGGGAATGGTCAATAGACTATCTGGGTTTAGATAAAAATGTGGGACATCGAGGCTTTCAAAACTCGTTTTAATGTAATTAAGCCATGGGCTATCCAGGCAATTGTCCAGCTTCAGACAGTCCTGTAAGATTGACCTACATAGATGGGCTTCTGGGTTTTTCCAGATTCTGTGCCATTACAGAAGCGTTTGCAACTTACTTGATATACCCGCCTATAAAATCAAGCCTAACCTCTTGATGGGAAAAGGCGGTCGACGTGGAATGTGGAACTGTCAGTAGTCTTCTTATAAAGTTATTCTCCACAATTTGTACAGATTTGCCACAAATATAGCCCCATAAACTGCGCCAAATGTTGCCATAGACACTTATTTACTTTTAAAGATACCAAGCATGTCTCCAGGTGGTTTGTGGCTGAGTTTTTTAGAGAATCTAAAAAGTGCATCAACTGCTTATTGGAATTGCATGGCTCTTACAAACAAAAGAAATTTCCATTTAAAATCAATGTCTATCGGAATTCCCAGATGCATAAAATGTAGAGTTTTCATAATTTCTTCCCCGCCTAGTCAAAACGTTTTAAAATTTGCTAGTTTGGGACGACATTTCATTACAAAGGACTTAGTTTGATTTGTTTTTAGTCCTAGACTACTCATAAAACTATTAAAGCATCTAGTAAAGACCAGGAGACTACTAACAGTTTGTGCGATGAAGACAGCGTCGTCTGCGTAAAGCAGCACAGGGATTTTTCTATCATGTATCTTTGGCATGTCCTTCCCGGCCTTTATCAGGTACTGCCCCAGGGAATTAATATAAAAAAAATAGAAAAGGTGCCAAGACACAGCCTTGTCTAACTCTAGTAATTGATTGGAAGCCCTCAGATAGATTTCCATCACTTCTATACCTCACTCTGGCTGTATTATGTTCATGTAGCCTACTGAGTAGGGATATTATTGCACTATCAACACCTGATTGGATCATTTTGGCCAACAGCTTTGGGTGGTCTACCATATCAAAGGTGCTTGTTAGGGTTGGCGTGGCTGAGCCAGCCAAGATGGCGGACGTGTTAGCCTAAGGCTCTGCGACCTGGCCGAATCATCGACTGTAATCCGTGCTGGTGAGATCCCCAAAACAAGCCATCAAGGCATGCAATGCTAGCAGAGCAGATACCAGCCCACTGCCGAGCCTCGAGAGCCCTCGTCGTGAGTTACTTTGGCCATAGCGAGCTCCCCTTCACATCATGGCGGCCTCCAGCAATGCAAGTAAGACCTAGTGCGCACCCGAACAAGAGCAGCAGTGGCGATTGCAAGAGTGAGACTCCTCACCATCGAGGTACGACGCTGCCAGGTTAAAGCACCAGACACCAGGGGTCCCTCAACATCGCTGAAAGCATAGACAGAGCGGATGCCATGGCTGTGGATCGAGAAGTGATGAGACCAACACTCCCCCGACCTGGCGGCCTGAGGCAATGGGCGCTGCCGCAGATCGCTGACGCACGCAGCAGAGTACCAGACCCTGAGACCCGATCCAGGGTGGATCCCTGTGGACAGCGGAGTCCACACATATGCAGGGGACTGCCAGGCACCCGGAGGGTCGCCCCAATTGCGCACCAATGCCCAGATTGACAATATACAGGGTAGAATACTTGGAGAACAGACAGACAGGACAAAGCACAATTTGATGGTGCCCAACATTCACAGAGGGCAGAAATAGCATGCAACAAAATACGAACAATTATAGAAACTCAGCCACCCTGCATCCATTACCCTGGGGTGGAAATCACAGCCATAGCAGAGAGAGCCGAAACCAGTGAAGAACATCGGCCTGCCGCAACACCACCAGTGAGGGACACTGATAGCCATGGTGGCCGCCTGAGCCACAGAGCGGTAGGCGACAGACACGCTGTGTCTGTAGGCCAAAATATAGTACAGCGGAAAAACAAAACAGATAAACAGTAAGCTACGGCTAGGAGTGACAAGACACCAGACCACCAAACTACAAAAAGACAAGCCTGCACAGCGTGGGAGTACTTCCAGAACACAAACCCTAACTAACGGGGGCAGCGCCACCACCTGACCGCTAACCTGGCACCCAGACTATCACCACCACAGTAAACTCATGCCATAGCCACAGCAGGGGGTGGAGACAAACAGAAGGGAAGACAGGTGAAGAGGCACCTGCATTCGGACGGGCAAATAGAACGTGCATGTGAAGCACCACTGCTTGGGACACAATTCTCCCCCCATGAACCTCAACCCTGGGATGACATCGGAGAGTGACACCAACTACCGGAGAGCCCCTTGTGCCGCCTAGTAGTAGCTGAAAGACACGCTGTGTTGGAACGTAACACACTCCCTCAGAGACTAACTTATATGTCGCAGAAGCATACTAAGGCCCAAACCTCCTGAAACGCACTGTCATCTGGACAGCAACCACTGCAAAGAATCCATAGCATAACTCACAGCAGACAGCTTGGAGGGGCAGAGGCAGGGATGGGTGAGGGGTGGCAGGGTGGGCACCTACCACTGAAAGCACAACCAATACGCACACACTAAGCACCACTACCTGGGACTTGGTCCTCCCCTCTCCATCCCCCTTCCACCCACCTCAACGCAAGCACAAAAACGTGCACAGAAGGTACAATAGAGCAAACACGGCGCTCCACACCCAGAAAGCAGTAGCACCATCCACCAAAAATCCCGGCTGAGAGGGAGTCCAAGAGAAACTGAGGCCAGAAGAGAATTTACCAGCTCTGCTGGCAGTAATCCCTGGTTGCGTAGAACAGGCCACAAAACCTCATCAGAACCTCGCAATATATGTGGATAAATTTCACCTAAGCTCACAGCTGTGCACATCTGATATTACTCTTAACTCCACCTGAGGCAATTGCTCCAAGCCGCGCACCTCACTTAAACAGAGTAGCACCAGCAACACAGTACATACATCCTAAGAAAATCAGTGGGAAATTATGCTCCAACATAGGAGCACAGGGGTCCACTATGTCTCAGAAGCACCCCTCAGCCACTAAATCCCAAGAAGAAGACTCAGAACCGCCATCCACCATCTCCATGTCTGAAAAGCTGGATAAAGTATTAGCAGCCATTGAACACTCCAGAATCACCATGGAAGACAGATTTGGAGCTCTAGCCACAGATCTCAATCTCTTGCTCAGTGGAGCGTTCAAATAGGATACCAGCCCGTCGCCCACCCCGGGATCCCCTCGCATCCATTACATGAAGCTCCTCCACTTTCAAGACAGGAATGCAGTGCTTCGTGCAGCCAGACAACATCATCCCAAACTAATTGAAGTTAAACATGGTATGCTCTTCCCCGATTACTCACGGGCATTGCAGCACCAGCGATCCTCATTCCTGAAAGTCAAGCATCGCCTCCACCAACATGGTATCCTCTACTCATCATTGTTCCCAGCATGCCTCAAGATATTGCATAACAGAGCTACAACGTTTTTTACCAACGCTGCTGAGGCCTGCAACTGCTCAGAATGATATCATCATGTCCTTCCACGATCGATTCCAAAACGCACTGAACTAACACAAGAGCACAAAGGCAGGTGCGGTTCGGGCAAAAGAAGCAAGCCGCGCCCTGACTCCCTGCAACGCAGCCCTATAGTGGGATGTGCCGATCTCAAACAAATCATTGAGGAGCGTAGAAAGGCTTTGCAGGGAGCAACAGACATTGGACCAACCTCAGTAGACATAGACGATGAGAGGCCTTCACAGCTTCACCTCGGAAGAAGCGGGCACAAACACCTCCCAAGCAGGCTCAATGACTCCACTGGTGGTGATACCGCAAACTGCGGAGACACTTATTTGAACTCTAGTCCATCACGAATGTACACACATTTTGCATGCCTCAGATATAGCTAAATGTTGTCGCAATTAGCCCACAACATTTTAGGTACAGCACAACCAACTGCAGGGCTCCACCACACCCACGGATCCTACATCGGCCACAGGCAGTGACAACATTGGTACAGAACCAGTCCGCCCCCACATACTGCTAGTAAATTAGCATCATGTGTAGTTTTGATGTATTGCCCATTGCGGCTTGTCCCCAGTATTAGGATTTTCTCCCACCCCAGTTTATATCCCTATATTTCTTCTCACAAATGCTGAACACGATTACAAAGATGTTAGAGAGTCATGGGCTGAGGGTGAACAGCACAGTCAGGAAACATATGGGAACAGCCCAGCATCATTTATGTACTCATCCTCACTAACAGCACACCCACATCCTTACGTGCAACGCTCAAGTGATATCAACATCCTCACTCTAAATGTGCATGGTATGCACACAGCACATAAAAGATATGCAGTCTATTCATACATAAAAAGGCAATAAGCAGATAGCAGTGCTGCAAGAAACACAGTTAACCACAGGGGAACTAGCTAAATTATGCAAACGCTGCCGCAGAACATTTTGTGCAACTACATACTCAGCATATGCATGAGGGGCGCTGATCTGGCTCCGAGCAGGAGTACCCTTTCAGGAAACATGCAGAGTGACAGACCCAAAAGGACATTATGCCCTACTAGAGGGGCTCTTGGATCGCCAATCGATCTTCAAAGGTAGAATATATGCACAGGAAATTTTGGGATGTCCTCTCAAACGTTCTTGCCCAATTTATCACAGTACCATGCATATTAGGGGGGACTATAACTGTGTCATGGACCTCTCTTTAGACAGATCACACACCCCACACCCGAGCTACCTAGCTACAGCGCAAACAAAGCTTTAAAACACTTGGACACACCATTGGCCCCTAGCAGACGCCTGGTGCAGCAGACGCCCTACAGCAAACATTTACTACTTTCCATCCATCCCCCTTGACCTCCGGGTACGGTTTCGACCGATTCCTATGTTCATCCTCCATTGTTCCATATATCTGAGGATCAACATAAGTTCATTCCAAAAAGTTCATGGGTTGAACGACCGTATGGAATTCTTATGTTACCTGTAACATGCTCCCATCATTTCTCGTTATTATTATTTGTTGTTTACATGATGATATATGTTCTACCGTTTGGTTTATTTGGTTCTCTTTCCCTTCTCTTCACGTTCCGTTTCTCATTATCTTGCCCGCTACAAGATGGCGACCACCTACAGGCTTTACTCTGTTAGTCCTTCTTCTGTCTTGATCACCCTGTATACCCTTATACGCCCGCGTAGTTGTGGGCTCGGTTCACCTTTCTGATGCGGAACTCCGCGGAGTTCTAACGAAGTTCTGACACTGTAAGTACCCTTTCGGGACTTCATAGTTTGAATCGTCACATTTCACGATTGAGTGTGGGTCTGTTGTTTGTTTCACACTGCTAACACCCAATAATGTTTTTTAGACACTGGGGGGTTACTTTCACTGGGTGACCTCTCGTCAGCTTGGGATTCATCTGCGTCAGTTATCAACTCAGATCTCTTGTTATTTCACGGGCTAGTCCACATTTTCCGTATCTTCGATTCACTTCTTTACGGTTACAGCACCGTCTTTTCTTTACCTTAACTGTCTGATTACTTTTCGTTTGATTGGAGACCTGTTAATCGCTTCTGTTTTAATGTGAAGATGAGGTTATGTAACTGATACGTAGATTTTTGTGTTTGCTTGTAGAGTAATCCGCTGAGGAAGGGCGGTGCCCGAAATGCATCGGGATTTGCTAACATGTGTCACATCGCATTATTCATCCAGAATCTTTTGAACATCGTGATGCCACTTAAACTATGAATTTGCAATAAGTTTAATAAATTTCACACGTTGGATGAACTATATGGTACTTTTGGAATGAACTTATGTTGATCCTCAGATATATGGAATAAGACCGTCTGAGTCCCCCGAAGTTGTGCTCAGAGGTGCCCCTCCCCAAGTGGAGGAGCCTTGTATTAGTTCTCACAGATCTTTTCACTGTTTGGCCAGACAGTGTTACCTTTTTGAGCACACTACAGAACATTACAAATCTACAACTTTTTAGATTTACCTGCTGTGTGAGTTCCATTCTCTTCGTGCATCCTCCATTGTTCCCAGGATCCGAGGTGCAGACTATCTAGGGCAGACACTCTCAAATCATGACACACACTTGATCACCCTTGCATGGCAACCACCCACCTCCAGTCCAGACATGCGAACGGCCATGCAAATGTTTAGAAGATCAGGTGTTCAGACATGAACAGGAAAAACACTATTGGAGACTACTATACCGAAAATACCAATATGGCCACTACAAGAATGCTAGAGTGGGATGTATTTAACGTAGTTATTGAAGGGGCATGCATGCGGGAAAACTCAGGGATGAGTGCAATGCTGGACCGCTGAATACTGGAGTAGGAACGTAAGCTAGCGGCCTTGACTCAGGCAGCAGATACGGGCAGAGTGCCGCTAATGCAGGTAACAGCCGGCAAGAGTGTGTACACAGCTGCTCTGGCTGACCTAAGGCGCTATAACTTCAGGGCACATGCAGGATACATAGGGAGGGAGACAGAGGAGGAGTGCTTCTGGCATAGCTCATAGGACAAGACACTAACACAGGCCCTATAACTGAAATAAATACTCCTGTAGGAATAACAGTCCACTCCCAAGTAGACATCAACCAAGCCTTCTTTGACTATTAGAAGGATGTATGCAGAGCCCCTAAGCAAGCATATCCTATTTCAGTATAGCAATTCCTTGACACCCTCCCACTGCCATGCATTTCCCCACCCGAAAGAACCACCCTCGATGCCGCTATCACGCCTACATACATAACACAGTCAATACGAGCACTGGCTAAAAACTAAAGTCCCAGACCTAGAGGGTCTGCCAGTGGAATATTAGCACAACTTCTCCACACACCTGGAATCTTGACTGGGGCACATGTACAAGGCAGAGCTGGAGGGCACAGAGCTCCCAGAATCACTCCGCAAATCTCTAATAGTCTCCTTTCTAAGGCCGGAGCGTGACCCATAGCTCTGGGGGTACTACAGACCAATCGCACTGCTATCAGAAGCCTAGAAAATCTTCTGTAAAATATTGGCGGACAGCTACGCCCCTATCCTTCCAGCATTAATACACCCAGTTCAATCTGGATTTGTCCCGGGTAGGTGCACGTCTCAAAACATTTTCCGGCAGTTCATGTTTAGGAGCGGGTGCAGGACCGCGATTTCCCCATGCTGGGTGCCCGATTCTGGACCTGGAGAAGGCCTTCAATACTCTGTCATTGTTATACCTCTTTGCTGTGCTCCAGTGCATAGGCGTGGTTCCAACACTACAAGCATATACAAGATTAATATATACAAATCCTACATCCAGAGTTCGACTTGGACCACGTCTCAACCTCCTCCAGTGTATCCAGGGGTACACGACAAGGGTGCCTGCTCTCCCCCCTTCTCTTTGACCTGGAGATGGAACCGTTAGTGATACGTCTTAGAGGTGAGAGCAGGGAATGGGGCATCACGTTAGCAGAGGGTACTCATAGCATTTTCTTATATGCGGACAACATGTTACTTTACATACAGAATATCATGATGGACCTCACGCCCATTTTCAAAACCCTAACGGACTTCGCTGCAGTAGCTGACCTTAAGGCTAATTGGACAAAGTCCTCTGTATATCTACTTTGTGCTGACCTCCCCCACAAACGATATGCATGGGAGGCACTAGTCTTGCCTGGAGTGCGCATATCCCTCGCTATCTAGGTGTGCAACTTTACCACACCCAGCAGGATATACGAGGGCAACCACCGTGAAGCACTGGCAAGTATGCTAACCTCCATCGCCTTTTGGAGGACTCTCCCTCTGACCCCATGGGTAAAATTGCACTGGCCATGATGGTCATGGTCTCACGCCTCCTACACTATTTTGTAAACCTCCCAGTAGTAGTAGTAGTATATACTTTATTCGATAAAATGTTATCATAAAAGTATGCAATCTTATACAATTTAAAGAAAGGAAAAGGGACCCACCAATACATACAATCTGCACATAAAATACTAAAATGCTTAAAAGAATAACATATGCGATAAAAACAGATACATAACCTCATAAAATCATCATATCATGAATCCATATAACAATCAGCTAGTTAAGGGGGTTGATTTTACCCTCTGCATGCGGGTCTGCCAGGCACTGCCCAAGAATTTAGCTGCCCCACAGACCATGACAAGGGAAGACGTGTCGGTGCCGAGGACCCGCAAGGCCATTTTATGGCACCTGAGGCCCTGCACCTTACATATTGGTTTTACCCATATCTTCCTTGCACCCCTATAGGCAGGGCAAGCAAAGAGGAGATGAGCCACAGACTCCTTAGGGGCTGCGCACCCAGGACAAGATTTTGATACACTGCCTAGATTGTTCCACCCCAAGGTGAATTCATTCACCGGGAGAGTCCCGAACCTTAGTTTTAGGTAGAGTGATCTATCCAATGGTTTTTGTATAAAATCAAGGAAAGGTTCGAGTTTCCTTACAAGTTTAAACTCTAGGAACCGCTCTGTAAGAGGACCCCCTGCGCCACTTCATGTGACCACCTCCTGAACCCAATCCCAATAGAGTTTCCTAATTACTAACTTGGGGGGAGGGGATTGGCTAGCCCATCATTCACTCAAGCCCATTTTTAAAACCAGCTGCCTCAGATTGCTCAACCACTTAATCTTATTCCCAAAGTTGAGCGAAAGTAGTTCGTCTAGAACTGCTGCATAGTTAGAGAGCTCCGGGGTCCTCCTAAGTCGAACCCAGAAAATAAGCGGGCGCAGGCGAACTACATCTTTTAAAGGGCACCTGCCCATATCTTGCCGTAATGGATTTAGCGGGGTAGAAACAGGAAGGGACACCAGATCTCACAGAAACTTATTTTCAGATGTGGCTAAATCAGTTGTATTCTCGAACCCCCACAACTCGGATCCTTATAGTGCCGAGGGCAATGCTTGGCCTTCGTACACAGCGAGAGCCGGGGCTACAGGTTTGCTCATCGACTCCCGCTGCTCCTTCAGGATAGCCCCTGAGACTCGTTTATGATTTTAAAGCATCTTGGCCAAATGGTCTTTCCAATTCATTCGGCTATTAACCCTAACCACCTAATAGTCGAATGAATCTACCAGCTCCAATGGGGCACCATTAAGCGAGACATTATTGCTGAATCTCTTGGAGGGTGAGATGGCCATAAGCTTTGTCTTGGAGGTATTGATGGTAAGACCCCTATCCTTGCAAAACAAGCTAAAACGATCCAGAAGCTTTTGAAGGCCAGTGGGGGTTTTAGAGATCAGGAGGGTGTCGTCCGCAAAGAGCAGGGTAGGTGTTTTTTCCCCCGCCAGGGATGGGGCGTCGGCCGGTTCCTCCCTCAGATGGTCCACCACACCATTCACAAAGAGGGAGAACAAGGTCGGTGCCATTACACATACCTGGCGGACTCCTCTCCTCACAGACACCCTCTCTGTCAGTTGCCCCTGGGTACCCCATCTGATCCTAGCATAGTTCCCCTCGTGGAGTTTCTCAATAAATTCCAAGAGAGACCTAGGGAAGCCCATCTTCTCTAGGATATCCCATAGCCTAAAACGAGGGAGTAGATCAAAAGCTGTTGTAAGATCTATAAACGCCAGGTACAGGCTGCCCTTGCCAATGGTCACGGCCTTCCAATAGATCGCAAAAAATCGGAAGACCTGGTCCATCGTGCCCACTTTTTGTCTGAATCCCGCTTGGAAATGGGAAAGAATGTTCTCCTCTTCTATCCAGAACCCTACCCTGGAGATGATGACCCTACCAACTACCTTCGGGACCACGTCTATTAGACTGATCGGTCTGTAGTTGGCAGGGTCATCTCTCGCCCCCTTCTTGTCCACATTTACCACCTCCGCTCCCTTCCACGAATCTGGTACTGGGTATCCCCTAGAGATCAGATTCATTATTAGGGCAATGAGTTTGGCCCAGGTTACAGGGTCATCCAGAAGGAGATCCCCAGGTAACCCGTCCGGGCCCGCCGCCTTCCCCGGGGTCAGATGTTTAATGGCCGTTGTTACCTCGGTAATCGAAAAGGGGTCTTCAAGCACCTCGGGCACACAGCCCTCACTATCACATGCTAAGGGTGAGGGGGATATCACATCTGCTCTCCGTACAAAACAAAGAAGTGGGAATACCATTGCTGTTCTGTTATATGGTTACTGATGGGAACCGTGCCCCACCGCCTGGCTTTATCAATCAAATCCCAGAACAGAGAAGAATTCTTCATCTGGGCTGCAGATTTGAGGTCCTGCCAATGATGTTCTTCCCATTCGCGTTTTCCTAGCACTAATGACCTGACATAGGGCCAGATGTAGGAGTCCTAATACCGGTGGGAAACGGACGATTTCGGCCGTTTCCGACCGGTATTAGGCTTTTCAGATGTAGGGGGCCTACCGAATCAGTAATTTTACCAATTCGGTAAATATACCGATTCGGTAAAATACCGAATCGGTATATTTACCGAATCGGTAAATCCATATGTAGCTGACACTCCTAAGAGTGCCACAGGCCCTTAAGAGTCGGTATTTTACCACGCAATCCTATTGTGTGGTAAAATACCGAATTCAGGTGTGCATGCACATCTGTGCATGCACACCTGTGCCATGTGACACACAGACATGACCTTAGGGCATGTATGTGTGCCACATGTCACACAAGCCTGTACTTGGGGTGCTAGAGGGTGTCAAAGTGACACCCCTTGCACCCTTGCAGGATTCGGTATTTCCCATTGATTCCTATGAGCTTCAAGGCCCGTAGGAATCAATGGGCAATACCGATTCAGTATTTACCGAATCGGTACATACCGAATCTTACAGATTCGGAATTACCTAAATCTGCCCCCTTCCCATTTACAGACTCTTAAATACCGATTCGGTAAAATTCGGTATTTAAGAGTCTGTAAATGGGAATTACCTACATCTAGCCCATAGTCCTTCCTAGCCGCTCTAACTAGTGAAGGGTTCTTTTTAACACCTTGGCTGCTAAGGCAATTCCCGCTGGGTGCTGAAATATACTGATCCCCATGCTGCATGACGAGCTCAGCTCGTCATAAGCACACAACCAGTGTACTGCATGACGAGCTGAGCTCGTCATCAGCATCGAAGGGGTTAAGCAGGGTGGCTGTTAGCTCCTTCCTTTTTTCCCTGCACTGGGCCGTGTACCAGGGGTTACTAGATTTTACTTGATTTTTGTTCAATCTACCACTATTGCCCTGGATGGTAAAATATTGGCCCACTTTCTCTATTGTATTTTTGTAAACTAGAGAGAAGAACTGGCCCTGAGCACTGCCATTTACCACTTCAAGTTCCTCTAGGTCTGCAGTCAACTCTGCTAAATGCGCATTAAATATACTAAGGTTCCCTTCCTGGGATTGGACCTTGTCTCATTTCAACCTACGGTTAGAATTATAGGGGACTACCTCCTTAGTTGTCATCATGGGGGCTTTGTTCCTCTTTCCGTTTATTGTGCCCCACCTTAACTTCATGCATAAGGGGTTGTGGTCACTGTCCTGGGATGGTATTCCCTCTATGTCGATTAAATCTTGCTACAAATTGATGTCAAGTAGAATATAATCTATTTTTGATGAGTCTATTGAAGGTGTCTGCCCCGTCGCGATCTGAGCATGTCCTGCCATTTAACGCTCTTAGATTGTGTTCCATGGTCAGGGCATTTATCTGAATTGCCCTCAGGGACCATTTTCTAATTGGGGCTAATGACAGAGCCGGTATGGACCATCTAGAGTCCTCCTCCTCTATGCCCAAGGGATCATACCTGCTTAGGGGTTCGAAGGTGCAATTAAAATCCCCTCCCACTATGGTTTTGGAGAGCGGGGGGCATTTAGCTATTACCTGCTCGAGGGTCGCTATTGTACTTGACATTTGGTCCCCTGGAGACACTCTTGAATAAACATTGAATAGGTCTATCCTACCCCCTTGTTATGCCCTGAGAATGAAAGATGTAAAATGTCCTTACTTACTGGATCGTGGACAGTGATATCCCAAATCAATGCTATCTTTATCCAAACATGAAGGACCCCCGCGGGTCTACCCTTCCCAGAGCTTATTGCGGGCAAAAAGATAGTTGAGTAACCTGATTCATATACTGGGAGCAAACTCCATGTCTCTTGGAATATGCAGATATCGAATTTATCGATAAACGTGTTCCAGTCTGGTGAGACCATCTTTTTTTGTAGCCCAGCCACGTTCCAAGACAGCAAGTGTAACACCCTATAAGCCGTGGGGGACGAAGCTAATGTTACTCCCTTGTTCCCACCCTGCCCATAAGAGTTTGGCTCAATGGTATATACTACGAGACTTATTGGCTTCGGGGGTGAACTACTATCACCATTGCCCCCGATTGCTTTGTTGGCATAATCCAGCCGCTACCTGATTGGATCAAAGGGCCCGCCCCTCTTGGCGTCATTCAACCTGCTCCAATACACTGAACCTATTCCTTTGTGGGAAATGTGAGAAAAGAGGGGGGGACAGATGGTTAACCTCCCACAGGATTAGACCCTGATGAATGTTTAATGGCATGATATTCTGTCCTTCCTCCTGTCGAATACCTCCGTACTGACTGGGTCTCGGATGGGTTGTAGGGTAAAAATATGAAAGATGCAGAGGAAAAATGTGGGTGTTTGACCAAGATGGCGACCTACTGCAGATATAATCTACCGCACATGTGCTCCTAAAATTGATCACTACACAATTCCCCACAATGTTTTTAGGCCTACACCCAAATCAGTCAACCCTTCTTACACAGAGTATTTCACCCGGGACATTGGGAGGGAGGGGCCTGTTTGAATTAAGCCATTGTATGCATTTGTTTTTTAATTCGGAGTGATCCTCATTTTTACCATGGCTTAAAGGGTGGACCCCCACAAAAACCACAACGTATAGTAAGGACTCGACTGGAAGGTTAAGGGTGGGCAGGGCTGGTAGGGACCCACCTTCCGGGCTTTTACTACTAGAGCGGGGATGGAAATTCGAGGACCCTGGCCTATTTCCAGTGGGAGCTTTCGTCACTACGGATTTTCCAGCAACCACTGTTCCATCCCTGTGCGGGGGTGAAGCAGGGACCGGTGGAGGATTTACTATTACCTTAGCCAATTCAACTGTTATATTTTCTCCTAGTGGTGGGAGTTTAGGGTCAGAAGGGTTGGGGGGTATGCCGGTGATAGCGTTCCCTGATGGACAGGCAAGCTGGGGTCTCCCTTGACCTAGATTGTTAATTGTAGAGGTCAATCTATCAAGCTTAGACGTCAAAGGTTTAAGGTAGGAACCAATGATCTGTTCAATATGAGCTTCGAGGTCAGATAGAAGGTGTGTAACCCACACAGGTGTACCTAAATTGTGCAGAGGAGATCCAGCGGGAGCCTGAACTCCAGCAGCTGTAGTTGTCACTTTAACAGATTTTTTATTTTTCCTTTTCTTGGTTTTCAGGCTAAGTGTAGGCGCCCTTCTAACTACAGGGCATGGGGGCGAGATAGGGACCACAGACATATCAATTACATCTTTGGTGACTTGTGCACAAGGCAACTCTCCAAAAGAGCACATAAGAGAGGAACTAAAATCAGGGGGAGTCACAGTACCAGCCGAAAAGTCCCCAACGAACTGAAGGGGCGGAACACTTGGAGTGATAGATAGTCGCCGTTCCGTGCTCTCTATTGCAGAAGCAACAACCCCAATCATCTTCTGGAGCATCTTATCAATGGCCGTAAGGCTGGGGAGAGGTTGGGCCGTAGTGGCCTGGAGCCTAGTGATACGGCGAGAGGAAGCTAGTTTTGACATTTCACTCTTGTTGCGTATTAATACAATTTATGTTAGTGGGTACCGCAGTGCACAGTGCACAATACTTATAGCTTCTACTCCTGTGGATTACAAACGACTAATAACAGAATGATAAAAAACTTCCTCAGGGCGTATTACAATAATGAACTATTGTCCAAGAAGGTGTAGCTCCAAAAGTACCTTTATATATGAAGCATTTCCAGTAGCGTTGGGGAGATGTTAAGGGGGTGGCCCGTCCCGTCCTCCTCCATTCCCGGACAGCCACAGACGGCCCCACCCTTGTCCCGGGCTTCTCCCGGCGTGACCGGCGCGCGACCTCGCGGGGCGAGGGACCAGGCTTGCCTTTATGCGCCTCCTGGCGTGTGGTAGTGATGTGCCTCCTTGCCCCAAGGGATCCTGGATCCTGTAGTCACCAGCAGCACGCGACCAGCGGAACCGGCGGAGCCAAGCCCGGCCGGTCGGCGTAAAAGAGCAGTGAAGCAGGGGGCCGGAGCCAAGCCCGGCCACAGAAAGAAGCGGGAGAACCAAAAGTCAGCCCCACTCAGCAAGACACCATCAGCTCCCAGTCATCCCCCACTCATTCTTCCAGGAACTAGACACACAGCTACGTGCACTTATGTGGGGGAATGAACGCCAACAAGTTGCCCTGGCTAAAATGCAGTTGCCAATAGATCAGAGCAGATTGGAGCCCTGTCATTTGAAGCACATTTTCTGGTGGCCCAGCTCCAGTGGCAGTCATGCTGGGTAGCGGGACACACACTGGAAAAGACAGTCACAGACGCAGGACCACTACCCGTATCAGTGATTCGACGCATGCTACTACCAAGTCTTCACCCAACAACGACCCTCTCCCTACAAGTGAGAATGGCACAGTCCAGTATGACCCGTATCCATTGACTATCCAGAGGAACCCCACCATACACCCCTCTGCTGCCCCTCGTAGGCCTACCCAAAGGCCGTAGGCATTAAACCACTTGAGCTTTTAAAAACTGGACTGACCACTCACTCCTAGAGGCCGGATCCCTATTTGCAAACGGGCAGCTAGGTCCTTTCAATGACCTTGTAGAGGAGTATGGACTCTCCCAAGGGCAATTTCTTTTGCATAGGCAATTGGTCTCGTACTGTAGCAGCATTTGGTATATAACTGAAAGAGAACCTGTGACACACCAGGTCATCCATGGCATTTTACGAATCGGACCCGGGCGCCACATAATCACTTGGATATATAAAGCTATATGTGTACTGATAGCTATATCATTAACCCCCTCCCTTTGCCAAGAGTGAGAAGAAGAGTTCCAAAGACCACTGTATGACAAGTAATGGGAACACGCATTGGAGTTTCCAAAAAAGGTTTCTTGTGATGCCTGCTTTAAAAATATCCAATTTTACATATTACACCGGGCTTATTTAACATCTGAACACCTCCAACACTACTACCCAAACACACAGTTCACATGCCCCCTATGCCACACCCTCAATGTAACATTTCCCCATATTTTCTGGAACTGCCCTACGTTGCAATCATATTGGAGCACAACCCACAGCACAATAAGAGAGCAACAGGGCTCACCAATTTAAATCCATGGGACGCCTGTGCCCTTGGTACATTCTAGAGCTGTAAGTGCCACGAAGTCCAAACATGATTTGCATCCCTAGCCCTTCTCTTAGCAAAACACGGGATCCCCATGCACTGACGTGCACCAGCAAGAACCCCGTTGGCAGCCTGGATATGGGTGGTCAGCAAATGGTGAGCATTCAAAGAAGACAAACTCCGATTCAAAGAGACTAGGGGATTACGTAAACGACACATTTCCATGCAATAGACAGTACTCCTCCAAGATTTCAAACGTATCACCACAAGCACCACACCCTCTCTGCCATCACCACATGTATCTCAAGAGCCAACCGACACGCCCTCTATGACCACACATAGCACCCTCTCCCACCAGAACCACACGTAGAGTCGAGCTAGAGTACCACCCTACATAGCCTCCAGTGAGGCCTAGACGTAAAATATATAGGCTACACCAGTTTCCCCTAAGTACTCAAACCCACTCGCCCAGCACCACCATCTACATCATCCTCTCTTGTACCTCTCATCTAGCGTACCCATGTTTAATACGAGTTAGTCCCCCCGTATATCTCGCACTAATCGTTCAATTCCATATGTAAGGTCAATATGATAAGATAGACAGGGGCTTGCAATAGAGCACAACCAACATAATGCAGCATCCCCAGCACCACAATGCTCGATAGTAGCATAATAACCCTCACACTGAGGATACGACTATTAGGAAATCCATAACATGTATTTGCATATGAGATTATTCTGCGTGATGATGCTGTTTCACCTTATTTTATTAATCTGCTACCTGTATGTAAGTGATAAAAATCAAAGAAAATGTTTAATTAAAAAAAATCAAAGGCGTATGATAGGTTCATGAATACAAGATGGACACATCCCTTTTTGACCTTCGTGTATTTTTTGGACAATCAGGGAGAGATTTAGGAATTGTTCAACAGTGTCCAGGTTTGGGCGGGCGGAACCCAAACTGTAGATCTGAGAGCCCACATGATGCTATACCTATGTTTCCAATTTGGCAAATAACACTCTTCGTAGTCTCTTAATTTTGCTATCTAGGAGCGATATCGGGCAGTAGCAGTGAGGTTGGCTTATGTCTCCTTTTTTGAAAATAGGGACGATAATAGCCTCCTGCCAGGTCTTAACCTGGGGGCCTGTAATTGTACTTGTTATAACACTTGTTATTAAGGGTGCCCAGAACTGTGGGAACGTTTTGAAAAGGTCCGAGCGGTTTCTGTCAGGGCTACTCTCTATGGTTAAAATTACATCTGCCACTTTTATTGAAATACTTAATTCAAGGGTAGCAGTTGAATCACAAATAACTATTATGCTTAGGGCTTGTATTTAGAGTCTGCTCTTTTGGGCTGAAGTCTTTGGAGAAATGGGCCTCCCAGTCTTTGCTTGGGTTAACACAATCCATTGTTTGAAGGGCCTCACCCAAAGGGTTTAGGGAGTTTACTGCCTACCAGAAAACTCAAGAGTCTTTCCTCTCACTTGCCATTCTAAGATCCTCCCAGGCTTTTTCCTTTATGTCATGCTTTCTTTCTTGGGTTTCTTCTTTGTATATTTTCCTAGCCTGGATTATACTTGTTTGGTCTTGTGGGTGTTTGCTCAATGCAAGCTTTAAGAGTCCATAGGCTTTAGAGCAGGTTCCATCAAACCACGTTGGATTGTGACTAAATGTTGCTGCACCCTTGGTTAATCTGTCTGCCAGATAATTGTTCAGCCGAGTAGATGCAGTTATTACTTCTGTTGGGTTTGCATCTGGTTGGAGGATCCTGTCTATCACTACTTGGTTGTTCATAAGGAGATCTTTATGGCAAGCTTCTATGTTCTCTCATTTGATAGATAGAGCTTTATTCCTGCTGTGCTCTCTTTGGGGTTGAGGAATGTTCAACATGCCCTTATCCAGGGATATCTTAAGCTCCAGTATATGTGGAGGGTGGTCACATATACATGAGGTACAACTTTATATGTCATGAGCACTAATGTCAGCTCCTTTGAAATTATATCATTATCAATTATTGTGGAGTTTGAACTGGGGGCCCATGTATGTCAGGTGCTTTAATAAGCTCTGTTCACACAATATTCTAATACATAGTTTAAATGATTTGCAAGGATCACTCTGTTTAGTGAGGCACCATAAGGGTTGTGTTAAAAATGGGTGAGGGGCTGATTAAATTCATTACTGACTCTGAATATTGTAGATACTCCCAAAGTAAACATTTCGATGTTGAAGTCACTTACCCAAATAATTGATACCTCATTTATAGGATCACTTAAAATTGTATACAGGGTATCCTCTATACTGTCCATGACTTTAGATTCGCCATGATCAAATACATTGTAATAAAAATGTACAAGTACCAAATCAAATGGCTTCTGCAAGGTAATCAAAAGGATATGGCGGGAAACAGCATTTAAAACACTGTCATTGCATCACGCTACCATTGCAACTCGGTCATTACAACAAGTGCGTTGTTAGTACGGTATGCAATTACATCGCAAGTCATTGCAATTAGTTGCACTAGGGGGCGCTCAGGTATTGGAAATAAATTCTAAAACCTTCCCTACTGTTGCACAAACTGGAGTAGGAATAGTAATTAATACTATTCCCAAATCCAGCGCGCCCCCTAGTGCAAGTCGTTGTAATGACTTGGATGTAAATGCATCACGTACTAACAACGCGGTTGTTGTCACGACCGCGTTGTAATAGTAACCGATGTTATAGCATGTGTTGTAACATGCTATATTCGATATGGTGGAAAGGTGTGTTGGCCTTCTCATATACTATGTAATCAGTCAAGAAAACAGACATGAAAGTAACTAGGCCTCCTTTAGCTCGGCATGACTTCAACAGGGTGGCTGCAGAGTGGTAAGTGACAATCGCATTTATATGTGCCGGGTGGTCAACTACATTCAGCCACTCTGGAGCCTCCTGTTTAGTGTGCAGGCCAGCCACATTCCACGAGAATAAGCTCAGAGACTCGGTCCCCGCAGGGAGGTCATTGATGCCACATGGTTTAGATACTACAGTTTTTGAGTTGTTAGGTATGGCCGCAATTGAGGGTGCCCGGTGGGGTAGTCAGACCAATTGCTCTAAAGGGGACAACACATCATGCCTATTAAATAAAGCTAAGGGGTGGTTAAAACGAGGGTGTTGGGATGCCAAACTGTTCCTGGCGATATCTGGTTTGGGATTGTTGTGGGCATTGACCAGGCATCCACAAGCCTAATGGCGATAGAAGAAACCTAGGGGGAGTGCTCTAATGCCCTCAGAGGAGGAAATGGTATGGCTGAGAGAGTATAGTAAGGACCTAAGTACACTTGGCCTTCTAAAATGAACTATCACACAGTCACCCTGCAAAGATTTAGGTGATAGGCCAACTCAAGAGACCCTTCTGGTTGTAATAATGTCATTTGATAACTCACAATTCCATATAGAGTATTTCTGCATCCAATATGTTACTTTATCAATTAGAGAGGCATGTGATTCGGGCTGTGTGTGTTCAATTTGGGCAATTTTCATGCACAATAATGTAAGGAGTGCACTCTGGTGAAATGTAAGGGCAAATATGATTTGGATCACTTCTTTTTTTGTTGCTTTTTTTTATTTAACGGTCAGGCATACGATACAGGTTCCACATTACTTGTATAATGACTTTACATCTGTTCATTTAGGAGTCTATAGTTTGATATACCGAACATTTCTTTTACATATCATGGATCACTTACACATTCCACAGTTAAGGGCCTTGTCTCCCTGCTATTTGTACTTCTTAGAGGAACAGGAGGCCCTCTTGACTTTGAGGGGCTGTTCCTCAGGGAATTAGAGATATTACCACGACAAGAATTCACACATGCAGTATTAATATCCAAAACTCCCACTGTTTGGTGTGACTGTGCATGAATTTCCGTGTTGCTGGTGGTGTTGGATAAAGTGGGGGGACGCCCTGCTTGCGGGTATGGAACCCCCTTGATGTGTCCCTTGATTTTCCCCCTGGGGTTTGTTCTGGTGCAGGAGAGGGAACCAATGGTTGCCGAGAGACAGCACTGGTTTCCATGTGTGAAACCACTTGAGTTAATTTCCTTAGCATCAACTTTATGGCCATGAGACGGTCCAAGATGGGTTTCAGTTAAGAATCCAGAGCAGGGGTGACTGTTTCATGGAGATGGTGCAGTGTGTGGCCAGACTTTCCCTTTACCATCTCCAGGGAGTCCTTTTTTAGGTTTCGCCTCGTCAAAAGCTGCGCAAGCAGACTTTCGCGCAAGGCGAAAACTTTTGTTTACTAGTATGGACAAAAGTCCTGCCTCTCTGTTCCATTGGCTAGCTCCATAAATGGAGGCTAGCCATTGGAAGAGAGAGGCGTCCGTCATTCTTCGAGGCGACTCGTGGGCGTTCCGTAGAATTTTTCCCTTTTGCCTACATCAGTGCGGCGGTGGGCGGGGTTTATTTCTTGGGTCGTCAATGTTTCTTTTTGTCATTCCACGGCCGACCGCCGCCAGAGGAAGTCCAGGTGAGTGCCTTTCTTGCCGTTCCCGCCCCCCTCCCGCTGTCCATGCCTTTCCCGCCCCCCCTCCCGCTGTCCGTGTCTTTCCCACCCCCCTTCCCGCTGTCTGTGTCTTTCCCGCCCCCCGCTGTCCGAGACTTTCCCGCCCCCCCTCCCGCTGTCCGTGCCTTTCCCGCCCCCCGCTGTCCGTGCCTTTCCCGCCCCCCCTCCCGCTGTCCGTGCCTTTCCTGCCCCCCTCCCGCTGTCCGTGCCTTTCCTAGTTTTACTTCCTGTCACTTTAACCCGGTGATCCCCGGCGCCCTGTCCCTCTGACCAGCTGCCACCCACAGAATCCGTTCACAGGCACACTGTCCCTTTAAAGCCGGGCTGCCCCCATCCCCCCTCCTCCAGCCCGCCTGCACCTGCAGTGCACAGGCATCACCGACAGGGAGGGGGTAGCAGGCAGGGAGGGAGGACAGTAAGCAGGGAGGGCAGTAGAATGGGCCTCTGCCGAGGGTCTAAAGGCCCTGGGGACGGGGGCAGGGTGAGGACCGGGCAGCATCCATCCGAGGCGGTGCTGCACACACCCCAGCAGTGCCCGGGGGGTCACTGAGCAGCCCCCACCTGAAGAGATCTAGGACCCCCCCCAAAACACCTGCAGAGGGGACGCGGCATTATGAAGAGGACTCCTGTCACAGAAAGGAGCAATTTTAATGATTTCTATAGTGCCCACAACAAGCGGAACTGTGCATTGGCGCTTTAAAAAGCACCTGTTCTCTCTGAGAAGAAGCTCTCGGGTGCAGGAGCTCCCTCTGAACGGATCACCAGGCCCAGCCTAAGAGGAGGGAGCCCCCTCCACGCACGCTCACGCCCCCGCCCGCCCGCCCGCCCATCATCCATCACTGCCAGGGAGGGAGGCTGCCGGTGATTAATGGCTGCGCTGCCACCCTAACAGAGCAAGCAGAACCTGGCATCAGCCCCCCCAGGAGCCATCAAGGCACCCGCTGCCCCAGCATGAGCCCGTCCCGCCGCAGCAAAGCACCCCCTGCTGCCCCAGCCCCCACCCCTTCCTAGCCCCCCCCCCAGCATCCGAAACCACCATCCGCTATCACCCAAGCACCCACCCAGCCACTGGGGCACCCGCTGCCCCTTTATCTGTCCTCGCTGGCCCCAGTACCGCAGCCCTGACACCCCCCAATCACCCCTCCCGCCCCAGCATCCACCATTCCCAATAGCACAACACCCACCTGTTGCCTCAGCAACCCCCCTGCAGCCGCTGCATAGAGCCCTCCCCTGACCTCTGTGACCCACCCCCTTGTCGCACCTCCCCCCCCACAATACCACCCCCACCCGCCTCGACAGAGTAAGAGCCCGGGAACGCACTCCCACCAGTGACCTGCAGGGGACCCCCAGATGTGTACTGCAGGCCCTGCGCTCATTCAGCTGTTTTACTGGAATTCGAACCTGGGACCGGCATATTACACATGCACAGATCTCCGCAGTCCGTGCATCAACCCGCTCAGCTATCTGAATTGGAATTTTTTACCAGTAGTTAGCGGACAGAGGTCCGCATCAGGTGCACAACCCACTTGGCTATCTTACCAGGACTGGAATGGTTTTACACGTGGCATTCAGACCTCTGCGGTGAACAGTTGTGCGGTCTGAATGTAGTGGAAACCTGGGAGCTGATACTGCAAGCTCCAAACCTGCCGAACTACCTTGCTAGCACTGGGCCCGCAAATGGTGCACGCATTTCTGCTGCTGGCACTCTTGATTTGCACCGATGCAGTTGAACCCCCTCAGGGCACTCAAAGCTAAGACCTGCACGTTGCACTCGGACCTCCCAGTGGCAGGGGCCTTAACCCACCAGCCTGTTATACCAGTGTCATCTACCACGACCCCCTAAGCCCCTTTCTTCCATCCCTTCACTCTTGTCTCGGCTCTATACTTGCCAAACCTTCATTCCAAGACGCCTTCCAGTTACCCCAATCTCTCAGTCCACCTCCCCTTCATTTCCTCCTCCCTGCCTGTCTCTCCTGAGTCCGTCTTCTCCTCTGGTGCCCCTTCTTCCCACCATCAGTTCACGACCCTTCGCCTCACCTACCCCTCCATCACTTCACATAGACCCCCGCTGCATCCCGTCTGTTATTTAGCTCCAGCCCCTGCCGAGCCTCAGCCAGGCTCCCTTCCAACCCTCTCATCCTATCCTTCTCACATCTCCTTCACTTCGTCCCTCCTTCTCTCCACTACCCGGTTTCACTCAGCCATTCTTCCCTCTGCAGCCAGCTTGTCCGGACCCCTTCCTTCAGCTCGCCTGACGTTTCTTCTCTTCATCTCCTCCCTCGTCTCCCCCCTTCCATTCCGGCCCCTTCCCTTCGTACCCACTTCCTACGACCCTCCCTATCCCTACACCCAATAACTCTATCCCTCCCTCGTCCTTGTATGCCACGTCCACCATCCGTCCTTGGCGCCCCACCCCCCTCCCTACGACCCCCTCGTCCCTCCTTCACCCCATCTCTTTTTGCCCGCCATCCCCCATTCACAGCATAATCTGAAAAAGTGTGGGCAGAAGGTGAGGTGGGGAGCAAGAAGGGGGAAGGAAGGGAGAGAATCGGGTGCTAGAAAAGTTTGCGCTATATAAAACTGCATTAAGTAGAATAAATACTTGCACCCATTCACAGCATTATCTGAAAAAGTGTGGGCAGAAGGTGAGGTGGGGAGCTAGAAGGAGGAAGGAAGGGAGAGAATCGGGTGCTAGAAAAACTCGAGGAAGATTACTTCATATAATTTTTTACACCTCGTTTTATTTTATTTTAATTGTAACGGATCTTTGTGTAGAGTGCAGAGTAGTGAGTGCAGAATGCAGAGTAGTGAGTGTGCAGAGTAGTGAGTGCACAGTAGTGAGTGTGCAGACTAGTGAGTGCAAAGTGCAGAGTGCAAAGTAGGGAGTGCAGAGTGCAGAGTGCAGAGTAGGGAGTGCAGAGTAGGGAGTGCAGAGTGCAGAGTAGGGAGTGCAGAGTGCAGAGTAGGGAGTGCAGAGTAGGGAGTGCAGAGTGCAGAGTGCAGAGTACAGAGTAGGGAGTGCAGAGTAGGGAGTGCAGAGTAGGGAGTGCAGAGTGCTAGGGAGTGCAGAGGGCTAGGGAGTGCTAGGGACTGCATAGTGACTAGGGAGTGCTAGGGAGTGCTAGGGACTGCATAGTGACTAGGGAGTGCTAGGGAGTGCTAGGGACTGCATAGTGACTAGGGAGTGCTAGGGACTGCATAGTGACTAGGGAGTGCTAGGGAGTGCTAGGGACTGCATAGTGACTAGGGAGTGCTAGGGACTGCATAGTGACTAGGGAGTGCTAGGGACTGCAGAGTGACTAGGGAGTGCTAGGGAGTGCTAGGGAGTGCTAGGGACTGCAGAGGGACTAGGGAGTGCTAGGGACTGCAGAGTGACTAGGGAGTGCTAGGGAGTGCTAGGGAGTGCTAGGGACTGCATAGTGACTAGGGAGTGCTAGGGAGTGCATAGTGACTAGGGAGTGCTAGGGAGTGCTAGGGACTGCATAGTGACTAGGGTGTGCTAGGGAGTGCTAGGGACTGCATAGTGACTAGGGAGTGCGAGGGAGTGCTAGGGACTGCAGAGTGACTAGGGAGTGCTAGGGACTGCAGAGTGACTAGGGAGTGCTAGGGAGTGCTAGGGAGTACAGAGTGACTGCAGAGTGACTGCAGAGTGACTGCAGAGTGACTGCTAGGGAGTGCTAGGGAGTGCCGAGTGACTGCCGAGATTAAGCTAATGGCAATGTAAATGACAATGCCATTTATTTATCTGTTTTCAAAACCAACACATAAATACAAATTTTGTCATTTACAATGCCAATAGCTCTAACTTTTCCAAAGGCGAGACTATTGCATTGTAAATGCTTGTTTAAGACTGGCTAATTGTGACTCTGCTATCATGATCCACTCGTCTGATGGGAAAGCGCATTCATTTCCATCGGCAGTCTGAATGATATGCATATATATATAAATGGTCGAGCTTTGCTTTGATTTACTTTAAAAAAAAAAAAAAGATTCTTGATGTTTTTGCAGCGACTAAGAATGTGATATTGACAAGGGCTCTGAGTGCAAGCAAAGAAAAACTGGAATTAGATTAGCCTAACAGAGGCTTCTGAAGATCACTACAACATGCACAGGCTAGTTGTGAGAAAGTAGGAGCAGTGATGACTTACTTGCAATTTTTTGCAAATCGCTATTAGGAAATCGCAATTCCTTGTGTATGAAACTTGAGTTTCATTTATCCATTTGGAGTGGGTCGCTAATGGACCTAACTCATGCATATTAAGGAGGTAGGTTGCAATTCGCAACCCACTACGATTGGCTGCCATCGCAGGGGCGGTGGCCTGCTCAAGTCAGCAGATCACTATTTCTATAATTGTTTTTAAATAAAGCATTTTTTCTTAAGGAAAACAGGATGCGTGCAAAAAGAAAAAAATGAAACTTTGAGATTTCATTTTTTGAGAGTAAGTAGTGGTCCCATTGCCCACTGCCTGTTCTTAAAAAATATTTTCCCAACCATTCTCAAAGGGTAAAGGGTCCCATGGGGACACCTTCCCATTGGTGAAGAGGCTACCTCCGACTTTGAGTTGAGGGTAAATTGAGAATGTTTTTCCACTGCATTTCGGTGTTAAACATTTGTTCTCGAAATGAAAAACAAAACACAACTTTAATTGGCAGCAAGATACAGAGTTAATTAACTTGTACGAAAGTGGAAGTACAGACAGCTCTGCTGAATTGTAAACTGAACTTCAAATTGTATGGAGACGGACAGTAGGATATATACCTTTTCAAAAGTGAATACGTCACATGCATCGTTACTGATAGAAAGTTTCAGCAGGCATCTTTGTCAACAGGAGGCAATGCTATTCTACAAAAATAACTGTTCACGAGACTATGGAATTCTACACCTGTGGTTTGATACATTTCTATGCTAGATGGTGTCCTTGGCATCTCTGGTTCTGAAGCGTAAAGCACCAGCCGCGGTCGGTAATGGGTGTACCTGCAGGGCGGTGGCGTGGGGAGGGGAAGGGCAGGGTGGGGGGTAGTAATCTATGGATTATGGAGCTTTACAGGTAAGTAAACATATAAATAAAGCGAATTTCGTTGTGTGCACTGCATTGCATGTGGGGATGCAGTGCACGCAACGAAAGCTCCGTAATCCATAGATTACTACCCCCCATCCTGCCTCTCCCCCTCCCCACGTCACCGCCCTGCAGGTACACCCATTACCGACCGCGGCTGTAAAGCACTACTCCTACAAGTATGCCGTTCTGTGAAGTCTAACATGCTGTCTGCCCTGCACGTCTATTCATCTTTATCAACATATTTTCTTAAACGTGTCCCCTTCAAAGTGGGCCTGTGGCCTTTACCGCTACAGTGTTTGCCTAACTATATTTCCTTGGTCTACAAAAACATGCATCTGCTTTCTTCCCTCCAAATCTTAACCTATTTGTGTTGCTTTTCTTCTGCTATTGTAGTAAGGCTAGGCCTGTATTGTTCCTTCACTACGTACATTTGTACACTATTTCCTGGTGATGCTTTCATGGACAGGAACACACTTTCTTAATTGTCTACATAATTGTACATATGAATGCAATTTGGTAAGAGGAAGGTGAAGTAGCAGAAAACAAAGTTTATTTGTAGGGGTGCATTATAATCATGCACGTAGAGCGCTTCCGCGTATAATCCTATGTCATATCAATGTAAAGTGTTAGAATTTCTAAATGTAATAATATGAAACGTGATGTGTTTAGGCCATTGAGTAGTAACCTGGAGAATTATCGTAGACAGTGAATGTGACTAGCAGCAAACATCAAGGTGAATTCTTTGTGTTGTGTAACTGACCATCCTTCATTTATTAAATGTGTGTATTAATTGTGTCATTTTAATGTAGGCACATGCATTAATCAATTGTGCCTTATTTTCTTATGCATTTTTGAAAAGCTCACTTGTCATTTATCTTATGTTAGTTAAATCTTGTAGGCCTCCACGCATTTTCTCTGGAAGCTCTTGCTTTAGAATCAACAGTTTGAATTTGATGTGTGCTTTAGAATTTGTTTTTTCTCACATTTTGTGTTGTTGGTGAAAGAATTGCTCTTGTTAGCTAGAATAATGTCTTTATTTTATTAGTCAGGCAAGGAGAGAAAATGTTACATCATAAGGTCTGAATCGATAAAGGAAGTCTGTTGTCCTTTGCACAGGAGAAGGCTTGGGAACCAAGGACAACTGTATCGAAAAGAAGAACTTATCAAGAAAGGGAAGGATCACTTGTCCTGCATAACATCGGGTATGCGGGAATGGTTCTTACTAGTCCCAATAAAAAACCCTCATGCACGTGTTGGTGAGTTGCGATGTTAAGCGGTATATCTTGGTTCTCCACTGTCCCTCACACGTGTCTGCATAATCATAGGGTTTAGTGGTTTATGCAACCTCCAACCGGGAGGCAATACCCTCAGTTAAAAACAGTAGTGATCAGTGATAGTGACTGTGACGTGATAATGTGAAAATTAGTAAAAAGTCTCTCTCTTCCAGACAAATATTTTATTAGTTCTGGTTTCTGGAGGCAAATTTTAAAATTAATGTAGGTGAACAAGAGTGGTTATGACTCTTTCACACTAGGATTGTGGTATAGGTCGACATGTTTCAGCCCTTGGATCGCCAGAAGGTCGGTGAGGCTTTCATCAGGACCACGGTGCCAAGTGTATAGAGACGTCTCACGTCTCTATATGTGTGTAGCGGGGTCGGGGTGAGGAGCCGTATACACTGGTGGACCCCTGTCCCTAACTCCCCTCCTTCCCTGCAGACTAACGCACCGAGGGCAGAGTGGGACAACCTTTCGGATCGGGAAGGTGAAAAGGACCTCGGCGCCTTTAATTGGAACTTCGACGATCAGGACGCGACTCCGCCCCCTTCTGACGTCGGAGTCTCCAGACTGGACAAAGGGCAGGAAGTCCTGTATGGGGGGTGTGTCATCACCCGGGAGGTCTAGAGCGGAGAAGCGGTGTCGGAGAGGAAGCGTGGAGCAAACGGAGAGGATGAGAGAAACAAGAGCGGAGGAGAGCCAGGAGGCGAACGACCCCGTGTTCCGCCGTGCCACACTCCTGAGGGAGGAGTGTGGCTATCTCAGGTACGGCGGCGTTGGGCAGCCTGGGTGGGGAAAAAGAGCGCCCCTGTGTAGATAGTGTACATAACCCTGTGTGTGCCTTTCCCGTGTCCGACCCCAGACCCGTCCTCCCTCCTTGCCCTTCCCGTATTCCTCACAACCTAACCCCCCCCTGCATGAGCACGGCCAGACTGTAGTATACACGGGTGTTCCCTCACTATCACTCGGTCCCTCGGAGAAGTACGCCGGTATCTGAATATTAAACTAACGGCTCCCTCTGTTGGTCTCCTTTTCCCTGGGTAATCTGGAGTCGTAGGACTGGAGCTGACCCTGCAGACGCCCATCAGGATAACCGACACCCTGAAGACCCCGCCACCACGAGCAACCTGGAGTTTGCGAGGGACAGACTGACCTTTCGGACCAGGCGCACCATAAAAATAAAACCCAGTTTGAAGAGATACACTGGTTTGCAGCCTCTTTCTGTAACTGAGCCTACTACTACCCCTACTCCCATGCCCACATTGGTGTCAGAAGTGGGATCCGCCCCTTCCCTGCAGGATCCAGCGATGGAACAGGTGATACAGCAGCTAATTGAGGGGCAACAGAAGCTGGAGTGGGCTGTTCAGCCAGCAGATGTCAACAGCCGATGCGGACCGGGACATGTTCAAGAATACTATCGCCGCCCAGATGGATGGCCTACAGAAAGCGGTGCAGAGCCCCGGTGTGCCTATGCCTATGGAGAGAGACAGTATGGGCCTCTGGAGTTCAGCTACAAAAGTACGTTCCGGGGGAGGACCCCGACGCCTTCCTCGTCAACTTTGAGAGAGCGGCCAGAGCTTGTGGGTGGCCGGAGGAAAAGTGGCCCTTCTTTTTAGCCCCCCTTCTGTCCGGCGAAGCCCAGGCGGCATATCAAGTAGCCAACCATGCAGGAGTGACCCCCTACCCGACGATCAAGGCGTTGATATTAGACCACTTTGGACTGGATGCTGAAGCATATCGACTCAGGTTCAGGAAGGAAAAAGGGGTTACTGGGGAGCACCCTAAGACCCTCTACCTTAGACTGAAAATGGCCGCAGACAAATGGTTGAGACCTGAGAGCCGTAGTAAAGAGGAAATAATGTCCAGTATATATCTGGAACAGTTCATGGAGGCTCTACCCTACGGTACCCTACGGTGGTTGAGACAGCATTCCGGTCTAACAGCAGAACAAGCCATCGAGATGGCATCCAATTATAACAGAGCGATGACAAGTACGTTCCCTTGGGAAGCTGACAAGGGCACTAAAGCCAACTCCGGACCCACGAAGCAAGACAAGAAGAGCAGCAAGCCCACCACGGAAATTGTGAGGACCCGGCCAATGAGATATGATATCCCCACCAACAGGGGTCCACAATGCTTTGAGTGTGGAGAGTGGGGCCACATCGCCCGAATGTGTCGAACAACGGAAGAACCTATGGAGGTCGGCTATATTCCGAGAGCCGTGATGTACACAGCAGAGATGGGGCCGTCCTTTTACGTAAGGATCTATGTGAACAGCAAATGTGTGAAAGCCCTTTTAGACTCTGGATGTAGACAATCGGTGATTCAGTCACGACTAGTCCTACCCTTCCAGTTAGGGCCCAATGCTCTGGTACATATCAGATGTGTACACGGGGATGTGAAACCCTATCCCGTAGCTCACGTCACCCTCCGACCTATAGGTAGAGAACCTTGTGAGGTAAAAGTGGGAGTAGTGGACTCCCTACCAGAGGACCTGATAGTGGGGATAGACAACCCTGACTTCCTTGCCCTCTTCAGGAGAGAGTTGAAGGGACAGCCCCGGGGAGCATATCTAACATCAGAACCATGGGAGTTGGATAAGGGGTTCAAGTTTGCACAGGCCAATGACTCAACCCTTATGAACGCCTGGGAGGCAGCCCATAGAGAACAGACGACACCAACCAAAGGGTATCCCAGGTTCAAGATTGTTAATGACCTATTATATAGGGAAGGGAAGGCAGGTGAACCCCTTCAGCTAGTCGTCCCAAAAGACTTCAGGGATCAGATTCTGTTCTATGCCCACACTCACTTGACAGCAGGGCATAGCGGTGCCGAGAAGACGCTACAAAGTATAGTGCGTTTGTTCTTCTGGCCTGGTATATACAAGACAGCAGAGACTTACTGTAAACAGTGTGAGGTCTGCCAAAAAAAGAATATGAGCAGGCCACCAGCGGTGCCCCTCCAGCCTTTACCCATCATAGGCAACCCCTTTGAGAGGGTAGGAATGGACCTTATAGGTCCCCTTCCCCGTACAACTAGGGGACACACGTATGCCTTAGTTATAGTGGACTATAACACCAGATTCCCTGAAGCTTTTGCCCTTAGTGCCCCAACTACAAAAAACGTGGCAGAAAAACTGATTGAGTTGTTCTCAAGGGTAGGATTCCCCAGGGAGATCCTCACGGACCAGGGAACTCCCTTTGTTTCCAAAATGATGACCGAATTGTGTAAAATGCTAGATCTGCGGCACATACGTACCTCGGCCTACCACCCACAAACGGATGGTCTGGTTGAGAGATACAATCGTACGCTGAAAACCACACTCAAGAAGATGTTGACCGCAGAAAACAAGGACTGGGACAAGTTGTTGCCCTTGGCCCTTTATGTTCTGCGGGCGCAAGTACAAAGCAACTTAGGGTTCTCGCCTTTTGAACCTCTGTATGGGCGACAGCCCAGATCACTTTTGGAAATCACCAGGGAAGCCTGGGAAAGAGAAGAAGCGGCGGATCAAAGATCCCTGTTGGAATATACCAAACAATTAAAATCTAGATTGGGTAAACTAAGGGATCTAGCCTATTCCAATTTGGAAAAAACCCAGGTCAAGCAGAAACAATACTACGACAAGGGGAAGAAATGGAGGATACTGAACAAGGGTGACTGGGCCTTGGTACTTCTACCCTCGTCCACACAAAAGTTTAGAAGTGAATGGAAGGGACCTTATCGGATCATAGAGACCATGGGCAAGACAACCTACCGTGTACAGGTCACTCCCCAACGTCAGCAGACCTTCCATATCAATCTGTTAAAGAAATGGATAGGTCCCCCTCCTACAACAAACCAGCTAGTGTTACCTGTACGAGACGAAAGCTCGACCTTGGGACAACTTCCCATCAACCCCGAGTTGACAAAGACCGAACGAGATGAGCTTGTACAACGGTTGCAACGGTTCGCCTCCATGTTCTCAGACACTCCTGGTTGTACACACCTAGCAGAACGTTGCATAGAGACAGAAGAAGGAAAGGTGGTCAAGCAAAGAGCATATCGTATTCCAGCAGCCAGGAGAGCCGACGTAAAAAGAGAAGTAAGGGACATGCTACAGCTCGGCGTCATACGACCATCAAGAAGTAACTGGGCTTCGCCCATAGTGATGGTCCCAAAACCAGACGAGTCCACCCGTTTTTGTATGGACTTCCGGGCATTAAACGCTATCTCCTCCTTCGATGCCTTCCCTATACCCAGAGTGGATGAGCTGATAGAAAGGATAGGGGAAGCCAGGTATATCACAACCCTTGACTTGACCAAAGGGTACTGGCAAGTGCCACTACGGGAATGCGACCGACATAAAACAGCCTTTGCCACAGACGATGGCTTATTCGAGTTTAATGTGTTGCCGTTCGGGCTCCACGGAGCCCCGGCAACGTTCCAACGATTGATGAACAACGTTTTAGCTCCCCACACCGGGTACAGTTCAGTGTATCTTGATGACATTGTCATCTTCAGTCTGACATGGGAGGAGCACCTAGAGCACATAGACAGAATCCTCACGGCCCTACAAAAGGCCGGACTTCATGTCAACTCAAAAAAATCAAGAGCCGCTTTTCCCAAAGTAAGATACCTGGGGTTTATGTTGGGGGAGGGGGGTGATCGCACCCCAAGAGGAGAAAATAAGTGCCATAACCAACTCCCCTTTTCCCTCCACCACAAGAGAACTACGTGCCTTCTTGGGTCTTATAGGCTATTATAGGCGTTTCATTAGGGACTTCGCGAATATTGCCTCACCCTTGACGGACCTCCTCAAAAAGAATACGAAATTCAACCGAGGAAAACCCCCACCCGAAGAAGCCCGAATAGCGTTTGAGACGCTAAAAAGAGCCATCACATCCAGTCCAGTATTGATTCCCCCAAACTATGAGAAACCTTTCACTCTGGCAACAGACGCCTCTGACACGGGGGTGGGTGGGGTACTGTCCCAGGAGGGTGAGGACGGATTAGAACACCCCATCCTCTTTATAAGTCGGAAACTCCATTCAAGGGAACGCAAATATCCGACAGTAGAAAAAGAGTGCCTTGCGATTCGATGGGCAGTGGACAAGCTAAGGTACTACCTGGAGGGGAGAACCTTCATGCTACACTCTGATCATGCACCCCTGCAATGGATGCAGAAGAATATGTCCCAGAACTCCCGAGTCCTGAGATGGTTTCTGTATCTACAACCCTTTTCCTTTAGGATAGTGCACAAAAAGGGGATAGACAATAGCAATGCAGACTATTTATCGAGGGTGCCCATTCTCCCCGACTGGGAGAATCCAGGGGGGGGAGGTGTGTAGCGGGGTCGGGGTGAGGAGCTGTATACACTGGTGGACCCCTGTCCCTAACTCCCCTCCTTCCCTGCAGACTAACGCACCGAGGGCAGAGTGGGACAGCCTTTCGGATCGGGAAGGTGAAAAGGACCTCGGCGCCTTTAATTGGAACTTCGACGATCAGGACGCGACTCCGCCCCCTTCTGACGTCGGAGTCTCCAGACTGGACAAAGGGCAGGAAGTCCTGTATGGGGGGTGTGTCATCACCCCGGAGGTCGAGAGCGGAGAAGCGGTGTCGGAGAAGAAGCGTGGAGCAAACGGAGAGGACGAGAGAAACGAGAGCGGAGGAGAGCCAGGAGGCCAACGACCCGTGTTCCGCCGTGCCACACTCCCGAGGGAGGAGTGTGGCTATCTCAGGTACGGCGGCGTTGGGCAGCCTGGGTGGGGAAAAAGAGCTCCCCTGTGTAGATAGTGTACATAACCCTGTGTGTGCTTTTCCCGTGTCCGACCCCAGACCCGTCCTCCCTCCTTGCCCTTCCCGTATTCCTCACAACCTAACCCCCCGCTGCACGAGCATGGCCAGACTGTAGTATACACGGGTGTTCCCTCACTATCACTCGGTCCCTCGGAGAAGTACGCTGGTATCTGAATATTAAACTAATGGCTCCCTCTGTTGGTCTCCTTTTCCCTGGGTAATCCTGAGTTGTAGGACTGGAGCTGACCCTGCAGACGCCCGTCAGGATAACCGACACCCCGAAGACCCCGCCACCACGAGCAACCTGGAGTTTGCAAGGGACAGACTGACCTTTCGGACCAGGCGCACCATAAAAATAAAACCCAGTTTGAAGAGATACACTGGTTTGCAGCCTCTTTCTGTAACCGAGCCTACTACTACCCCTCCTCCCACGCCCACAATGTGAAATATCAAATAAATTTGGTTTTAAAGGAACATGTCGTTATGCTGTTCCTAAAAGGTCAAATAGTACCTGTAAAGAAAAAAGGACACACTAGACAATGGGAAAGGGTATGGGAAAACACTTATGACTAGTCAACTGGTTTTAAATACCAGGAACACATATAACGCACAATGGCGTCGCAACTAAAAAATGGCAATACTTCGAACTGACTACCCTAAATCTAGGTTAGGGTCAACTCTCTCGTTGTTAGCGCTTCAACGTATAGAAATATAATGGTAAGTAAGTTAAAAGGTCAACTGTTTGTCTTATGGTTTAGCCAGATGTCATAAATGGTAATTATGGCTTTCAAGTTTGACCCCCGGCAGTATAGGCTTTTGTCTATCTTTCATAATCGTAGAGCAATTTCATTAAGAAAGCGGCCAGGATTTAGTTAGGTGCTAGACTTATTGCTTTTCACTCCTGACTCGTTTTGTATTAAATGTTAGCCTTGCTCGTAAAGTGGCGTATTTCTTAGTCAAGATAGTGCTCATTTCACACGTCAATATCATTCAGTAACGTACCTTCGTTAATGGTTATATTAAACCTCATCGGGATCCAGGTGGGTCAGGGAGGCACACTATAACAATAAATAGTAGTTCAGTAAGTGTTTAAGTCGTGAGGATACATCACGGTTTGCTCGATTCTGCTTCTCCCGCTACCTCGGTCACTCCGTCATACTGCTTGTTCTGACTCTGCCAACGCTGGTCCCGGAAACAGGTTGTGATTCCGGGTCGCGCATTTGTTGTTGTAAACAAAGAAAAAACTGTAGATTGACTCGTGGATGAAAACGGCGGTCTGTCTTCTAGTTGGTCCGTTACTCCAAAATAGCCGAGAGAGTTCTTAAAGGATCACAGATTTTGTGCTCGATATTCCAAAATATAAAAAAACTGGGTTTGCAAAGAAAAATATTACGCAGATTTTAATAATGGTTAGGACCTACTTGGTCACAAATAATGTTATCATTTTTAACTCCAGTTAAATTGTCCTAAGAATTATCAATATGAATTGTAATAAAATGTCTTAGTTCAACAAGCAAAAGGATTTGTATTGGTCAAGAGCATGACTAGAAGTTGTTTTTCGAGTTTGACTCAATGCTTTTTGTTCCCTATATGAGGTACTTTTAGCAATATCTAATAATATCCATTGTGGTCACTGTTCATCTATAGATGTTACCCCATGGTATATTGTCATTCGATCCATCCTGATCGGTGCCAAGTCTCTGTACCCACCATTGATCTTTTTCAAAGAGGATCCTTTCAGCATTGTGGTCTTTGTGTTGCAAAGTTTCCAAAATTATCCACTTCAGATCATTGACTGTGTGCCCTGCTTCTAAATAGTGGTTGGACATCTTTGTTGTCATCTTTTTGCACTTGACGTTACTTCGGTGTTCACACGGACGCTGCTTGATCTTTCTGCAGGTCATTCCTATGTAACGTTTTTCACATGGACATGTGATCATATAGATCACATGGCTCGTGTTACAATTTGTGTGATTTAGAAGTTTCCATTTCAAGTCAGGCAGTAATTGTATCTCTTTTGTGGCCTTTGTTAGGGGACATACCGAACACGACCCACATGGATAATGGCCAGTAACTGGACTGGTATCCCACGGTGAGTTTGTGATTGCCAGTGGTTTCCTCGGAGGGGGTCTCGTGTGGACCAGTATGTCCTTGAGGTTGCGAGTTCTCTTATTCGCAAACCTAGGTTTGGGCCACTGAATGTTGGCTGAGGTTAAAATCCTCCAGTTTTTGCTGACAATCTTCTTCAGTTTGTTGCTGGCAGGGCCATAAGTTGTTACACAGGTTGTGACATCAGGTTCTGGCTCCCGTAGTATGGATTCTAAAAGTCCGTCCCTATGTTGATTCCGAGCTCGTTTTTTACATTTGTCAATGATTCTTTTGGGATAGTACCTTTCCTCCAGCTTTCCACTCAGGTCGTTAGCTTGTTGTTTATATTCAGTCAGTTTGCTACAATTCCTGCGTAGCCTCTGAAATTGGCTATAAGGGAGATTCTCCCTTAGTGGTCTGGGGTGGAAGCTTTGAAAAGAAAGTAAGCTGTTCTTTGACGTTGGTTTGTAGTACGTCTTGGTTTGCAAAGTCTGACCCTCTGCATAAATAGTGATGTCTAGAAAGTCAATTTGTTTTTTGTCAGCTGTATAAGTGAATTTTAGCCACTCATCACGTGTATTGACCCAGGTGTGAAAATTAATCAAACTCTCAAGATCTCCTTTCCAGATTAGAATGACATCGTCGATATATCAACGTCAGAATAATATCTGTTCTTGGTAGGGATTGGTGGAGTTATTGATGTGTTCCTCTTCAAAGTTGTTCATGTATAGTCCTGATACACTGGGAGCAAATGTACTTCCCATGGAAGTTCCATGGCATTGTTGAAACATGGTGTCGTTATACTTGAAATAATTCTCAGTGAGAGCCATCCTGCAACACTCTAGAACAAAGTGTCTGGGTGTCTTTCTTGTAATCCCAGTCAATATTGTAAACTATAGTCTCAAGAGTCTCAAGTGTCTTTTGTTGGGGCAGACTGGTGTAGAGACACTCTACATCGAGTCCTACTAAAATCATGTTCTCCTCCGAATAGTTGAAGTTTTTTAAGAGGTTCAGAAGATCCCTGGTGTCCTTCAGATAGGTAGGAGTTTTCTGAACTATAGGTTTCAGGTATTGGTCCGCAAATTGTGACAATGGTTCAAGTACTGAACCAATGCCCGACACAAATGGCCTACCTGGAGGTGGTATGCGAGATTTATGTGTTTTCGGTAAAGGAATAGAAATAAGGTATTTGCGGGTTTGTGGTCTCCAGAAATTCCACCTCTTTTTTGGAGATCCAGCCATTTGTTTCAGCCTCTTTCACCATCAGTGTGATAGTCCTCTGTAATCTAGGTGTGGGGTCAACACTTATCTCCTTGTAAAATTTCTGATCAGAGAGTAGGTCTAAGCATTGTTGATTGCAGCCATCTTTAGAGAGGAGAACTACCCCTCCCCCTTTATCTGCTTGTTGAATAATGATACTCTCATCATTTTTCAATTCATTCAATGCCTGTAGTTCCATTCAGGACAAGTTCTGGAAAGGTTTATTTGTGTTGTCTTTCAAGCCGTCTATTTCTTTCATAATGGCTTGTTCAAACGCAAATATCTCTATGGGTACTTGTGTATTCAGAGGGCAAAATGTGGATTTTTTGCGTAGACTAGTATCTCCATCAGGTGGTTGGGGAGTCTGATTGCTAAAAAAAGCTTTTAGCTTCAGCTTTCTGCAGAATTCGGCGATCTCACATTTCATTTTAAAGGTGTCAAGACTCGGTGTTGGGACATAGCCAAGACCTTTATTAAGGACTTCTTCTTGGTCTTTTGTCAATACTTTGTCCGTTAGGTTCACAACAAGGGTGTTGTGCTAGTTCCTGCTTTTCCTCTGGTCACGCTCCTGGTTTGCACCTGTCGTGCTTGATCCTGCCAGGTTACACCTTTTCGTTTTGGTGCGCGATTGTTCTGGCCTCTCCCTAAAAAAGGCGGTCCTTGTTGGTAGTTGCCTCCCATTGGTTGTTGCATTTGGTGGCTCATCTGAGGAGGACCTTGAAAGTATGGGTCCACCCAACCTTGGAAGTGAGGATTAAAGGGTGGAAACGGGATCATTGATGGATTTATGGGGTATTGGGGTGAATGCCAGTAGTTGCGGCCGCGTCGATTGCTCCTCCTGTTGCGATTTCTACCTCTTTGGATGTTGGTAAAGTCATCCCCATAGGTGTTTAAGTAAGGAGCAGGGTATAATCCGCAAACATTAGTGCAGGTATTTTGTGGTTAGCAAGTCTTGGAGAGTCAATATCCTTAACGGCAAGAAGATCCTTAATCAACCCATTAAGGAAGAGCGAGGAAAGGGTTGGCGCAAGCACACAGCCCTGTCTCGCCCCCTTTTCTATAGGGAAAGGAACTGTTAATTCACCATTCTTGCCGAACCTTACCCTAGCAAAGGTTCCCTCGTGGAGGCGTTTAAGCTGCTGACAGCGATAGGATGGGGCTCCCATGTCAAACAATAAACCCCACAGCTGTTCGCGGTCTACCATATCAAACGCAAATTTAAGGTCCACGGATGTAAAGTAGAGGCTACCACCCTCCAATACTATATTTTTCCAATAGATCAGTTCAAGTCTAAATAACTGGTCTATGGTCGAGGATTTTGGTGTAAAGCCTGCTTGTAGGGGTGTTAAGATATTAAGGCCTTCCATCCATTCCTGAAGTCTTCCGAATAGGACGCGAGCAAAAATCTTTTGAGTTACATCGATGAGGCTATCAGCCTATAATTTGCTGGTTCTAGGGGGGAGCCTTTTCTGTGAATAGGAATAATCTCAGCCCCTGCCCAATTTAGGGGTATTGCCATACCATGAAGGATAGCATTAAAAAGGGTCTGCAGATATGGAGCCCATACTACCTGTTCATTCCTATATAAATCACCAGGGATCCTATCCAGACCAGGAGCTTTATTTGATAATACTTTGACCAAGGCCACTAATACCTTGTCGCAGGGATTCTGCTCCTACACAGAACTGTGCATAGAGACTTGGAACCTCAGTGAATTAGGGTGTGCCAAAACTCACCTTAGCATCCAAAATCCCCTACCAGACTAACAATCAGTGTCTCATTGGCTCTTACACACCCCCAATGATTAGACAACCCAGAACATGAACTTAGAACACCTCAGGTCACATGGAACACATGAACACTCTTTCGTTGTACTAACATACCAGTCCAGAACGAGGAGTAAATGAGGACACGTGCAAGTTTGAAATATTTATTTCTAATGCTGTGTTCTCAGATGCAGTATCTTCGCTAATACAAGCAGACATATTATCAGCAACAAGGTTATCAGCATAGTTACTATTCCATAAAATACAAAGGGAGAAAGCATGTTAAAATGCTAAAGGGAGGAAGGCTAAATTATACCTAAGTCTTACCCTCCCTTGCTAGTATATTATATTATATCTAAAGAAGGTCTCTTTGGGTTTCAGCAGGGCGAGCCCATACCTCTGGTCTTAGTAGAAAGGGATCACACCATCTTCTACACCAACTCTCTGCATGCGAATATTCATCAAGTGTGTGTGCATGCTCTGCGCAGTGCATTATTAAACGTGCCAAAAGCCAGAGATGGCCACAGCTGCATATGTGTTATGTCTAGGCCGTGCGCTGATCAGACCGAACAACAACCACTGTGTTGAAATAACCTTGAAGGCATCGGCACTCACTGTTCAGACATAGCTTACCAAGCAAAGCTGATATTATAGGCAAACATATTATTCTCGTGTGAAGCAAAATATTCTACTAGGCTAAAAGCTTTAATAACAATGCGTGCCGTGTGCAGAAGCAGCAGAAAGGGAAAATGGTGTTTAAACTTCTAATAAGCTCATGCTAACTTAACACAGTGTGAAGGCAAAGCCTATCTCCATGACACCCTCCCTTGATCCGAGCACGGATAAGATAAGATAAGGGGCAAATTTAGGAATGCAGAGTTCAAGAACAATAGGCCGAACACTAGTCTCCAATTTGTTCATATAAGGACAGAAAAAAAAATGTCGAAGAAAAAATTGCATAGTTTGTCAACAGTTCAACGGGTATTAAAAAAAATGTAGCCTTCGGACTTAGTGAAGTCAATAGGTCTGGGCCAAACAAAAGGGATGAAAAAGTTAAAAAATATCTGATGTCCAATAAGTGGCTTCGGTCATGGAAGAGAGACAGAAGATACATCTCATCCTAACAATGAATACGCAAAATATGCTGCAACAGCCTCCAACAGGAAGTCACTGTTCTCATCCGAAAATAATTCGGCCATCCAATTTAACAAAGGGAAAGAACATACATGTTCCTCAATTACCAGAGCCTTTAGCACCATCAGAGGACAACTCGGTGGGTTTTCAATGAAGCTGCGTGCCAAGAAATCTTGCGCCGCTGCGAACACATTCCAACGACCCAGTACTCCATACATCGCTGCAAAGGCCATAATCCCTTCATCAGAACAAAGCAATTCATGAGCAACTAAGGGGCTCATAAGTTGATTATAATCCGCATCGGGAGACACCGTATTGCAGAGACACAAATCCAGGGCGCATTCGAAGTCAGGCAATGAAAGACAGGCTGGACGCACGTAAAGTAGGAAAATCAAAACGATAATCCATAAGCTGCACTCAATGTAGCAAGAGGCAGCGCTCCATAGTTCTCAAGCATTTGGGCGCGAAGCAGCCCAAGCCGAGACAGCTCGTCTCGTAACACAGGATGTGCATCAAGTTTGAAACAAGCAAAACAGCAAAAGTACGCCAGCAGCCAGAGCCAGTACTAAGTGAAATCCACCAAACAGGCTGGAAAAAAATATAATGGAAGAATGCTGGAAACACACCCAATATAGTTTGAAAAGAAGTCACAAGGCCACTGCTTACAACTTTAAAAAAATGAGCCAGCCCAATTGTGGAGGATGCATAGTGTGAATTAACTCACTGAAATGCAAGGGCAAATCAGTATTCAATAAAGCATGCACTTCTGTGCGGGTGTTACGTGAAGGACGAATGTTTCACAAGCAGATGTGAGGGCAACTTCTTTTTGGGACAATAGAGCTCTTATGCGACTCATCTTGTTGAACTCTGCTTTCAAGGTCGGAATCTTGGGCCAGATGGAAACATCAAGTCTCCCATGCGGAGGAGGATACATTAAATTTTTACAGCAAACCGCCCTTTCACTGATGGTAACAACATAAGCAAATTCTGCCACTAACCCACAACAATCTTCATTATTTAAAAGTAAATAACTCCTGTTTGCCAGTAATGTGAATGTGGGTACGATAGCAGGCACAGGTGTACCTTTCAAAATACAGGCCAAATTTGTCTCGTTCTAATTACAGGAGCCGTGTAATTGGATATGTCTACACATCAATGAGTGATCCGGTGTTTCAGTGGAATCTTCACCATTTAAATAAACTTCCTTACCCTCACTAAGGCATCTACATGTAAAAGGAATCGACCAAGCTTCATGGAGATAAGCACTACCAAGAGGCTCGTATCTACCAATGGCAAAGTGCTTCATACAGTTTTTAAACTCGAACAAAGGGAACGGGAGAGTTATTAAACCGTGAATAAGCCATGTTGCAGTATTGGCCTCTGCCACAGAGAACGGTAAAGGTTTCAACCTCTCAATTTGTAACATAGAAAAAGATGCATCTTTCATTGACAGTAAACGTTGCTTGTCAGTTAAATTAAATGGAGCAAACAAGGATGAGGTATTCATGCAATGCCAAGGCACTTTTCCTACCTTTAGGGTCTGCAGTGTCCATGCAAACTGCATAATGGAACGCAATTGATTTTGTCCATGGTACAAAACAGACACTTCATCTTGCACAATATCAACAACAGATGACACTATATCAGAGGTCTTCAAACTACGGGGCGCGACCCCCAGTGGGGCCGTGGAGTCATCAGAAGGCGGTCGTGCATTTACCAGCCTCATGTCTGCCTCATATCCAAAACGTTTCCTCTTCGTTTTGGATTAGTAATACTTGCATCTCAGGGGGCTCTCTGGTTGGAGGACTAGGTAAAATAAGCTAATCATAATGTGGCTACGTCATCAAAACATGTCCTCCAATCAGAGAGACTGCAGCATGCATACCAGGAAATGCCCACGAACTTTGTCCATAAAGATGGACCAGAACCTTTGCAATGCAGCCTGTACTTCGAGGGAGTTCTGCTATATTCACGCCGTCACTGCTGCCTTCCTTGGCCATCCCTGCTTTCACTTCGTGTCCTGCTTTGTGGCTCGTTGCTGCCTCTTCATTAGGATCTCCGCGTTACTTCCGGCTGATTTCCAAGGCAACCCAAAGCTTCCCAGTTTAATTAGGTAACCTGCCTCTTCCCCGCTGCAGACATACACTGAAACTAACTTGCGCACACACACAGGTTCTTATCTGTTTCCCCCATTGAGCCATGAGGGGATTTGGGCAAAGGCTCCGGTTGATCTTTATTTTCTGTGTTCTGTGCGTTTTTATTCTTTCCCGCATGTGTCTATTTATTTATGCTGCCTGAACTCCGCGCTCAATTTCATTGATTGCGCCAAAGAAATACAATGGAAGATAGAAAGTTTCTCTTTAAACATGGCGCGTCCATGTGGGGCTTGATGCTGCTGACAATGGACATTCACAGTGAAATGCTTGGAAAGATGTTAAGTAAGCAAAATGAATATATACATATATTTTAACTTTTCAAACTAAGCTTTTAGAGACAAACTTGTTTGCAAGATAAGTGCAGTGAATGGACTTCTGAAGATGACAAAGTTGATGTCTGAAACATCATTACTTTTAGGTTTGTTTAAATATCACTGCAGAGAAAAATTCAGACAGCATGGTTAAATGAAAGTGTCAATGCTCATGTTATTTGTCTGAACGGAGAATAGATTTTTTCAATAATTGACAAAGCCAAATATTTTTACAGCATCAAAATATTACATGGTCAAGCTTACATAATTCCAATATTATTAAACACATTTGGTTCTGCAGTCTTTTCTCAAATAAGCAGCATCACAATGGAGGGGTGAGGGTTATGATGGTACTATTATGTTGCCCACTAAATTGTCTTAATTTGGAGCAGATTAGGATAAACCACATTTACTTACTGAATGTCCCTACTGGCCTCCTCACAGCAAATGTTAACAAGCAGTAACATTTATAACTTTTTTTAAATTGATTTGTTCAGATCAAACATCTAGGTCTCACATGTGGCCTGGAAGCTGAAATGTACTTCAGTATAAACTCCAGGGTTGGGGCAAAGGCTCCAGTTCATTTTTATGACTTTCAAATGTTTCATTTTCAGTGTGCTTTCCGTTTTCATTCTTGTAGCAGGAGTTTAATATGATGCCTTGTGGTGAATTAATGCATGGAATTGTGAACCAGTTCATATCAGCTTTACCAGACCGGGATGAGCAGTCGTGCTGGAAAGAATAAAGGGTGAAGACTGTGTACACCTTCCATTCTGTGTGGCTGTAAGATAGTTTTCAACAAGATATTGTTGACACACTGCAGCAGTAAATGCTTTGTGAGTGGTCAGCTCATATAAAACACATGCTACCATTAATCAACCAGGTACCGGGGAGGGGAGAAGGAGGAGACAATGGTGTGCGGTAAACAGCTTTCTGTCTCATGTCAAGGCCAGGCTCTCACACAATCACTGTGTGTGCTGATTTGGAGGCTACCCAGCTCCTCGCCGACAGCCTGTGTGTTCATCAATAATCTAGTCTACCTCTCTGTTAGATTACCTGTGGTTGGTAGTTGCCTCTGGGTACAATGAACGTCACCCACAAAAATCAAATGGGTGTCTTTTTACTTCCATCTCTAGACAAGTGTATTTTGCTACCTTTCACAGCCTCTCTTCTGACCCTCACCCTGCAAAGGCCTTCCCAAGACGAAGGCTCAGTTTAGCCAGTCTGACCGTTCCACATGTTGTCCGGCACCTGCACCAAGTGCATGGGAACACATGTTCACAATGGATGTCATTCTCCTTCCAGATACTAAGCCTTCCACTGTACTGAACGTATGGCCTGCAAAGAAGGGCACTTCTGGGGGCACTGATGTGAAAGAGGTCATAGGGACAAGAGATGCACAGTGAGCATAGGTAGTCTGCTTCAAGATGACCTTTGAGTATAGCCCAAGCACACAAATTACAAGGGCATACCCCATGGCGTTACTTATACCACATGAACATAATTATAGCCTAGGTGACTGGACACCCAGGCAGCCAGCCTCTTAGCATTTTCTTGTGGCCTTCAGAATTTATTGCTCACTTGGCCAAGATGGTTACCAAAAAATGAAACAAATAACAAACCCCAAAAGACCACGAACCATAGTCATCCACAAACCTTTGGTTTTGCTAAACACTGTTTAATTTCATTTCCCAACTGTAAAATGATTTGCTGTGGGAATTGGGGGCGCTTTTGGTTTTCGATGATGGTGAGTACCAAGTTCTAGACATTTTGGTCAGGAGGGGGTCCTCATGCCTAAAATTATTTGACAGGGGGGTCTCGGCATCAAAAATTTTGAAGACCTCTGCACTATATTCTCTAACTAGCAGCCCATCCAGACGTTGTCCGGGTATGAATTGCTGCCGGCCAGTAGTATATTGTTTTGTAGGATTTCGTTTTGATAGCATTTATTATCTGTGACAGGCTTGTGAAACGCTCCGATTCACAGTGCACTGCTGATGCACTTAAGAGTGCGCGTTCAGTAGTGTGTGAACTCGAGTTTCCCTACCTTATTTTTCCTTGCAATATTATATAGCGCAAACTCGACAACATGGCATGAGCACAATTTACATTACAGAAGAACACATTCATTTGTGGTAGGCACGGGGAGACAAAGCGATTTGCCTGGAATCACAGTATGTTGAGCTGATGCCGAGATTCGAACGTAGCCCCCCAGCTCTAAAGTTCGCAATTTTAGAACTTGTGGCGGGAGGTGTGTCTAAAAGTGTATGTCGGTGCTGGCCATCAATGAGAGAGACCTGTGCAATTTTCAAATGGGTGGTGAAAAAATATGAGTATGTTGCTGGAGATGTGGGCCGCCGTGCCACCAATGTACTTACCGGGGGAGGGTAAACACCCATTATTCCGCAACTTTCTGTCCGCATACCATCACTCCGCATACTTTCATTACGAAAGTACCAGGACTCCGCAATGCCATTATAACGCATGGCATTACATTTTCTATGCTTTTACCACGCATACATTTACAACGAAATTCGTTGTAAATGCATGAATGGTAAAAGCATGTTTTTTTTTAATGTTTGGATAAGGTAAGTATGGGTATAGGGGTATATGTTTTGGGGTACGGAGGTATATGTTTTGGGGTGCTTGGGTATTTTAAAGGTTCAGATATAGTTTGGGGTTATGGGGTACAGGGGTAGTTTTAGGGTTTAGGGATAGGTATGGGTTTTGGGGTACAGGGGTATTTTTAAAGTTCAGGTCTAGGTTTGGGTTTTGGGGTGTAGGGATATTTTTAGGGTCAGGGGTAGGTTTGGGTTTTGGGATACAGGGGTATTTTAAGGGTTCAGGGCTAGGTTTGGGTTTTGGGGTACAGGGGTATTTTTAGGGTTCAGGGATAGGTTTTGGTTTAGGGGTACAGGGGTATTTTAGGGTTCAGGGGTGGGTTTGGGTTTTGGGGTACAGGGTTTCTTTGTAGGGTTCAGGGCTAGGTTTGGGTTTTGGGGTACAGGGGTATTTTTAGGGTTCAGGGGTAGGTTTGGGTTTTGAGTTACAAGGGTATTTTAAGGGTTCAGGGCTAGGTTTGGGTTTTGGGGTACAGGGGTATTTTAGGGTTCAGGGGTAGGTTTGGGTTTTGGGGTACAGGGGTATTTTTAGGGTTCAGGGCTAGATTTGGGTTTTGGGGTACAGGGGTATTTTTAGGGTTCAGGTGTAGGTTTGGGTTTTGAGGTACAGGGGTATTTATAGGGTTCAGGGCTAGGTTTGGGTTTTCGGGTACAGGGGTATTTTTAGGGTTTAGGGATAGGTTTGGGTTTTGGAGTACAGCGTATATTTATAGGGTTAAGATGGGTTAGTGTTTAAGGGTGTTGGGGTATTTTAAGGAGTAATGGTGGGTTATGATTATGGGGTGCAGGGGTATTTAAAGGGAGCAGGGTGGGATTAGTTTTTAGGGTGTAAAGGGTAATAAAATAAAATCATAAATAAAAATATTATAAATAATGCAATTTAAAAGAATAACAGCCAAATTAATCAAAGTAAAATCGGCTCGCAAAGGGCCAGATTCTGAGAATCTGGCCCTTTGCGAGCGCTATTTTTGCATTTGGGATTCATCATCCCAAATGCAAAAATCGCAATTCTAGAAATCGCTAAATTGCGATTAATTGCATTTAAGGAATCTCAATTTGAGATTCCTTAAATGCAATTCATGAACTATTTTTAAATTGCGAATTCGCAATCTGGGGCCACTATTTACCCCGAAGTCTAACTACGTGGTAAATAGCAAAAACTTTGAAAAATGCACTAAAGTGCATTTTTCAAAGTTTCATGATGCGCACACACATGCCCTAAGGGCATGTGTGTGAGCAACATATGTGCACACATCAATTTCAGGGGTGCAACAGGGTGTCCTTTGGACACCCCTGCACCCTTGAAATCGCAATCAATTTGAGAATCGCTAATTGCGATTAGCAAATTGAGATGGTCTTCCCATTCATTCCTATGGGCCTCTAGGCCCATAGAAATGAATGGGGAGATATTCCTTAATTGCGACTCGCAATTTGCGATTCGCAATTAAGGAATTATTAGAAATCGCTATTTTTTAAGTGATTTCTTGATGAATAGCATTCTGCTATTCCTTAATAGCGAATCGGTATTTTTCGCTATTAAGGAATCGCAAAATGTGTTCTTGATGAATCTGGGGGTAAATGTTTTAATAAATTTAAAAAATTTGTATATATATATATATATATATATATATATATATATATATTCACTGAAAAAACCATAGGCTTCACACACGTTATAGTTAGGAATTAGCATTTTAAAAACCTTTGAAATTCACTGAAAAACCATAGGTTTCACACCAGTTATAGTTAGCTGGTCATTTTACTCATACAAAACCTTTGAAATCCCCCATTATAGTTAGTTCAGCTAACTATAACTTGCGAGCCCGCAATGCACTGCTGATGACGTCACATATTACATCACTCATGACATGGTCAGTGACATCACTTATGCCATCACTGATGACATCTCAAATGACATCACTGATGACATCATCCAGTGGATGTGTGTCTTTCTGAAAAATAAATATTTTTTATATATGTATATCTAAAGGTCGATGGAAGAATAAATGGGTAAGCAAGTGTCTAAATGGATGACTTTTTTGTAAAATTGATTGTATAACTGACTGATTAATTGTATCTTAGTGAATACATGGGTTAGTGAGTAATGTTTAAATATGTAAATATCTGTATCAGTCTCACACATTTTTTTGAATAAGCGGCTGCATGGGTTGGTGAGTAACTACATGAGTGTCTATATAGGTTATTAATTGGTTTTTTGAGTATCAGTATGAGTGTCTGACTGATTATATGGTTTGGTGGGGATATTACTTAGCACATAGATGCATTAATGAGTGACTCACTGTTTATATGTGTTTTGAAGACAGCATGTGCGCAGGACTGTATGGGTGGATGAGTGTGTGTATAGGTGTGTTAGTGAGTGAATGACTGTCTCAATACTATCTTTATTACTAAGTACATATGTGGTAAACTACTATATGTGAGTATTGGTGTATATAAGTGAGTATATATGAGAGTTAGAGATTTGAATAGTTCCTGTATAACTAAGTATGTGTTTCTGTAAGTGATCGTTTAAGAGAGTCAGTATGTGTATGTTTGTGTGTATAGCTATATGCAAGTAAATGGATGTTTGATAGTTTATTTGCATGTGTAAGTATGTGTGTAAGTAACTCTATGGATGAGTATCGGTGTGTAACAGGATGTATAGGTGTATGAGTACATATGATGATTGAGTACATGTATGAGTTACTATATAGAACTGTTGGTGAATGAGTGGACGTGGAAGTAGATGTTGGAAAAGGTTGTTGTAACTGGTATTGGTATCTCCATTTTCTTGAAGATTTTTGTTTCTATTTCTGAATGTGTGTATCAAAAGGTATATTAGAGTGAGAGGAGGCCTGCCACTCTTTTACAAGGATGATGTCACCAGTGATGTCATTTGAGATGTCATCAGTGATGTCATGAGTGATGTCACTGACCATGTCATGAGTGATGTAATATGTGACGTCATCAGCAGTGCATTGCGGGCGAGCGAGTTATAGTTAGCTGAACTAACTATAAAGGGGGAATTTCAAAGGTTTCAAAGGTTTTGTATGAGTAAAATGACCAGCTAACTATAACTAGTGTGAAACCTATGGTTTTTTCAGTGAATTTCAAAGGTTTTTAAAATGCTAATTCCTAACTATAACGTGTGTGAAACCTATGTTTTTTTCAGTGAATTTGCAAGGTTTTTTTAAATGCTAATTCCTAACTATAACGTGGCTGAAACCTATGTTTTTTTCAGTGAATTTCAAAGGTTTTTTAAATGGTAATTCCTAACTATAACGTGGCTGAAACCTATGGTTTTTTCAGTGAATTTCAATGGTTTTGTAAATGATAATTTTTAAATGTATTAATTGTTATATTTTTATACTGATTTACTACATTATTTTAAATTATTTATTTTTAGATATTTTATTTTTTAAATTATATTACATATTTTCAATATAATTCCCCTTGCATACTGGGGGACCCTGGGGGCCAACTAGCCCACCTGGAACCTCCAGTATGCGCCAGGGGGCTGCATTGCAGAGAGGTGTAATGAGGCCACACCCTTTTTTACGTCTCTCTGCAACGCAGACCCCGGGTGTGTTTGCAGAGGGGGAACTAATTCCCCTTGCATACTGGGAGTCCCTGGGAGCCAACTAGCCCACCTGGAACCTCCAGTATGCGCCAGGGGGCTGCATTGCAGAGAGGTGTAATGAGGCCACACCCTTTTTTATGTCTCTCTGCAACGCAGACCCCGGGCATGTTTGCAGAGGGGGAACTAATTCCCCTTGCATACTGGGAGTCCCTGGGAGCCAACTAGCCCACCTGGAACCTCCAGTATGTGTCAGGGGGCTGCGTTGCTTTGCCCCGGGGTGCGGCGGTCTCCGGGGCAGTGTGGGGGGGATTGGGGACCCCCCACACTTCTTTATCACAATGCCCCCGCGATTTAGTCCCCCCGGGGGGTAATTTGAAAAAAGGAGACCAGGTTTTTAAAAAACAAAATTGGGCCTTGGGGGTCGTTGTGGGACCACCTGGGCAGGCATAGGGGGTCAGGGTGTGTCTACCCTGCCCCCTTTTTGTATTCTACACGTTTGTTTTTCTGCTTTCTTGTGCCTCGTTCTACCGAGCACAAGATGGATGCCAACACTTCCTCTTTTTAACTGTTGACAGCCAATGAGCATGCAGCTTTCTCGGGAAGGCATGCTGATTGGCTGCCACTGTCTGTCAACACTCCAAAACAGAAATTGTTGGCCGCCATCTTGTGCCTCAGTAGACTGTGGCACAGGAAAGCAGAAAAACAAACGTGTAGAACTCAAAAAGGGGGAAGGGTAGAAGCACCCTGACCCTCTAGGCCTGCTCAGGGGGTCCCACAAGGACCCCCAAGGCCCAATTTTTATTTTATTTTTTTCCGAAAAATCGTGGGGTGCTCGCACGGTGTGCGCTTACAGATATATACATTTTTTCACATTTGATTTTCTCAACAACTACTGAAGGTATTTACACCATTTAAACAAAAGGGCGATCTGCGAATCAGACTCTACCATTTTGCCAAATTTCTTGTAATTCCGTTCAGTCGTTCGGGCTGTAGCCGTCTCTAATCGTCCTCTGGAAAATAACATGCAAAAAACACGTTTTGGGACCCCCCTTTTTTCTCAGCCCCCACTTCACGAATCCCCCCAAAACTTTCAGCGAATGAGCGGAGCGGAGCTGGCCATCTTCTTTGAGAAATTCGCAGAGATTCACCAACCGGCGCCAAAGTTATTCCCAACAGAATGTTGCGCATTTCCGATGGAAACTAGGTCCTAACTATAACTACCTACTGGCGACCGCCAGTAGGTAATATATATATATATATATAAATACACATATATACAAACATGTATTTGATGTTTTAATAATGTACTTTTACAATGTATATGACTTTACCACACATGCATTTACGTTATAATGGCATGCGTGATAAAGACATATGCATTGTAAAAGTTTTAGAAATGATGTCTTTGCGGAGTAATAGTCCTGCGTTATAAAAATTGCGGAGTGATGGTATGCAGGGTGTTGGTTAGCGGAATATCATCACATATTCCCGGGGGAGGGATAGTCCCTTTCTTGCTATTTCCGTGGAGGCGGGCCTTGTGTCCGGATGTGCATGGCGCGAGGCCTGTGCGCAACAGAAGTGGAAAATCTCCAGTGTGCGCTTCAGGCGTCACCAGAAGTTAAGGAGAGATTACATTTCCTGCACAATGGCCCCTATTGTCGCTCCTTCCGGCCCTTGGGAATAGCGCCATGCCTGACCTCCATACAGTAAAGCAGGTGCACGTCACTGGGAGCACGGGGCAAGCACACCCGGTGCTGGAATGTACAGAACCTGGGAAGAAAAAACAATGAAATATTGGGCACAATGGTCGCTTTTTTTTTCTGTAATCCCGCGCCCCGCACACGCCCACGCCCCCAGCACACGCCCACAGCACACAATATAAGACATGGCATGAAGGGCGGAACGTACCACACGCCCCCAGCTTTTGTCATGCCCCAGCACACGCCCACAGTACAACGCAGACACACCCACAAGGGACCACTTTGCTGGCACGGTTCTTTTACCTTTTAAATTTATATGGTGGGTGTCTGCAAAGCCTATGTCCTTCTGCTGCAACTGCCCTTTCCAACGCTGTATTGGGTTTTGTGATTGGTGCTGTGGTTCCTGTGATTACCCGGCTCAAAGGTTTGGGCTCTCTCTTTAATATAGATGTGCAAATGCGGGAAAACCGCGTGTTTATGCTATTATCTACAACTGCTAGCACCTTTTATAAAAATTGGCTTGATCTATAGCCCTAATGCGGGTAGCTGCCTCAATCTGTGATGTTTTCCAGACTTCGTTGTAAATAGCATATATACCCCTCTTTTAGATCTGCCGTTAGCCGGGCCCTTAATACAACCATTCAGATCAACATCGTCAGTCAGTTTAGACAAATGCAGTTTAACTGACGCTAAGGTAGAGTGTTTGAGCCAATTCTGACATAATTTGCCTACAGAATAGGTAGTCACAGAATGGCCACTTTCAAAACAGGATCCACCCTGACCTGTGTAAAGCCATGAGCCAAATCCAGAAAACGATGCTGGCAAGAATCAACACTTCTGTGCCAGAGCAACCAGCCCTTGGGATCCAAACTGGATATGTTAAAGGAAGGATTTTAACAACAGAGTTTGTAACTCTCTCATTGAAAAGTTAGTGGCATTATTCCAACCCAAATATTCTTCTAATTCAGGAAAAGAAGGAGTATTTAATTTTTTAGTAGTAGCAATCCAAAGCAAGTTGTCTGTGAAATCGTAGAATTCAAAAACAACATATGGTTCGGGATGAGGCATGCACGGTGCAAAGCCTCAGTGCCTTGCACTTGCCAGCTTTTAGAACCCCAAAAAGATTTACGGTCAACGGTATCCTTCCATAACTCGTAGCCCCCAACAGCCAACTGGTCTAGACAGACTTCGAATACAATAATTTAGTATCGGTAAGTCTAACTTTGAATGTGGACTTTTCAGTCATTTTAAAATAAAATGCATTGGGATTCAACTGATTAAAATCGGTTAAGTAAGTGAACCTCTTCAAAAAGGAAGCAGAACTGCCTTGTATAGGAGCTGGACAATGTTCCCATTGCGTATAATTCACAGTGTTCCTCCTGGTAATAGCTTAATGGAGGTAATGATTGCCAAAATGTTGATAACAATATAAATCACCGTAATTAGCAGATTCTAAATACAAATCTTCAGCATCAAAGGCAGCATAATATTTCAAATCAGAAAACAAAGCTTCTACGGCCTGAACATCCCAATCATCAGAACGTTTATTTTGTTTAATTACATCCCCCAAAGAAACTCGCACATTAGGGACATTTATAACCTCAGTGGGCCCATGGATTTAAAATCGAACAGCATCCCATACAATACCATCTAAGACAGGCCAAGCAGTGATGTTAACAAAGGCCAAGTCTCTCTTCAAACTGTGTGTTGAGGAATGGGGAGCCAATGTTCCATTGATATATCAGATGCATTTTCTCTCCTCGACATAGTGTCCCTTCACGAGTCGGAAAAAATACACCACAAAGCCAATTGACATAAAAAGGTCAATTGAAAAAAGCACCAGCCAAATTTAGGTTCAAGGGGGAATCAAAAAATGTTTCTTAAACAGTCTTGCTAAAACAGAAATATTTGAATGTTTGCCTCGATGCGTGTGAATCAGTGTCAAATGAAAATCTGGATTCCGTAGCCAGGCGAGTTTGCAAATCAGGCATCGATAAGTCAGTTGGGTAGGTGTAGTCAGTTTCATCAAGTTGAGTGCCAGGCAGTGTAGTCAATATAGGACTTGAAATAGCAGGCATCTCGAGGGCAACATCAGGCACGGGATTAGAAGCCGGAGCCAAAACAGAATTTCTCAAAATCGAAGGACATGAGACTGCCGGTGTCATACTAAGAAGAATCGGTCACTCTGTGTATCTTGACATTGTCAATGGAGATGTACCTGTTTTCCTTACGACCTGGAAGTTTTGGTAAAATGACTGTTCTAGTGCTCTTCACACCAAGTACTAGAACCGGAGCTCGATAAGAGGGACCAAATTCTTTCTTGTTTTCGATCTTCTCTCGAACCAGTTCTCCAACTTGGGGTAGCCCACCACTACCGGGATCTGCAACGCATCATCCGAGGTGGAGGGCAAATGTTCCTTTGCAAGACTGTCTCTTGTAGATTCTGTAAAACATTGCAATGTTCATCTAGGTCAAAGGAGGCAGCAACAGCCGCCTGGTCTAGACCGTCATGGTCTGGTACAAACATCTTGATACCAAAGAGCATCTTGTATGGGGTCCGCCCACCCAGAGACCTTCTAGGGAGATTATTTAGAGCACGCTGCACGCCATTGAGGTGGGCCAGCCAGTTCCTGACAATACCTATAACTCTAGCCGTCAAAGACTGCTTTAAATCTTGGTTCATACGTTCCACAACACTATTACCCTCAGGTCTGTATGGAGACGAAAACTTGACTTGGAACCCCAAAAAATTAATGGCATCCTTATTCGCCTTAGAGGCGAAAGCCGGACCCTGATCTGAATGGAAGGTACCCCAGGCAAAAATCCCTACAAAGACACGCAAGTCTCTTATGACAGTTCGTGAACCAGCGCTGCGGTGTGGCCACACCCACACAAAGCGTGTGCATGAATCAACTGCTACTAAGATGTACTTATACATCTAAATAAACAGATCCAAGTGGTTTATTAGAAATGTACAACTGTGGGGCGGACGCCTAGCAGTTGAAGGCTTAATCTGCTGGCAAATGTCACATTGAAGGACATAATCACGCGTCTGTTTGTACAGCCCCCGCCACCAGAAATGTTGTTGTAACTGAGCCACAGTAGCCGAAACGCCCACATGCGCAGCCGCAACACCCTCGTGGGCCGCTGTAGTCAGTGTGGGCCTGCGGTCCGCGTTGGGAATCAACCTTTCACCAATGTCAGGTATTTTCACAGGAGGAACTTTATCAGGACTTAAGTGGTATGAATACTTCGAAGGGAATCCCTTAGGATATTTACTTCCCCTCTCAGTTGCAGCAACAGCTGTCAGGATATCATCATCGATCTTACTTTTGGAACGTGTAACTCCTGCAACCAAATATGTGGATACTGCTGATTTCGCTGCTTCATCGGCCAACGAATTGCCAACAGCGTGGACTCCTACGCGCTGATGACCGAGAGTGTGAATTACAAACACGAGTGGCAACTGCTCTTTAAGCTCAGCCACTCTGACCCAGATCATTTTATGTTTTATTGTGCTACCCTTGGAATCACGAAAATCATTCTGAATCCAAAAGAACAAGTTTTCATTGTAAGACTGGACACAATAATAAGAATCACTCACAATAAGAGTTGTCACACTAGGATCAGCGTACTCTAATGCAAGCATCAGAGCACAAAGCTCTGCCAATTGTGCGGTGCAGTCCCCTAAAGTCTGCGTGTGCACAAAACTGGACTTGAACTCATCATTCACCATGGCACCTACCACAATGGCGCAAGCGGAAACGTATGCGTGCTTAGACCCTTGCGCAACTTGCGCTGAACCATCACTGTATATGATGCAATGGAAATCCTCAAAAGGCCGCATAGCCAAATGCGCAGGATGAACAAATTCATACTGCAAAAACTCCTGCGACTGTAAGGAGGCATCAAAAATAAACGTGACATCCGGAGATGTCAATGATGCTGCCCATTGTATCCACCATGGGTGCAAAGCTTTAGAATTCGGTACACTGGCCTTTGTCACTGCCTCTAGTGCAGGATACGGGGTAACAACCAATATGCGTTTTCCCTGCGACAGTGCACGTTCCTTAAGAATCGCCATTTGCACTGCTGTGAAAACTTTCTCCAGAGGAAAACTGCATTTCAGCCGAAGTGTACAAGTGTGACTTGTAAGCAATAGGTACTGTGTCACCTTCGTTAAAAGTAAGGTAAGTGAAACCCACCACCCCATGGATGATTCTTATCACCAGGTTGGTGTGGTTGTCACGAGTCAGTAAGAATTTCGATTCTAGTATATCAGCCTGCAAAGATTGCAAAATGGCTGAATGTTCTGGCAGTCAGCAAGATTTGGTAAAAGTAGGTTGTATCAAAGCATACAAAGGCTTGATATGCTGGGCATATTCAGGAATATAAGTATGCCCGAATTTCAAAAATCCCAGCAAGGACTGCAAGTTGTAGGAGCGCGCAGTTGTGCGCATTTCTCCAAGAAGTGAGGAGCCAATCCTCGACCTTCATTGTTGAGCTCATAGCCCAGGAACAACACTGTGTACTCTGCAATGTGAGACTTTGCAAAGTTGAATTTGTAACCAAAGTCCGCAAAGTTACAAATTATGCGGTCAACGCAACACAGATGCACCCAAAGCTCGTCGTCTGTGAGATATATGTCATCCACATACGAACACGCATCAGTGTCGACTCTCTCCAAGAGAGACACTATACGGGCAGCAAACACCCCTGGACTATTCTTATAGCCCATCGCTAAACGTTTAAATTGGCGCTGTTTGCCGCCACAGGTAAAACTGGTCCATTGGGAACTTAGACCATACAAATTGTGGGCAAAAAAACCTTGGGTATGTCAAGTGTGGTTTTAAACCGTTTACGCACAAGACCATCCACTAAAGCAGAGCCATGGGTATTCTGTACAGCACAGGTACGGCAATGCGAGTTTAAATGCCGGTAATCCAATACCAAATGGAACGAGCCATCAGGCATGGTCAGAGTAAAAAGTGGGTTATTCATCGGTGACACACAAGTTTCAATTACACCTTGATATTCCAATTGTTCAAGGATTTCCGCGACCGAAGCCTTAGCTTCACGTCGTATGGGATATTGAGGTTGAGGCTGAGGCATAGACCGTAAAGGAATCTCGTGGTGTGGGGAAAATTTATCCCACCCACAATGTGTATGGTACAGAGTCGGCACAAGGGCCTTAGCCCACTCTTCTGCAAAATTCAGCACATGCTCCTTCGAGACTGTGTGCGCGAAACTAGGGAGGATTACCTCCTCCCCTCTCGGAGCTGCGAGAACAAAAGGTGGGGGACAGTCAGCCTCCCTAACAAAATGTCTTAGGTAGTTGTAAGATTTTCCCAAAATACCCCTTTTATGGTACGTGTATGTCACCTTCAATTAAAAGGACTATTTTATAAAGTCTATCAGGGGGAGCTACTCTGGTATCAGCTATCTCCACAACAACATATTGGTCAGTCGCTGTCACCTTCAGTAGTGGACGCAGGGCCTCTCGCACTATGGTAATCTCCGCTGCGCTGTTCAATATTGTCAGCGCCCATGTCTGATTCCGAAGGTGCACTCTCACTATCTGTGGCATATCTTGCTGTTAAAGCAGCAACTTTCTTCTTCTGAAACTGGGGTCTTTTCGGTGTCGAATCCTCCTGCTTGCCTTTACTGTATTTTGGGCGGGGCTGGTCACATCCCTGCTGGCCACCCCGACCTCTGCCGCCTCCTCCACCACCGGTCGATGAGGCCGATGAGCCCTGAAAAGAACGAGGAGAGCGTTGTTCAGTAACCTGAAAACAATCAGGTGATTTTATCGTCGTGCGATCGCGCAAGTCATAAATACGTTCAGGGGGTGTAGGCACCGGAGATGCAGGATGGGAACCCTGTTTCTGCTGCTGTTGTTTACCCTGTTTCTGTTTTTTGGCCAATTTTGCTTTTTAGCCTTGGGCTGTTCGTCAGTTTCCGACTTTTGCCCTTGGGGTTGCTTCTTCTCTTTTGTAGAGAAAGGCTTGACACCCAAACTATTACGGCCCACGGTCTCGTAAGCCGCCGTAATGATTCTCGGTAACTGACAGGGTTTAGCGACATCGGGAACAGCCTGCAAAGCATTAGATGTCAGGTTTGCACTCCGCAGGATCCGTATGCAGGAACAATGCTCCAAATCCGGACCTCCCAAACACCCTGAATGAGTATCACAGGGTGTTCAGGCGATACGGTGAGGGAAAAAACCCCAAAGGGGAAAAACCCAAAAGAAAAGAAGGAAGGTACAGCGGGGGAAAAGAAGCTGAAAGAAAAACACACACAGGTTAATAATATTCTTAACCCTACTGTCATTACATTCTCACTATATGTAAGGCAACCCGATTCACCTGTAATAAGACTTGTGTCTGAACCTTCATACAGCTGTGTCTTCTTTTGTCCCTCCTGCCCTGAACAACACAAGAAGCACTATTAACATGGGTAATGAAACACTGTGCTTCCTAAAATAAATGATCAGTCTAAATACATACCCTGAATGCCTAAAGGCTAAACCTCTGATAACTACTCCCGAAGGCAACTTAGAATAAGTACTTAAGTCCAAAATATGAATTGTCACAGAAGCGTAATTCAAACAATGTAAGCAGATCCCTCCTCTGCTGTTAAAAGTAATTAAATGTCCAAGACCGCAACACCAGTATCAAAGATAAAACAAACACGGCATGATGTAGTTCCTGCACTACTATCATCCGCTTCGGTATTTGTAATCCACAAGATTATGTTTTAACTTCCAACGTCATGTTTTCATGACGGCAATGCGGAGGACTCCCCCCTGCTTTCCGCCACTTGAATATATAAAGAAACACCCCCCCAAGTTCAAACAAAATAACGCACTCCACACGAGTGTCCAATTAGACTCCTTTCCTTCATCGCAGCCGCGAGGCTCTGGAGGACTCGAGCGGGCTAGCCCCGAGCCGGTATAAACAACCAAAACAATGCGCAATGCAGCGCGAACACACTTTACCCTAAACGTTTCCCTTCCAGGTGTAAACGAACTCCGTTTTCACTCCCCAAGGCTCAAACAGTATTCCAGGAATATCGGGAACCAGACGCTCCCGCAAGCACTGCCAAAATCACGAGCCCCGTTCTCTAGTCCCGCCCGCTATATCCTGCCGTACCGCTAAGGATCATGGGACTTGTAGTTCAGGGCCCAAGAATCAAGGGAGTTGCAGTTCAGGTAGGCGCATTCCGACCTAAACCCTGACATTAGACACCTGAAAGGTAACCGCATCTCCCCTCACATTCGCAAGCACGAGATCGGAAACTACGTCAAAACTGCCACACAGCTGCATACCCAATTCAACCACTGCCTCAGGCCCGTGCTCATCTTGAACACGTTTAATGACTGAGGTAAGGACATTCGTTGACGGAGTGCCAAAGCATCTCGTATACACCGCCACAAAAATCTTACCCCAAGACTCACAGTCACCAGCCTCTGGTATCAAATCCTTCGGCAAACTAATTGTCAGAATCCTGTGTTTTTCAACAGGAGTCGTGTTAGGAAATACTGCTTCCGACTGGTCAAACTTTTTGGCAAGCCAGAAAGGCATATCATCATTATCCTGGGGACGCTTGCCCATCACTGCATTAACCATGACTGGACTAAGCTTCATTCCGCTCGGTCCGGCTGGAAGCCCCGCAACACCTGGGGCACCGCCAGGGAGATTGCAGGTAATGTATTGTACTAACGACCTAATTACACTAATCGCGACAGTATGTAGCTGCCTCAGATCTGCAACGGCAACTGCTCCATGTCGAGGATGCGGTGTAAATCCAGCCAAAACTGGCCAAGTAGTGCCTGGAATGGACAAAGGACCTAATCTTGTGCCTAACAAAGTGTGCGTTAGGGCACCATTAAACCAAACTCGGTGCTGCCAAGCGTTAATCGGAACTTCCTTTGTCCTATACGGAACATATTCCTGTGGCACAGCAGTGGCAGTATAAGTGTCGAACACACCAATATCTGCGTTCACAGCAGGGAAGGTCACCCACGAGTAGAAAATCTCAAAAGGGTAAGCCACTTCTGCACTCACCACCATAATTACTGTCATGCCCTCCAATGCGACGTTATAAGCCTGCAAATGATTGCGAACCGCAATTCGTCTATGCTGCGGTATATCAACATCAGCCATAGTGACACAGTAAGAAAGAGGTACAACAAAAAACTATGTAGTACAACTGGGTAGTAATTCAAAAGGAAACCGTTTGAAAAGATTCAAGCTTGAAAAGACCTATGTAACTATAGGTAGGTTTGTCCGATACCACTGTCTTCCGGAAACAATAGTAAAGGGGGTTAAGGACTGATATTAGCACTACTCAAGCGTCATGTAATGAGACCACCAACGCTGGGCGCCATGTCGCAGGGATTCTGCTCATACACAGAACTGTGCATAGAGACTTGGAACCTCAGTGAATTAGGGTGTGCCAAGACTCACCTTAGTATCCAAAATCCCCTACCAGACTAGCAATCAGTGTCTCATTGGTTCTTACACACCCCCAATGATTAGACAACCCAGAACATGAACTTAGAACACCTCAGGTCACGTGGAACACATGAACACTCTTTCGTTATACTAACATACCAGTCCAGAACGAGGAGTAAATGAGGACACGTGCAAGTTTGAAATATTTATTTCTAATGCCGTGTTCTCAGACGCAGTATCTACACTATTATAAGCAACAAGGTCATCAGCATAGTTTCTATTCCATAAAATACAAAGGGAGAAAGCATGGTAAAATGCTAAAGGGAAGAAGGCTAAATTATACCTAAGTCTTACCCTCCCTTGCTAGTATATTATATTATATCTAAAGAAGGTCTCTTTGGGTTTTAGCAGGGCGACCTCATACCTCTGGTCTTAGTAGAAAGGATCACATCATCTTCTACACCAACTCTCTGCATGCGAGTATTCATCAAGTGTGTGTACATGCTCTGTGCAGTGAATTATTAAACGCGCCAAAAGCCAGAATTGGCCACAGCTGTATATGTGTTATGTCTAGACCGTGCGCTGATCAGACCGAACAACAACCACTGTGTTGAAATAACCTTGAAGGCCTCGGCACTCACTGTTCAGACATAGCTTACCAAGCAAAGCTGATATTATAGGCAAACATATTATTCTCGTGTGAAGCAAAATATTCTACTAGGCTAAAAGCTTTAATAGCAATACGTGCCATGTGCAGAAGCAGCAGAAAGGGAAAATGGCGTTTAAACTTCTAATAAGCTCATGCTAACTTAACACAGTGTGAAGGCAAAGTCTATCTCCATGACAACCCCGGCCAATGAGCAAGGGGGTATTTCTCCAGAAGAGTCAAAAGTTTGAGTGCTAATCTGTATACTTATCTCACTGGCTCCATTATGTACGCTAGAGTATAAAACTTTAAAATGGGCTCGTCAAACTTCCTCCCCAATGTTTGGCTCGATAGCAGACCTGCCCTTGGTTTTTCCGGTTTTAACCAGATTCCAAAAACCTCTTGTATCTTTATTATCTAGGGCACTCTTAATGGCCTGCCATCTTTCAATCTCCCATTCAGATTTGGCAGCTAAAAGAATTTTCTTTAAGGACGCCCTTGCTTCCTTTATACGTTTACTATTCCCCTCCTTAATGCTTGACAACAGAGCACTGTTTGCATCCCTACATGCCCTGTTGTACCAGGGGTTTGTTACTCTACGTTGATTACCTTTATTGGGCTTACTACTATAGAAAAAGTCCGCCTGGGTTGCAACCAAGTCCTGGTGGACTTTTCCTAGGCCTTCTAGGGGTTCTGAGTTATCACTATGTCCGGAGACAAGGCTTGCCTTTTCCAGAAATGGTATAATACAGTTATACATAGAGTACATTTCTTCTGGTGATTGTGCTATTGTGCCCCAACGTATCCTTCACCCTCCTTCGACAACTAATAAATTGTGGGGTGGTGGGTTGTCCAGACCTTGCCCTACTTCCAACGAATGGCTATCTAAAATTACAACCAACAGGTTGTGGTGACTCTCTCCACGACAATGGACACAAAAATTCAAAACCTTGTGCCAGATTTCCACATTTATCAGAATATAATCAATTGTAGATGTGTGGCCTTTCTATCAAAGGTAAAATGCCCAGGGTCGACAGCAGAGAATCGACCATCACCTGCCCTCAGAGAATAATTGAGGGTAAGCGAGGTCAATTGCAGTACTAGTGGAGACCAGCCCCTAACCGGGTAGCTATTACACACGGGAATTGCCCAGGTTGAATCCTTATCTCTGGTAATAGAAGATGGTAAACCAATGAGGGGTTCAAAGTGGCAATTAAAATCTTCACCAATTAGAACCTGAGCTTTCCCAGACAACGTGAAAAGAAGGGTGTAGAGTCAAAATATCGAGTTTTTAATATCGACTAGACATAATATCGAGTAAAAAATATAGAATGGACATAATATCGACTAGACATAATATAGACTACCAAAATATCGACTAGAAAATTTTAATATCGAATAGAATGGACATAATATTGAATCAAAAATATAGAATGGACATAATATCGACTAGACATAATATAGACAACAAAAATATCGAAATTAAGGTAAGTTAATATTAATTTTTAATTTTTTGTGTAAAATAATTCTGTAGTGGGTTGTGGGTTTATAGGGGAATAGGGGGGGAAGCAATTTAATTATAATTAATTAGATATGTTATTCTATTAATTGGTATTTATTTAGAATTAATTATTAATTATTAATATTTGGTAATTAATTAAAATATAATTGGTAATTAATTTTAATTGATTAATTGATAAATATGTTATTTTTAGTAATTTATTTTCTGTAGCGGGTTGTGGGTTTATAGGGGAATAGGGTGGGAAGTAATTTAATTATAATTAATTAAATATGTTATTCTATTAATTGGTATTTATTTAGAATTAATTGTTAAATAATTATTAATTGGTAATTAATTAAAATATAATTGGTAATTAATTTTAATTGAATAATTGATAAATATGTTAATTTTAGTAATTTATTTTCTGTAGCGGGTTGTGGCTTTATAGGGGAATAGGGTGGGAAGTAATTTAATTAAAATTAATAAATATGTTATTTTATTTATTGTTATTTATTTAGAAATAATTGTTAATTAATTATTATTTAAAATATAATTGGTAATTAATTTTAATTGAATAATTGATCAATATGTTAATTCTAGGTATTTATTTTCTGTAGCAGGTTGTGGGTTTATAGGGGAATAGGGTGGGAAGTAATTTAATTATAATTATTTAAATATGTTAATTTAAATATTGGTATTTATTTAGAACTAATCGTAAATTAATTATTAATTTGTAATTAATTAATTAATATATATTTTGCAATTTATTGTAATTGATTAATTGATAATTATGTTACTTTTATTAAATTAATTTCTGTAGTGGGTTGTGTATTTGTAGGGGAATAGCTTGTGAAGTAATTTAATTGTAAGTAATTACATGTTTTAATAACTAATTTATTGAGTTAATTTTAAAAAAAACTTTCAAATTGTTAATTATTTTATTTTTAATAGATAAATTATTATTAGTAGGTAATTTTTATTATTAAATAATTTATATTTGTATTTTAAATTGATTATTTAATATATTTTACACAATTGTAAAATATTTTAATTAATTTGAAATTGGTGTTACTATTTATGGGGATGAGTTCAAGTACATAAAGAAGGACCACCCACTGGTCCCGTACATATACTTTATACCTAAGGTCCACAAAAACATTACTGCACCGCCTGGAAGACCAATCATTGTGGCATGTGGCGGTCCTCTGGAAAATCTCTCTAGGTATATTGACTACTTTCTACAGCCGCACATGAAATCCCTGAAATCTTACGTACAGGACTCAAGTGATTTCTTGTGTAAATTAGAGGAGATTGTGTGGACACCAGACTTGTTACTGGTAACATTGGATGTCAGTTCATTGTTCTTTGTTCTTTGTATACATGCATAAAGCATAGGGATGGCCTGCGTGCGTGTGAGTACTATCTTGGCAGCAGGCCAATGGAATTAGCCCATCATACAAAAATGCTTTTGGAAATGCTGTCATTCTGCCTCGAGAACAACTATTTCATGTTCAATGGACAAATGTTCCAACAGGTTCAGGGTGTGGCAATGGGGGCCAGTTTCTCCCCATGTTACGCGTGCCTGTTCATGGGTGGTGGAGGAACTGGTCCTCAGACGCAAATTTGAGCAGTATTGTACATCTAATATAATCTCATGGCTTTGTTTTATTGATGATCTTTTTATTGTGTGGCATGGCTCTGAAGAAAGCATTTTAATTTTCATACAGGAAATTAATGTGAATGATCTTAACTTGAATTTTACCGATAGCATAAGCAAGGAATCGGTGACATTCTTAGATGTGCAGGTTTTTTTTATCAAATAATGTTCTTAGTACTACCCTTTTTAGAAAACCGACGGCGGGGAACACTCTTTTACACGCAACGAGTGCCCATCCACAGCATTTGATCAAATCTATACCATATGGTGAGATGCTTCGAATCCGCCATATCTGTAGCAATAATGAAGATATGGTCATTAAGCAAGAAGAAAGTCTAATGAGATTTGGGGTTAGGGGTTATAGTACAAAGATAATACGAACCGCCATAAGAAAATCACGGCTAAAAGCAAGAGGAGAATTGTTAAAATACAACCCTAAACCCAGCATATCACAGAATGGAGATGCCAATCCAGTAAGATTAATAATGACATACTCAAAGCAGGAAAAAGAACTCAGGAGTATTGTCAGGAGAAATTGGCATTTTGTTCAAGATGACCCACTAATTGGAGAATTGATGCCCACTAACCCGTCAATAACCTACCGTAAAGGCCTGAGTATGGGCACTATTCTTTCCAAAAAGAGTCAGGAACATCTGGGTAAAGAACCATGGCGGCCAAGTAGTAGGGGCTTCTATAAGTGCCTGGCATGTAAGGCGTGCCAACATGGTGTGAACACTAAGAAATACACTACTGTAATCCCAAAGACTACTAGGGAAATTAAACAACATCTTACCTGTAGAACTGAGTATTGTGTTTACATCTTGGAATGTGATTGTCAACTGAAGTATGTAAGAAGTAGTAAGCTGCAGATCCATAAGAGGATTTTGCTGCACCTACGCGCTATCACGAACAAAGATCAAAGCTATCCGGTTGCAAAACACTTTGAGGCATGTCACAACAGTAGACCTCAGTGCTTAAAATATTATGCAATCGAATCTGTCCCGGCCACCAAAAGAGGGGGTGACAGAGAGGCTTGCATGCGTAGGCTGGAGACTAAATACCTTCTGGAGTTTAACTCCAAATGGCCTGGAGGCCTCAATACCACAGAGGACCTCCATACTTACTTATGAATTGGACCAGGCACACTATAGTGAGATACATGGTAAATAGACATATAAACAGCACTTTAGTCAGACCGGAAAGAGGAATTGGATCAATACATTGCACAATTTGCACACTTTGTATTTATACATATTTATATTGTGTAAATTATATTGTTTTTATTGAAACATATTTACATTTGCGATGTATAAAACAGACATAATTGATTTTAGCCATCTTTTAGATATTAGGGTAGTTTTATCCAAGTGTCTTTTATGATTGCTGGTTTTAGTCATGTCACCGATATCCTTTTTATAATAGGTCGATTTTATAGTGTTGTTGTAATTTGTTTTAACGGCACTATTAATTGGATGCCGGTTCAATGAATTTTAATATATTGTTTATCACATTACGTACTGTATGAATGTAACACTTAGAGTTGTGTCTTGAAATGGATTCTATTGACACTTATAAAAATGTCTTCTTCCTTCTCCCCCAGCCGTCCATCCCCGCACTTTCCCCCGCTGTCAAGTCTCTGAAACCTCTATGCACCAGTCACTTTGAATAAATTGCACTATAGCACGAGGTCACTTTATAAGCTACTCAATGTATGCTACCTTCGTGGTAATGCATGATATGCAAAATAGGTATATGAGCAAAATATGGCCATATGAAGAATGCTGAGACAATGATGATCGTTTAAAATACGCATTGTCAAGTATACCCAGTGACTGGATAACATTTCACAATTGAACATATCTTCTGTATAGTTCTATGATATTAGTTGATCACTTTATGATTTTATTTATTTCAATGTAACAATAGAATTTATTGTTTTTTTTTCTTAGTTATGATTTTGAGCACGTATCGGTAAGCACGTGTTTCTTTGAATTCTAAGATATGCAGTGTAAGATGGATGAGGATAAAATAACTTAGATATGTTTTGGAGCTTGGAACCAGCATTCATGCAGGTATTATGTAATAGCGCTATGTGACTGTAACACGCTATTTTTATTCCAAAACACTCTATAGATATCTTTAGCTATAATATATAAAAAATGTCTAAAATCAATACAAAGTTTTGTGTATTTATACAGCTAGTAATGTAACTACAATTACAAAGCATAGGTATTTATACTGATAGTATTTCTTCTATATCCATTAACTGACATGTGACTGCACTTTGCACTTTAAATAGGGCTGAGCACTTTATAACGCCATGTGACCAAGGCCGCTGGGACGGCCGAAACGCGTCATGACAGTCTGTTTGTTTGACAAATAAATAAATGTATGCTGTTACAAGTTGGTCCTTGCCTCTTAATTCCCCAATGGAGAGCGCAGCTGCGAGGTATTGCAGATTACTATTTATATTATTTATATTTAAATAATAAGTATTTACTTGCCCTACTATTGCACTCACTGTAGTTGGAATAGTAATTTTACCCCTACGCTATCCAACGCTTTCCCTACTGTTGCACTTACTGGAGTTGGAATAGTAATTTTTACCCCTATGCTATCCAACGCTTTCCCTACTGTTGCACTCACTGGAGTGGGAATAGTAATTTTTACCCCTATGCTATCCAACGCTTTCCCTACTGTTGCACTCACTGGAGTGGGAATAGTAAATTTTACCCCTACGCTATCCAACGCTTTCCCTACTGTTGCACTCACTGGAGTGGGAATAGTAATTTTTACCCCTACGCTATCCAACGCTTTCCCTACTGTTGCACTCACTGGAGTAGGAATAGTAATTTTTAACCCTACGCTATCTAACGCTTTTCCTACTGTTGCACTCTCTGGAGTGGTAATAGTAATTTTTACCCCTATGCTATCCAATGTTTTCCCTACTGTTGCACTCTCTGGAGTTAGAATAGTAATTGTTACTCCTACGCTATCCAACGCTTACCCTACTGTTACACTCACTGGAGTTGGAATAGTAATTTTTACCCCTAATCTATCCAGCGCTTTCCCTACTGTTGCACTCACTGGAGTGGGAATAGTAATTTTTACCCCTCGCTATCAAACGCTTTCCCTACTGTTGCACTCACTGGAGTGGGAATAGTAAATTTTACCCCTACACTATCCAACGCTTTCCCTACTGTTGCACTCACTGGAGTGGGAATAGTAATGTTTACCTCTACGCTATCCAACGCTTTCCCTACTGTTGCACTCTCTGGAGTGGGAATAGTAATTTTTACACCTACGCTCTCCAACACTTTACCTACTGTTGCTCTCACTGGAGTTGTTACAGTAAATGTAACCCTTGTATATGTTTTGTAAATAATATGTATATATATATATATATATATATATATATATATATTCCATTGCACAGAAGTACACAGCACTCACAGGGACAATTCCAATATATTTATTGGACAAAAAGACACTCGCAAGACGCGTTTCGGCCACCGCCTTTCTCAATTAGAGGCCGGCGCCACCATCAGGCAGAGTTTAAATACATCCAATCAGCAAACTAAAGAAAGGACATTTTTTGTGCAACACCAGCCACCGAAGGTACCGACTTTTTACCATCAGCCTAAGCTGCATAAGCATGCAACATGTCCACCAGGACGTCCGATTGTTTCGTCCGTGGGGAGCCTGACGGAGCATATGTCGAGGTTCGTGGACTATTTTCTTTATGATTTTGTGAGAATGCTAAAATCATATTTAAAGGACACAACTGACTTTCTCCTCAAAATTGACAATCTGAACTGGACTAATGATTTGGTAATGATGACACTAGACATTTCGAGCCTCTATACCAGTATAGATCATCTCCAAGGGGCAGAAGCTGTAAAATGGTACTTGGAGACACGGCCCATAAACCTGACGGCACACAATGAAATGTTACTGGAGTTTATATCATTTTGCTTAAGTAACAATATATTTTTGTTCCAGGACCAATTTTATAAACAGATCTGTGGCACCGTGATGGGCACCTGCTTCGCCCCGAGCTACGTGAATCTTTTCGTTGGCTGGTGGGAGGAGCGGGTGGCCTGGGCGGTAGAGAATGCTACATGGACAGAGAGAGTGATATCCTGGAACAGATACATAGATGGCCTATTTATCATCTTCCGAGGTACAATAGAGTGTGCTAGAGAGTATGTCGAGGTACTAAACAGGAATAATCTGAATCTCAGACTTAATGGAAAAATTAGCACAGAGACTGTTAACTTTTTGGACCTTAAAGTGTTCATAGCTGAAGGGAATCTCTGTACCACACTGCACAGGAAACCGACAGCGGGTAACTCTGTGTTCCATGCGAACAGTTGCCATCCAGGGAAAACTATATCCAGTATACCCTATGGAGAATTACTGAGAATTAAAAGAAATTGTACACGACAAAGTGAATATGAGAAGGCGGCCAGTGACAGTATGATGAGGTTCCAAGAGAGAGGATACAGTAAGGAGGTATTACAGGAGGCAAAATTGAAAGCGGATAAGAAATTGAGATCTGACCTAATTTCAAAGAATAGTACAGTGGCACTTAAGAAGCAGAAGACCAACCAGAATAGCATGAGAATGATCATGAATTATTCCAGTGATGCCCATGACATCAGGAAGAAGTGTGAGAAGAATTGGCACATACTTAACCCCGATCTGATCATTGGCAAGGATTTACCCAAATCTCCACTAATAACTTTTAGGAGAGCAAGATCACTGGGCTCGAATGTTGTGCAAAGCCACTGTAGGAAAGAGGAGAAACCTCCACCATTTGGGAAACTGACAGGGTTTTACCCATGCCTCAAATGTAAGGCGTGCAAGAATAGTAAAATGTTGACCCATTACCAAGTACCTGGGATGAAGGAGCCCAAAAAGATCGCTAGTTTAATGAATTGCAACACAAGCCACACAGTGTACTGCCTCGTATGTCCGCGTGGCTTGCATTACATTGGGAGTACAACTCACCCAACCAAGAATAGGATCTTAGAACACCTGAGGGCCATACAGAATAAGGATCCCACGTACCCAGTGGCGAGATACTTTGAAGTGTTTCACCAAAGCAACCGAGAACTCCTTAGCTTCTACTGCATGGATCAGGTGCCTGTAGATATAAGGGGAGGGAATAGGTTTCTCCAGCTACGCAGGCTAGAATCTCGCCATATCATTGAGAACCAAACCTAGAAACCAGGTGGCCTGAACGCTGGGGAGGAGCTAGCAGTCCATTCATGATTTTCTTCTGTATTGATTCTTTCTTAAAACTCTAAGATGTTCATAATATTGTGCTCATACATTTCTGTGGATATGCCTATTCAGGGCTAAATTGTTTTGAAAATTATTACATAATTTGTGCGTTTTGTATTGTGTTTGCCCATCCAGGGCATAATTATAACAGTGATTGTAACTGAACTTACACCACTTAGAAATGGTGGCTGGTGTTGCACAAAAAATGTCCTTTCTTTATTTTGCTGATTGGATGTATTTAAACTCTGCCTGATGGTGGCGCCGGCCTCCAATTGAGAAAGGCGGTGGCCGAAACTCGTCTTGCAAGAGTGTCTTTTGTCCAATAAATATATTGGAATTGTCCCTGTGAGTGCTGTGTACTTCTGTGCAACGGAGCTTTTGTCTGATTGTGACCTGTGTGGTGCCGTCACCCGCTGTTCTAGCACCTGGTCGAGAGTGAAGGAGAGCAGACGGACTAGTGAGCTTTAATATATATATATATGTATTAAAAATATATATATTTTTAAAGTTCCATTAATTATTTCTCAATTTTACGTTTATTTAAGTATTTTAAATATGTTTAAATTAATTAAATTTATTATTATATTACTTTTGATTTACTTTTAAGACATTTAAAAAATTCGATATTTTGACAGTCTATATTTTTTACACTCGATATTTTGGAGTCGATCTTTTTGTACTTACCTGTTTGAAGATAGGAAGTTGATATTTTTGCAGTCGATATTTTGACCTCGATATTTTGTCCTCTCGATATTTTGTCTGTCGATGTTCTGTCAGTGATCCAGAAAGAAGAGCAGCCAGACAATCTAGTGTCGGTGACGTCTGCCCATACCTTACTGGGCCAAAGTAGACATTGATGATAGCCAACTTAGGAAGATTCCTGAGGGTACGAAGAATACATAAAATATCGGGGGAATGGGTTTTTAACCTTTTTACCATACAACCCAAGTGGGTACCAACCCAAATACACAATCCCCCTGAAGGTCTACCCCTTGGACCTTTCACAGCAGCTTCACAATATGCTACGAAGCCTACTCTATACAGTGAATTTAGAGCCCAAGTCTCTTGGAATAGGCAGATCTCATGGGAATCAATATAAGCTCCTGAATCTGGGAGATCCATATTAGGTGTTAGGCCCGCTATATTCCACGACAGAATCCTTGAACTCTGTCGTCTTTCTACCATTTCAGTCTCATTTGCCAAAAAGGGCTCCCTATATTGCAATGTTAATGACGAGATCTCTTCCAATTCTCTACTGTATTCCACTTCAGGGGCCTCGAAATGATTATCAGCACTTCCTAACGTTTGATATTTTCGTGGCAACTCACTAGTTGTCATCTTTTCAGGCTGAGGTACAGGAGACCGATTTCCCATCTTCTCCAACTGGAAGACTATGTAGGGCCTCCTGTGCACTATCGATAATATCTTTACTAATCTCCTCATTCACCAACTCATTACCAATCAACGACTGCTGGGTTATTACCTCGACTCCAAAGCAAAAAGTACATTCACCCAACTGCTTAATCATGATTAGTGGGTGATGAACAGTTGGGGTCAGTCAATCTACCTCATCTAATACGCTAAATCTATTGCTGACTGGGACATTGGGTACTAGGAATATATCATAATTCCCTCCCCTATTATAAACACTACCTAGCTGGGCTCTCACTTCCCAATTCTTGGCTGGATTTCCAAGTCTCTCTGTCAGGTAGCGCGGATGATAAAAATAACTTAGCTCCAGACTTTGAATTCTACTTGTTGCCTTCGGCTGGCACCAATCACATATATATTGGACCACCCGCCTATCTCTAAAGTTGATCAGAATACAATCACCCGCAATATCTTTTACCTTCTGACCCACCCAACTTACTCTACTTGCAAATAAAATTTCACTGTGCACCTGGGGTGGGAGGGGTCTATTTTTATTTAGCCAGTGAATAGACTTGTTTTTTAATTCAGTGTAAGTTTCCACACTACCTTTTTCCAGGTCAGGTACCCCTACCAATACAACAACGTATGGTGAAGACTTGGGGGTAGATCAATACATGGGAGGGTGGATTTAGTGTAACTAGTGTTTGGTATAAAAAAAATAGACTGCTAATAGTAAAGCACTGATTTGGGTTTGTTTCGTTGTCATACAGTTTCCGCGGATGTAATGTTTATTGGAGGCTTACTTTTTAGCAACCATAGCCCGATGGGAATAAAGGTCCAGGGAGTCTTGTGTACTAGAGACATTTCTCTCTTCAGTTCTCTCCAAAAGAGTCAAACATTTGAAGACATACAGGAGTCAGTCCACATCTTTGCCCTAGGAAGGATATGGTACCAACTTCTTATAAAGGCTCATCATACCTGTGCTACATTTATTTACATGTTTATTTTATATTTCTTTCTTATTTTTTCTCTTTTTTTTGGTTCTTTCTTTGTGCTCCCAGCCCCACCCTGTTCTTCTCATTCCCTGCATTTTTCTCATGCATTCCTTCACTTTCTGCCACAATATCACCCCTTGTGTGCACTTTTACTAGGTAATTTCTTTCCCCCATCCTTTTTGTTTCTCTCCCAGTCTCCTGTTCAAACTATATGAATGCCATACGCTAATGTAGTCAGGTACTTCTCTCCCATCTGCCCCTACTTCACCTATTCCACTCCTTCCTTTTCTTCCACTATTTATTCTTCTCCTGTGTAGGCATGCAGCCAGGGTAACCACGTTAAGAGTGGAAAATCAAAGCCACATTTCTGATGCTTCCTTCCATTTGAGTTTGCTTGGGCCAGCTAGGACCTAGGACCAAAACCTCAGTTTCTTCTCTCCTGTGTCTCAATGAATCCTTTGTCATTCAATCCTGATTGAACATACATTACTCCTTTAACAGAGTTTCCAATATGTTGTTCCTCTCTTGCTCATTGGTTGACTCTGTCCTTGATTGTTTACCAGTGTTTCAGCCGTTTTGCTTTTCTGTTGTTCTTGCACGCATGCTCTTGGTTTGGCTCTGCATTATAAGCTGTGTTGGTTGAGCTGTACCTCCAATGAGTTGTTTCACTGGTGACCCTATCTCACTTCTGGGCTTTACTGTGCCTTCAACACATGCCCCTCGGGCACTCCTGGTAAGCCTCCATATATTATACTTCTTGGTGCTTTAACATGTCTCCAAACGATTATTCCTCTTTTCCCTCATGGTGGACTACATATAATACCCCTCGGTGGTTTATCAGTGCCTTCAAAGGGCTGCTTTTTATTGTTTCTCTTGTGCTACTAAGTAGGTTTCATATGATGCTTCTTGTCGCACCTACAACGGCACCCACACACAACCACACACACAACCACACGCACGACCACACAACCACACGCACAACCACACACATACCCACAACTACACACACACACAACCACACACACACAACCACAACCACACACACACACAAACACACAACAACACACAACCACACACACAACCCCACACACAACACACACACAACCACACACACACAAACAACCACACACACAACAACACACACAAACACAAGCACAACCACACATAACAACACACACACACAACCACACACAACCACATCCCCAACCACACACACAACCACACACACAACTACACACACACAACCACACACACAACCACAACCACACACACACAGCCACACACACACAACCACACCCTCAACCACATACACACACAACCAACCACAACCACAACCACACACACAACCACACAACCACACACAGACACAGACACACAACCACACAACCACAACCACACACACAACCACACAGACAACCACACACAAAACCACACACAACCACGCACACACAACCACACACAACCACACACACACAACCACACACACACAACAACACACACAACCACACCTCCACACACACACCAACCACACCCGCACTCGCACCCACAACTGTACCCACACACAACCATACACACAACCATACACACAACCACACACACAACCACACACACAACCACACACAACCACAACCACACACAACCACACACAAAACCACACAACCACACACACAACCACACACACGACCACACACACAACCACACACACAACTACACACAACCACACACACACACAACCACACACACAACCACACACACACACACACACAACCACAACCACACACACAACCACACATACAACCAAACACACAACCACACACACACAACCACACACACACACAACCACACACCACACACACAACCACACACCACACACACAACCACACACACATATAACCACACACACACACACAACCACACACACAGCCACACACACACAACCACACACAACCACACACACCACACACAACCACACATCCACACACACTCTCACACCCACACCCACAACTGCACCCACACCCACACACACAACCACACACACACAACCACACACACACAACCACACACACACGCACAACCACACACACACAACTACACACACACACAACCACTCACACACACACATCCACACACACACGCAACCACACACAGCCACACACGCAACCACACACACAACCACTGGCATAGCCAATAGCCTTCCAACTATGTTTTTTCTGACTTTTATTGTCCTCTCTGTTTATTTTTCAGCAACATTCAATTTCAAGCATTGGCATAGCCAATAGGTCTCGCCTTTGGGATCTTATAAGTGTTTAGCCATGAAACAGCCATGCAACAGTTGATGTGGTTGCACCAAGGATATTGTGCTGCATAACTGCCAATAGGTCTCGCCTTTGGGATCTTATACGTGTTTAGCCACGCAACAGCCACGCAACAGTTGATGTGGTTGCACCAAGGATATTGTGCTGCATAACTAAATACTTAGACGGTCCCAAAAGCGAGACCTATTGTCTATGCCAATGCTTGTTCCTTCTGCCTTTGGGGAGAGAGAGCATCTTAGAACAAGCTTGTCTCAATAGCGTTATTCTATCTGACCCATTGATGGTGGAGAGACTTCTTAGGAAGACTCCACATGCTGACAACCTTTTATTTCGTGTCCCTGTTGATGCTTAAGTAGGCATGTAATTTTAGCGTTAGTGTAGGTATAGATTATTGCTTTATATTTATTCATCAACCCTCGATGCAGGGAAACCTGAACTCATGCTTTCTGATCCTCTGTATCCTGCTGCTTGAATTCATTGTTTTGTTTATGCTGCACCGTTCAAACTGGATGTGCAGATTTGGCTTTATGCTGATTACGATGTATTTCTACACTCTCATCTTGAGATGTCTTTATGTCCTGGATTTTTTGCCTATGTAATAAATCAACTAACTTCATGCAGTTGTCTGTGGTTACTATGTATTCAGAGACATTCTTGTTGAGTTGATTGACAATAATAACAACTTTCTACCCAGTACGCTTACATGCTGCTAAAAAGAACCAAAAGATTGTGATTCTAGAATAGTTCCAAAACTTATCGGCCCGGTATTTTAAAGGTACTTCCTCAATCCCCATTCCAAATAATGAATAGCACAAGCCAAGTTGTGATTACTGATTCGCAATTTGGTCTCTGCAGATCAGAAAAAGCATTTCTGCAGTCACAAATGGCCCGTTCTGCAAATTGGGCCGTTTGTGAATGCAAAAATGCTTCATACATCTAGCTCCACCTCTCTTGGTGGCATGAGGCTAAGGGCAACAAATGATCTGATTTCCTGTGCTCCAAATTCTGTTTTGTGTGCAAACTCTCATCTCGAATTAGAAGTTCGAACCCATGATTTGTGCCAGGTCAACTAGATGCAATTTGCTGATGGCAAATGTATGATCCAGAAATTAGTGAAATGATGCTCAAATTCAGGGGTGTAGCTTTCATTGGTTCTTGAACCCTGATTGTTGCTGTATTTTACACATCAAACAGCAGTCAAAGAGACACTTTCCTTCCTTTCACTAGGGCCCCTGACACACTGACTACACTGCTGCTCAAAATGCTGTGATTGCCCATTCCCGGATGCACACAACATGACAGAGTGGAGAGAATAAAAAAGGAAGAGGGGAGCTAATTTACTATTTAAGGCAGGTTATTCAGAAGGAGGAAAAATAAGAAAAAGACTCGAATTTCCTCCTATAAAACTTTGAACTTGAGAAAGGAAAGTATAGGGCTGGATTTCTGTACTATTATAGACTTTCGTGAAACAATTGAGGTTATATGCATCAAGACTGGCCATTTATGGGTTTTTTTCTTTTTCAGTAAATGCCAAAGGCAAATATCAGTACCATTCCTCTTAGGAAAGGATCTAGTTATTCTTCCAAAGTAGAGGGAGTCAAAATGGCAGCTATATAAAAGAAGCATTGGCATAGCCAATAGGTCTCGCCTTTGGGAACTTATAAGTATTTAGTTATGCAGCACAATATCCTTGGTGCAACAACATCAACTGTTGCATGGCTAAACACTTATAAAGTCCCAAAGGCAAGACCTATTGGCTAGGCCAATGCTTGAAATTGAATGTTGCTGAAAAATAAACAGAGAGGACAATGAAAGTCAGAAAAAACGTAGTTGGAAGGCTATATAGGTCAAATTCGCAGCCATCTGACCAGAAAAACTTGATTAATCGGGCCCACAATTAGAAAATAGTGCTGACAAACTAATTAATTGCATACGACTGTGGAATTCATGTAAGAAGAAGTGCATAGTAATCTTTAAATATACACTTGGGGGCCTATTTACCAGCCCCTTGCGCCACTTTTGCGTCATTTTTAACGTGGGGAAAGACGTACGGGTGGCGCAAGTGGCTTGTAAATAGATCCCGTGGTTTCTTTCTTATTTGATTGTGCTTTTTCAAGTCACTTTGCGCTTTGAGACCAGTGTGTACTGTGATCACACATCAGTGAATAGTGAAGTGCAACTTGTGTCGACAAATCTGGCTTTTCCAAGAGATTTCTGTAGCTGTGTGCTCATCACCATGTCTTGTGTCAGCTAGACATACGGACATAAGATGCAGTGTCATAATTTATACATAAACAAGCCCACTAGCACACTTACCACTACTTTCACTTGACGCCTGTCCTTGGCTGAGGAGATTACCTTGGTATGATGAAACGCTGAGTGAACCCTGCTATAATAATGATTATACACAGTTCAGCAGCGCGCGCTTTCGCCCACCGGGATATGTGGTTTAATGCGCCCACCTTGCACGGGTGAACGGCTGTACATCATGCTATAAAAACGAAATCTTATGATGTGACGAGACCACCCGCCATATATTATGTGACATGACCGTTACACAAGTTGTGTCATTTCACTTTTAGGCGCACCTGCCCATTTCCTGTTTACTACCACTAGCGAGCGGGGCTACCTGGCCGTTTCCATTTTAGAAGCAAATGATTGTAAAAGTACTTACGGAGGGTGATTAAAGAAGAGAAGGGCACTGCCGACCCCAGCCCAGCGACAGCCACGAGGCACAGGAGGGCAAGCATCTTCATTGCAGGGCTGTGAGAGTTCACCGAGGTCGCGGAGTCTGGGCAATATCTGCTGAAACCGAGGGGCGGGCTAAAGGGCATAAGGGCAGAGGCAGGGTCACAAGTCACTGACACTCCCCTTGTCACCTCTAGCCATCCTGGCAGAACCTGTTCGGACAGGTGTGGGGGTGGGGGGTCGAGGGCAAGCACGTAGAGAAGAAAGGGCATAGACAGAGGGAGGAGGAATAGGAGAGAAGAGAGGGTGAAGGAGATGGAAGCACAAAGTTCGGACAGGTGTGGGGGTGGGGGGCGAGGGCAAGCATGGAGAGAAGGAAGGGTGTGGACAGGGGGAGGAGGACGAGGAGAGAAGAGAGGGTGAAGGAGATGGAAGCATGAAAGGATGTGAAAGCGGAAGTAAAGAAATGGCAAGAATAACGGAAACAAAAAGAGGAGAGGAAAAGAATAAAGAGGAGAGCATTTTAAGGAGAAATGAGAAACTCGAGCGGCCTCGAAAGTGAAACTGATCGCGCTAAGGATACGATAATTTTAAAAACATATGGCCCCGGTGTGTCTGGCTCTGTAGACGCTGAGGGCATGTCTGGCATTTCCATTGCTGGAGCGAGCAGCAAGACACGATAATTGCTAATAGATGGCACTGCTGCTCGCTTCCGCAAGGGAAACGCCAAACGTGCACAAGTGACCTTAGACAGCAGTGCAAACATGCACAAGTTTTAGGAAAAATGCTGAGCGATGCCAAGAGGTCTCTCTAAACAGCGTTTGCGCGCTGGTTGAGCGAGACCTAACAAGGAGAAATAAAAGTATTTCTCCTCATTGTGACACTCCTACGCCTCCCCTGAGGAGGCGTAGGATTCTAATGCATTCCCATGTTTACAAATCTTTGTAAATCTGGTAATGTGTAAGGTTCCATAAAAGTTGTGTGGGAGCACCCACAGCAACACCCATAGAACGCCCCTTTTACACAGAGTAATGTGTGAAAGGGGCCCATATTTGCAAGGCCATGAAAAGTCATGCAGGGTGACTTTACGTGGCTTTGTAAACACGGGCATGCACACTGTGCTGACGGTGCGTCACAAAAAGCCATGCACCAGCGGCGCAATGGACTTGTAAATGAGGCTCACAGTTCTTTGCAGCAATACCCCATGTCCTCCCTATACCTCTGCCCAGCTACTGCATGTTCACCATGAATGTTATCAAGGGCATTCGCAGCATCCATAAAACGTTACATTAATACTATGCATAATATGGAGAAAGGCTGATGAGAATTTTAGGAGTTTTCACACAGTTATCAGTTCAGATTCACATCGGAGAGGCTACCAGTCCCTGCCAGCTGAGCTGGTGATGCACAATGATCAACTTCACATAACTTTGTGTTTTGCACAGGCCCCTTGCCATGTTGACTTAAGCAGCATATGACCACGAGTCAAGTGAGGATAGCCAAAGCCTTATAGACCCTAAATTGCAATGATTGTAACAAACACATGTAAAGGGCAGTAACGTTAAAATCAAGCATTGCTATGAGGGGGGGCATGGGAGGGTGAAGGAGGAGTTCTATGTGCACTTCTTGGTGTGCATGTGTGCTTGGGTGGCCGTCTCAGGCCGGCCAAACACACATGCGCACTTAGGTTTCTCCAACCTGGCTGTATTGTTCAGCTAGGCTGGAGAAACTGCACAGACTCCCTGTCCTGAGCAGAGCATCTTTTCAGCCCGATGAGGCTAATCCCCGCACTGATGTCATAGTATGAGAGCAGCGTGGGCATTACACAGGGAGTCTGTCCCAGTGTATGCTGGAGGCCTGGAACCAGAAAGAGCACACGGAGGTGCAACGCGGGAGGTGGCTGGCAGCTTAAGTTCCCTTTTTAAAAATTATTATTAACTCCCCCTTGCTCACCCCTCAGCCCCCATGCGCTCCCTCCACTCGACTCACCACCCTTTGTTAGTGGCAGCCGCCACTGGCTGAACCTTTGTTAGTGGCAGCCGCCACTGGCTGAATAAGAGAGAGACATTAAAATGCCTAATGGCAAATGACACAAGTAGAGACACAAGCATCTTTAAGCCAAGATTAACCAGCAGTTATGAACCTAAATATATGGAAAGAAAAATTGCCCCATCGCCAAAGACAATCTATTTTTTCCATGTTCTTCTGTCACCCTGGAACACAGATTACTATTATCAGGTGGAATAAACCCAGAACCCTTGTTGCTGTTGTTTCTGTGTCCCAATCTTGTGTCAACCCTAGGTGCTTACAATTAATGTACTCCTTTAACTGCACCGTCACTCAGGAAGATTCTTCCATGGATTCAATTTGTTTTGTTGTGAAAACACATTTTGTTTATTTGAGATAGTTCTTGGAGTTTTTCTCTTTCCGAAGAAGGTGTCTTTGTGCTTTACATAACAAACCAAGAGATCAGAGACAGTAAAAAGTACCAAGAAAAATTAAGTGAATGGGTAGAGGGACGATATCAAGAATTTGGGTAAGTACCAAAATGAGATACGCATTAGAGTCGAACAGTGATACCTACATAGACGTGCAAAACAGAGATGAGTACCTCCGCCACTTACAGGGCTCAATTTAAGTCCCTTTGTTGTAATTTGCTATCACCTGTTGGTCGAACGCTAAGGCTGATGCCTTACCTTTGATTTTTATAGAGCCACCGAGCCTCAAAAAAGTCTGGGTTTTTTTTTTCTTCTTTCTTCACTTTTCACGAGTGAATATTTGCATCACTGTGTCAGGATGTCACAGTACCAAAATGCTAAAATATTGTTTCAAGAAAATGGAAGTAGGGGCTAGGGAAAAGGTCAGAGAATTGGTGGCAAGGACAAAAACACTAAATTAAATTAAAAGACCTGGCAAAGATAAAGGGAAGCACTAGCGTTACTGGCCATGTTTAAAGCTATAGATCATGGGGCTGTACTATATGCATTTGCCTTGTGCACTGAAATATCATACTGACATTTCCACTGATCAACAAATTCAATAAGGACATGTGTGCCAGCTGTTGATTGCAACAATGCTGCCATTACAATTGTCCTTATGTGGCAAGTATGTTTATTTGCTGGTGAGTGGTTGAAAATGTCTGGTTAAAACTGCCCCGCACAGCGGCAAATATATGCAATCTGCTTTGCCCCCGACCCACCCTTTAAACTCTTTGTAAAAATTTAAAAAGGAAATAGGCAGACGAAACGCCATTATCCCAATGAAAATTGTATCATAAACATGCACTCATGTATTTTAAACATACATGGGAGCATCAGTGATTTAACTTACTCTCTCTTAGACAGTTATTTTTTTAAAGTGAAAGCAAACTTGGCGTGTGCTTTTGCAAAATGTACTTGATAAGCTATCTCAGTTTCCAGGCACGTGTGGGGCTACAATGACTATCTTCAGAAGAGTTAAGTAGCAGAGAAAACATTTTTGAGAGACAATCCGATTGGCTATGGGGCATTATGACATCGCAAACTTCAGTATTGTGGAAAGCAGGCCATTATTGCCAGTTAGGACCCCTTTACAGCAAGCTATTTGACTAGTAGTGCGGGATCATTCAGTTTCATGTTATCATATAGCTCCTGCTTGAACCACAGAATGGGGCCAGTCGTTGGAGGAAGAAGAATAAGTTATGCATTATAGAAGTAAGCAAAGAACACGTCATTATATCACCATAAACTGAATAATGTGCGCCAGATTAACCAATACACATACCTTACATTTTTCTCTGGAGAGGACCTGATGGATTCACGTGCGGATAGATTGGTTTGCGCCCAGATAGCTTTCTCTAAGATGTGCATTGTGAGATATATTACTGCGTTTAACTTAATGCTTTGCACTGCTTTTTTGGGGTAGTTCCAATTGATCGAGCGGCACGGGGTGTTGTCACTGGCGGCAGCGGCTGCACTTAGCTGCCTATTGTACTAAGAGGATTGCCGCCGATGTCCGTGAGCTGAATAGGTAACGCCAATAACAAGCATTGGGCGCGCGGTCGTGAAAGTGAAACGGCCGCGCGGCCCGCGAAAGTGAAAGTGTACGCGATCAAAGACACATGGCATGTGAACGCAAGCGCTAGGCCACCAAAAGCCTGTGGCAGCACTTTGAAATCCCACATACTAAATTTAAAGACAAGATAGGATATAACTCAGGACCCCACTAATCACAGAGCTTCATTCCAGCATTATAGAAAGGGTGCCTCACAGTGTGCACACTATCCTTCTGTTCCTGCCGTAGTAGGTTCTCTTCAATCCTAAAGCAAGATAATGATGCCGGATAGGAAGTGAGAGTACAGAAGAATCTCCCTGAAGCTTGTGGACTACTCTCGCAAGAGTCTTTTTGGATTTCGACAAAATTGTAGGGAAACAGCAGTATGTAGGATGGAGTATCCACTCCACTGAGACCCATCTCTTACATGACAGGTGTGTGTAGTAGAGTGAAGAGAAAGACTGGCCTCTCCATACAGACCTCCTTAGCAGATGACAGGTATGCATAGTAGTGTATGTTGAAGGACTGCCCTCTCCACTGAGACCTCTCTCTCAGATGACGGATATGCGTAGTACGGTGTGTGGAGAGAGACTGGCCTCTCCACTGAGACCTCTGTCTCAGATGGCGGGTGTGCGTTGTAGGATGTGGGAAGAGGATCTGGCCTTATGGCTAAGACATTTCTCTGAGATGACTGGTGTGCGTATTAGGATGTGCACATGGACGGCCTCCCCTGTCAGGCCTCTTTCTCAGATGGTGGGTGTGCTCAGCAGGGCTATTTTCCTATTCTTTCTCAATTCTTTAATTTACCATCTTCATTCCTCAACCAATACAACATTTTGCATGGTCTTCTATTACAGTCCTCAACTCATTTACCCATCCCTTTACTACAGCTGATGATATGCAAACATCTAAATATTCATCGCATAAAACTCCTACAGCTTCCCTTATTTACAAAAAACGTGTTAAGACCATTCGGGATAGACCTAAATTTAAGCAGGAAACATTGTGGGAAATAGATTTACAAAATAGTTGGCCTATTTCTCTAAGGGAATAAATATGGGCCAAAATACAGTCCACAGGCCGTCCAGCTAATTTAACACAAACACTTTATTATTTTTATAATATAATATTCTAAACTGCTCACATGTTTAAAGTTTACCTTCTTAAGCAGGATACATGTTGGCAATGCCACTCCCACTCTGGCATTTATTTTAATAAGTTCTTTCACTGTTATGTGATTTCCAAATTTTGGGTGAAAGTTTAGTACAGATTCTCTGCCATCACTGGAATCTCTGCATCGTTCTCCCTCAACAAAATATTTCTTGGTGGATTGCATACACTATGGACCAATCAAAAAATGTCTGGTAAATTTTTACATCTTTTATTTGCACAGGGTTTACAAGTCATTATGTCTAACTGGAAATCTGTTGGGAATATCAACATTAAACATTGGTGAGACTTAGTGTGCCACAATCATAGACTGTTTTATAAATGCTACCGGCCACTGTAGCAATACTGTGCACTGTGCAATATGGTCACCAATGGACCCTCGTGATATCTCAACAAAATTAACAAGGTGTATCAAAGATGCAAAACGTAAACAAAGTTGTACTTGTAAATGTATATCCTTACAGGTAATTGTTAGCAAACAGAACACAAGTAATTTAGTACATAGCCAACATTTTTACATATATGTTCAAAAACCACTTAGTGTCATTACAGTGTGACCTTGCAATAATTCATATGTATAAATACAGTGACAATATAGCAAGAATTCTTGTAACGGCCCGATGCATTTCGGAACAGAAGTGTCCCTTCTTCAGGGGACAATCTGTAGGGAAAAAAAGATAATACATGTATAACTAATGGAGCTGCGCTATCGCAGCAGACACTCACTGAAGGACAATTGAAAAAGATAATGTTGCTAGACTCTACATGATCCCAAAAGGAAAAGACTGGTCAAAAACGAGGAAGAAATAAGAAAAACCGACAGTTCCCAAGGAAAGCCCACTGGTGCAAAGAGTGTGATAAAGGTGATAGCAATCAAGTGAACACATTGTGAAATTTCCAACAATTTGATGACGGGTGGTAACCGGGAGTTAAAACCTAAGGAATGATCAGAACCGTGATCGTGTGACATGGAAAAGTACCTGGCTGTACTGAAAACCGGGATCTGAAACAAAAAAACACTAACTTTAGGAGCTGTACATGAAGACTGATAAATAATGGTACACAGAGGTAAAATGATGCACCCACCTACACACTTTAACACGCTGCCAGTTAAACTGTCAACCTCCAAAACTGGAAAATAGCCTCTACTGGATGCTGAAATACATAAATGTAACGAGCCGGTCAGGCACGTGTACTATCGATATTAAGGCTCAATGACGCGAAACATCGATCCATGCACTCACCAGAAGAAATAGCAATGCTGCCTCCAGATGAGGCTAATGGCTGTGCTGCGGCAACCCGCACTCCTAACACGCCGGAATCCCAGCCGCTTGTCCCTGCAACACAGGGTAACAGCAAATACCTAGAACACCCTGACTAACCTAGTGTCGCGCTGTGAGCAATATGTAAAGGTTGTTAGTAACACCAAACTTACCGGGCAGAATGTACGTGGGGAATTCAATCAATAAACACTGGTAATCCTCTAAGCTACTAACTCTCAAGAACAACGCTCGCAAATGTGAACGTTGACCTCGACTCGCGATCATAAATATAGACAGCGGACGGGCGCCGGATAAGGCGTCCGCCATCTTAAAATGATAAAAAAGCGCAGATACTCGTAGAATCCGAAAGGATGGTGGTCCAAATGAACCGCAGTGGACTAATAAGGGCATGGGCAGCGAGCTAGCGCCATACACATGATGTGTACATAATAAGTAACAATGCTCGCAAATGTGAACGTTGACCTCGCCTCGCGATCATAAATATAGACAGCGGACTGGCGCCGGATAAGGCGTCCGCCATCTTAAAATGATAAAAAAGCACAGATACTCGTAGAATCCGAAAGGATGGTGGTCCAAATGAACCGCAGTGGACTAATAAGGGCATGGGCAGCGAGCTAGCGCCATACACATGATGTGTACATAAGTAACAGAGTGACGTGCACCAACATAACAAATGGACTGGCGCCGAAAGTGGCGACCACCAACTGGGAGTGAGACGAAAATCAGGGAATTACAAATATTGGGGTGTAAATTAGCCTCAGTGAAAAGGTAGATATATGATAATGAAAACTATAGATGGATGGAAATGTAAAATCATGTATACCTAATAAAAAATGCCTAACGCATCTCGGGAGGGAAAAAATGATCAAAACTAGATATTGAGTAGTGTCATGTCAAATGCCAAGAGCCAAGAGGTATACAAAAAAGCCTACACTATAAAACATTAGGAATAAAGAATATAGCATGATGATGTATGAAGAAATAGAAAAGGATTGTGAACAGGTAGATGTTATAGAAATACGCCTCACCCATAGTGATGATAAAAATGTGAATCCAATAGTGATTATGTGATGACCAGACAGTTTCAATCCAAAGAGTAATAGCAAACTGTATGTGCAAGTAACAAAGCACATTAAACACAAATATTCCTCAAAGGTACACAGACCTTTTGGTCATAAGGTGTTACATTGTATAAACAGTCAAGAGCTAAAGAGATCACAAACCAATAACTGTTGTTATGTTATGTGACAAGTCTTACAGGAAACATATCATATCAAGGCGATCATTGAGACCTATCGGGTGCATTGTTCCCAAGGTCTGAATCCAATAAACATCTCTCTGGAGTAACAATCTATTCATATCTAGGCCTGGTCTAGATGCTTCAAAAAGGGGGTGGGGTCGCACACCACTCACTCACCAACGGGATCGCCCCTAAGGACTATGGTCAGTGTAGTTTAGTATTCTGCGATGTATCCATCTTCGCCATCCCTGGACACGTGTTTCGGGGTATTTACCCCTCACCAGCAGGGAATAGGCCATCTTCTTATCTTCTGGGGTTGCTGGTGGCTGCCAAATATTGCCAGGTCTAGTACCACACGGGCGCGCGGGTGCGGGGTCCCAGGCTCGTCAGCCCGCTTAAACATTTCAAAAAGGGGGTGGGGTCGCACACCACTCACTCACCAGCGGGATCGCCCCTAAGGACTATGGTCAGTGTAGTTTAGTATTCTGCGATGTATCCATCTTCGCCATCCCTGGACACGTGTTTCGGGGTATTTACCCCTCATCAGCAGGGAATAGGCCATCTTCTTATCTTCTGGGGTTGCTGGTGGCTGCCAAATATTGCCAGGTCTAGTACCACACGGGCGCGCGGGTGCGGGGTCCCAGGCTCGTCAGCCCGCTTAAACATTTCAAAAAGGGGGTGGGGTCGCACACCACTCACTCACCAGCGGGATCGCCCCTAAGGACTATGGTCAGTGTAGTTTAGTATTCTGCGATGTATCCATCTTCGCCATCCCTGGACACGTGTTTCGGGGTATTTACCCCTCATCAGCAGGGAATAGGCCATCTTCTGGGGTTGCTGGTGGCTGCCAAATATTGCCAGGTCTAGTACCACACGGGCGCGCGGGTGCGGGGTCCCAGGCTCGTCAGCCCGCTTAAACATTTCAAAAAGGGGGTGGGGTCGCACACCACTCACTCACCAGCGGGATCGCCCCTAAGGACTATGGTCAGTGTAGTTTAGTATTCTGCGATGTATCCATCTTCGCCATCCCTGGACACGTGTTTCGGGGTATTTACCCCTCATCAGCAGGGAATAGGCCATCTTCTTATCTTCTGGGGTTGCTGGTGGCTGCCAAATATTGCCAGGTCTAGTACCACACGGGAGCGCGGGGGCGGGGTCCCAGGCTCGTCAGCCCGCTTAAACATTTCAAAAAGGGGGTGGGGTCGCACACCACTCACTCACCAGCGGGATCGCCCCTAAGGACTATGGTCAGTGTAGTTTAGTATTCTGCGATGTATCCATCTTCGCCATCCCTGGACACGTGTTTCGGGGTATTTACCCCTCATCAGCAGGGAATAGGCCATCTTCTTATCTTCTGGGGTTGCTGGTGGCTGCCAAATATTGCCAGGTCTAGTACCACACGGGCGCGCGGGTGCGGGGTCCCAGGCTCGTCAGCCCGCCTAAACATTTTAAAAAGGGGGTGGGGTCGCACACCACTCACTCACCAGCGGGATCGCCCCTAAGGACTATGGTCAGTGTAGTTTAGTATTCTGCGATGTATCCATCTTCGCCATCCCTGGACACGTGTTTCGGGGTATTTACCCCTCATCAGCAGGGAATAGGCCATCTTCTTATCTTCTGGGGTTGCTGGTGGCTGCTAAATATTGCCAGGTCTAGTACCACACGGGCGCGCGGGTGCGTGGTCCCAGGCTCGTCAGCCCTCTTAAACATTTCAAAAAGGGGGTGGGGTCGCACACCACTCACTCACCAGCGGGATCGCCCCTAAGGACTATGGTCAGTGTAGTTTAGTATTCTGCGATGTATCCATCTTCGCCATCCCTGGACACGTGTTTCGGGGTATTTACCCCTCATCAGCAGGGAATAGGCCATCTTCTTATCTTCTGGGGTTGCTGGTGGCTGCCAAATATTGCCAGGTCTAGTACCACACGGGCGCGCGGGTGCGGGGTCCCAGGCTCGTCAGCCCGCTTAAACATTTCAAAAAGGGGGTGGGGTTGCACACCACTCACTCACCAGCGGGATCGCCCCTAAGGACTATGGTCAGTGTAGTTTAGTATTCTGCGATGTATCCATCTTCGCCATCCCTGGACACGTGTTTCGGGGTATTTACCCCTCATCAGCAGGGAATAGGCCATCTTCTTATCTTCTGGGGTTGCTGGTGGCTGCCAAATATTGCCAGGTCTAGTACCACACGGGCGCGCGGGTGCGGGGTCCCAGGCTCGTCAGCCCGCTTAAACATTTCAAAAAGGGGGTGGGGTCGCACACCACTCACTCACCAGCGGGATCGCCCCTAAGGACTATGGTCAGTGTAGTTTAGTATTCTGCGATGTATCCATCTTCGCCATCCCTGGACACGTGTTTCGGGGTATTTACCCCTCATCAGCAGGGAATAGGCCATCTTCTTATCTTCTGGGGTTGCTGGTGGCTGCCAAATATTGCCTGGTCTAGTACCACACGGGCGCGTTAGTGGTGTGCGACCCCACACCCTTTTTTGAAATATTTAAGCGGGCTGACGAGCCTGGGACCCCGCACCCGCGCGCCTGTGTAGTACTAGACCTGGCAATATTTGGCAGCCACCGGCAACCCCAGAAGATAAGAAGATGGCCTATTCCCTGCTGATGAGGGGTAAATACCCCGAAACACGTGTCCAGGGATGGCGAAGAAAGATACATCGCGGAATACAAAACTACACTGACCATAGTCCTTAGGGGCGATCCCGCTGGTGAGTGAGTGGTGTGCGACCCCACCCCCTTTTTTGAAATATTTAAGCGGGCTGACGAGCCTGGGACCCCGCACCCGCGCGCCTGTGTGGTACTAGACCTGTCAATATTTGGCAGCCACCGGCAACCCCAGAAGATAAGAAGATGGCCTATTCCCTGCTGATGAGGGGTAAATACCCCGAAACACGTGTCCAGGGATGGCGAAGAAAGATACATCGCGGAATACAAAACTACACTGACCATAGTCCTTAGGGGCGATCCCGCTGGTGAGTGAGTGGTGTGCGACCCCACCCCCTTTTTTGAAATATTTAAGCGGGCTGACGAGCCTGGGACCCCGCATCCGCGCGCCTGTGTGGTACTAGACCTGGCAATATTTGGCAGCCACCGGCAACCCCAGAAGATAAGAAGATGGCCTATTCCCTGCTGATGAGGGGTAAATACCCCGAAACACGTGTCCAGGGATGGCGAAGAAAGATACATCGCGGAATACAAAACTACACTGACCAGAGTCCTTAGGGGCGATCCCGCTGGTGAGTTAGTGGTGTGCGACCCCACCCCCTTTTTTGAAATATTTAAGCGGGCTGACAAGCCTGGGACCCCGCACCCACGCGCCTGTGTAGTACTAGACCTGGCAATATTTGGCAGCCACCGGCAACCCCAGAAGATAAGAAGATGGCCTATTCCCTGCTGATGAGGGGTAAATACCCCGAAACACGTGTCCAGGGATGGCGAAGAAAGATACATCGCGGAATACAAAACTACACTGACCATAGTCCTTAGGGGTGATCCCGCTGGTGAGTGAGTGGTGTGCGACCCCACCCCCTTTTTTGAAATATTTAAGCGGGCTGACGAGCCTGGGACCCCGCACCCGCGCGCCTGTGTAGTACTAGACCTGGCAATATTTGGCAGCCACCGGCAACCCCAGAAGATAAGAAGATGGCCTATTCCCTGCTGATGAGGGGTAAATACCCCAAAACACGTGTCCAGGGATGGCGAAGAAAGATACATCGCGGAATACAAAACTACACTGACCATAGTCCTTAGGGGGGATCCCGCTGGTGAGTGAGTGGTGTGCGACCCCACCCCCTTTTTTTAAATATTTAAGCGGGCTGACGAGCCTGGGACCCCGCACCCGCGCGCCTGTGTGGTACTAGACCTGGCAATATTTGGCAGCCACCGGCAACCCCAGAAGATAAGAAGATGGCCTATTCCCTGCTGATGAGGGGTAAATACCCCGAAACACGTGTCCAGGGATGGCGAAGAAAGATACATCGCGGAATACAAAACTACACTGACCATAGTCCTTAGGGGCGATCCCGCTGGTGAGTGAGTGGTGTGCGACCCCACCCCCTTTTTCTGGTCTAGATGCTATTTGTTCAACAATTTGTACTCGCAGTTGGGATATTGAATGCTGGGCAGTATCCCAGTGTGTCGCCAAACTTGATGTGGTGCTTTTGGTGCGTATTCGGCTTTTATGTTCAGTAATGCAAACTTTAAGCTTACGCGAAGTCTTACCAATGTAGGCTTTGCCGCAAGGGCACTTGATGCAATAAATAACATTGACCGAATTACAATCCGTGGAATGCCTAAGGTGAAATTTTTTACCAGATGTGGGATGTGTCAGAATGTTACCAACAGTCACGTTATTGCAATGTGTACAATTATTACATCAGTTTCCACCCGAGGGGTTTAATCAAGAACCTACCATAGTCTCAATTTATCAGAATACGTAGGATTTGCTCTGACCCTCTTGTTTGCCAGATGAAGATGGAGGAATACTCTCAGAAATTCCTATCTCTGGGTTACCCTGAACACACGGTAAAAGAGTGTTTACGTAAATCATTGTTGCAATCTCGTGTAGATTTATTACAGCCATCCATGAGAGAGTCAAGCAATCGCATGGTTTATGTCTCTAAATATTCTACTGTCTCGCAAGTTGTCAAAAAGATCATTATAAAACGTTGGGATCTATTACAGACAGAGGAAGACTTTCATGGAATATTTAAAGAAAGACCTCTGTTTGCTTACACCAAAGGGAACAATTTTCGTACATTATTGGCTAGACCAAAGAAAACGGAGCACATTCAGCTCTTTACAGGCACCAAACGATGCAAGTATATCCATCACACAATGGATTTCTTTCCTTGTGAAGTAGCTGTAATCGTAAACCTGTTCAAACTTCATAAATTCATCACTAGCCTCTACCCTTGGCCAACGTTCCATCAGGAAAAGATTGATTACCTAATCACTGATCTTTCTGACCCTCTGGATCTGCTCCAATTACTTAAGACTATGGTTTTCACACTGCGTGAGAAATACATTGTGGTTATGTATATATGCTTTCTTGTGTCTGGTATTCCCTCTTACCTTTCATCCCCCACAGCGTATTCTTCGTTGGAAGCAGCAGTGAGATAAATAACATTTCTTCGGTTGTAGGACATCTACAATGCTGTAGCTTGGGGAACCATCTTTTGGCTGATCTGCTTTCCACTTTTGAAGGTCTTAGTTATAGAACCTGCCCAATTCTGGAAATCAATGTAATTTGAGAAAACACTTGCTAAATATAGTTATTAGTCAATAATCGTTCTAAGAACTGAATCACGAGACAGTAAGAGGCTGTATTTCATGAAGTTTTATACAGATACAATACCCTCGGCAAATCAATTTGTGACACTCGTGTTGCTTTCACAGTTCTGAATAGAGGAAGGAAGGTTTTCACCAGGGCACAAAATTGGTCATTTTGGGCCTCATTTATGAGGCTGTGAGTCACTTTTATACCACCGGTGCGTCACTTTTTGTGACGCAACAGTGGCGTAAAAAATGCGCCTTGTTGCGCCATGTTTACAAAGTGACGCATCTAGGTAGATGTGTCACTTTGTAAACCCCTGCGCCACATTATACCCGCGCCAGGTATAATGTATGCAAGGGGGGCGTATTGACACAAGGAAGGGTCGTAGAAGTGACGCAGTGAAATCTATGAGATTTCACTGCGTCACTTTTAGGACGCTGTTGCGTCAAAATCTTGCGCCTGCCTCACAGCAGGCGTAAGACTGACGCAGGCCCTTTCACATGGGGTTTGCCCCATGTGAAAGGACGCATTGCTGGGGTTGCGTCACTTTTGTGACACACTCCAGCAATGCGTCACCTTTGCGCTTACAGATACGTCAGAAATACTGACGTATCTGTAACTCCTTGCGACATGATGCGTCATACATTAAATATGACGCATCAGGAATGTCGCAAGGAGTGCGCACTGAGAAGTGACGCATCGCTGCTTTCACGCAGCGATGCGTCATTTCTCATAAATGAGGCCCTTTGAGTTTAGCTGATGCAGGGCATCAGGTGGATACTCCACCTGCCAAAGGCATGGCTTGCAAGCACCACCTTGATTTGGAAAAACCACAATGTCTCCACTGGCAAAGTTTGCTGAGAGGGGCCCGCTCTGCAATCTGCTCTGCTTAAGTGCGTTTGCTGTACCACCTGAATGCAGGGATCTCTATATATGCCAGGCGATCCTAAAGCTGGGGAGTAGAGGGCAGCGTCGTCTGATCTGTTGAGCTGGCAGGCCACTCACTAAGGTCTAAATAAACTCTTAATGCTGTACAGTTTTAGTGAGCACAGAATAAAATACATCTTTCTCCACTTTTCAATGCCACGTCGAAAACTATGTTTTGTTTGTAGTGGTTTCACATTTAGTTTTTTTAATTTTAACACAGCGTTAAAAAAAAATCATTATGCAAAGTTGATTGCGTCCAAATGTGTCCCTCCGTATGCTAGTCTACATCCATCAGCAAGGGAGCGAAATGCATTTTAGCTGACTTTTTTCTCAAAGTTTTCCACAGGTCCGCATAATGGCTTCAGATTCCTATTTTACTTGAATTATATGTTTGGTACATGGCGAATAAACAAAGTAAAATGGGTTGCAATTAAGCCGTGGGCATTAGCTTAATATTGAACGCTGAAAACCAATTACTGTCGTCTGGACTTAATTACAAGGAACTAATTGTGTGGTTTTCGTTTAATAGCAGCTAATTCGGTGGCCATAAGACCTGAAAAGTATAAAGTGCGGTGTTGCTTTTGCGATCACAATACCGTTTCATGTCGCTTCTCTCCAAAGAAAAAAAAAATGAGCTACAATTGAAAAAAGTGTTGCACATAATAATAGCGACATTTATTGTGATGTCTATGCTCGCGCATGTTCTAAAGTAATTGATTTATGACCCACGATTCAGGATTAATGATGTGATTATTGGCTGCGGCATTTACTTGGAAGAGCCTTGGGCTCTGTTTACTTTCACTCTTCTCACCGAAAAAGGCCACTTAAGCTTAAACATGTGGGACTTGGTGTAATTGTTTTTCTGCCTTTTGAGACCGTGACCTTTAGAAGCGTTTTGTTGGATCCGACTTTTGTGACATGTCTATAAATTAAAGTATGTTCCTTTGTGTTTGCCGCTGTACGGGTTTGTGCTAATTCTCTACATCCTATTATGTACTGCTTGTTACAAACATGAACAAGGAAATAGGTCAAGGTTCATTTAATACCATGTTATTAAATATACATTGTTCAACTGCAAATCGTTGGATCGGACATTTAGTTTCATCACCAGTGCTTAAGAATACTGATCCCCTAAAACGCAATGCTCGAAAACCTTCCACAACAGAAGAGCTGGCAATGTTATATCTAATACAGCACAAGGCTAGATTGGCCTTATTGCCACAGAGAAACCCCCCTTGTAAGCTGAGAACGGCGGTGTGCCTATAGAGGTAAATGAATAGAGGGATCCTCAGACATCCACCCTGGTTAAACACATTAGGGAAAACACACAGGGCCTGAGCATTTACAAGTACTAAATGCCCTTTGTGAATACCGAAAATGTTGTAAAGTTAGACTTTCGTCTAGTTTTACCTTTGTGAATGGGGCCCACAGTTTTCTTACAAAACAAATTCAATTTTTCCCCCATATTCTTTCTGGAGAGCATCAGTTTCGTTTTGTCACAAAAATTAACAGTTAAAGATGGTCGATAATTTTCGCACCTAATTTGGGGCTACTCAGGTGGAAGTGAGGTCATCATATTCAGCATCACTGGATGGGTTTGGGTGGTGACATCAACACCATTACCTGGCTAAAAATGTCCTTAACTCCCATTGTTCTGAGACAGTCAATGATCAATGTACCAGAATCCTGGAAAGTGGGGTAGTGGTTCCACCAGTTAAGAGCTGTGATGCAGCTAAATGATCTGTTATCACACTTTTTGACCTGTTCCAATGCTTTTGGAAATCCAAAGGTCATTCTAGAGGACTCTTGGATAATATCTCTATTCTTTGCTGAATTATGTCAAATGAACACAAGCTACAAATTGCATTCCTGGAAAACTTTGTGCTTATTGAGATGCGTCACAACCTGTAGCTGTTGGCTTGGTACAGACTAATTTTTGTAAGGACAGTAACAAGGAAGATTTGAGAGTGTAATGTATAATTTATTTCATGAAACCTTTATTACACTGAGTCTTTTCTTCCTTGTCTAAGTACTTGCTCCACACTTCCCTCCCAATTCTGTCAGTGATAGGTTCATATTGCTTGGGTTAAAAAAATAAGAGGAGAGGAGAGGATTAAAGTCCACTATTTACATAATAAGGGAGTTATTACGAGAAAAGAGATGTACTTTTCCATGAGTTAAAGACAGTGTGTCTGTTTGAGAAGTACAGATACATCTCTTTTCCAGTAGTGAGATACTGGTACCAAACAGAGTGAGCCTAAATACATTTGATACGTTCCATTAGTAGGAAGAGATTTTAGTGTCTCACATCACTCAACTTTCTAATGGATTAGGATGACATTTTCAATGGTATTAATGGAGGTGGATAAGTCAAAGAGATACATTACTCATAAACCTCAACCATCATTCAGAGCTCATCTATGATTGGCGTGATGACTGGCTCGGTTCTAAAATGTGGTCTAAATTCTGCATAAGTATTATCTAGTAGGTTATTTTTTTCCACAAACAATTGAAGCTATACAATAGCTACTGTTTCCAGTAGTTTTGAAACATAAATTAGCAGCAACATTAGGCAGTAAGTGGATCTATCCTCAGGGATGAGGGAGGATTTTTTTGAAAAAAGCATGCACAGTGGTTGCTTAAAAACTCTGGGAACCTCTTGGGTCATTACTGACATGTTAACAATATGTGTGTTAGCAGGAATGATAGTTTTACTAAAATATTTTAATCTAGCCGCAGGATAGATATCAAAAGGGAAGCCATAGGGTTTATTGGAGTTTAATAGTTTCCTGAAGTCCCCCCTAAAGGGCTGAGAAGGAGATGAAGGCAATTTCTTTGGGGAATAGAGGATTGTTATTGCTTTGCATTTCTTATGGCTTTAGGGTCATCGGACTTTAGGCTTCTGCTAGTGTACTCACCATATAAAGGAAGAATATTGTTAAAGTTCAACTGGTTCCTGAGAGGGAGTAATATTAATGCCAATGGCAGCTGGATTACTCAAACAGTGGGGTGATTTAAATATGTCTTGAGGGGAGATTTTTGCTAAAGGTATCTTTTAAGAACAATAGTTGATTGCATTTATACATTTGAATAGTGGGTTCAAGTTTATCTAAAATGTTGTAGGTTTTGCATCATATTTTGTTCTATTTTTTCTGCCTTTTAATTTCCGCTTTCACTATTAGTGATAACCAAAGACAGGAATGGTATTTAATATTTTGTTATTCTCTAGAAGAGCAACGTGGTTCAGGGTTACCATAAGAAGAGAGATAAGTTCAGTTAATTTGATATTGGTACAGTCAGAGCCTCAACATTGCCAACTTATGTCAGCTTTCTCAAATTTCTTACTAAATGTCTGTGGTGTAGCTAGCTTTCAATTTTTGGAGAGTAATTGAAGTAGAGGTGGGATTGTAAAACTTGTTTGGCCCGATTCACAAAGGTAAAGTTAGACGAAAGTCTAACTTTATGACTTTTGATATTCACAAAGGGCATTTACTACCCGTAAATGCCCTTTGTGAATACTTTTATAGTTCAATAAAGGTTGATTGGTCATAACATAAGGTATGAATACATAATACAGTAAAGAAATTATGAGGGAAAACGGGAGGGGAAGGAGAGCATAGGAAGAAAAATCAGAATGCATTGTAAATTTAAAGGAACAACAGTAAACTTATCATGGGCAATAAAAGTAAAAGGAAAGGGTACAATAATTATACAATAAAAGTAAATGCAAATGAGGTTATGCAGGTAACTATGTTAACAAAGACAGGGGAATGAAAAGGGGCATCAAGGGGGTTTGGAAACTTCCTGCTGAGCAGGTCGCGGGCAAAAGGAGCGAGTTGTACAATTATCCAAATACATCGTAACAGGAAGCCATAAATCTGCACGTTTAGCTGCCATCTGGGCAGAAAAAACAAAAGCAGTATCAAGTCCATGGTTGTGACAAACATTGTACCACCATGCTTTGAAAGTAATAGTAGAGGAAGACTTCCAATTAATAGTGATTTGTTACATTACATTACTGAAATCTCTAATAAAGAGCTGCTGCGATCGGCGTTCTCTAAAAATAAAAAATAAATTAAAAAAATAGTGATTTGTTGAAATGCAACAGCCAGTAATAAATCAACAATACGAACATAGAGATCAGTCTCATCCCAACAAGGAGAAAGACTTCCCAAAAAGATATGGGTTGGAGAGAAGGGAATACAAGTATGAAAGATAACATTGATTTGTGCCCAAACCTGCAGCCAAAAGGCATGTACATTCTTGCAGAGGAACAACATATAAAACAGAGTGGCATTGGGTAAGGAGCAAGACCAACATACATCAGGGGTGGCAGGGGATCGCTTGTAGAGGGTAGAAGTAGTTTGAAGCAATCGATTATATATGAAAAATAGAGATTGCGTCAAGGATGCTGATCTAGAGGTTTTACAAACTTTTGTCCAAATCTTGTCCCACAGAGATACTGGCCATGATGGAGAAAAACCATTTTCCCAATGCTCCTCCACCGTGGATTTGGGTCTGGGGAGTGTATGTGAATGAAGGTGCTTGTAAATAACAGAAGCTTTAGGAAGAGTTTGTAGAATAGAATGAAGTTGGAGAGTGAGGCCAGGTGAAATAGAAGAAGGGGACGTCAACAAAAGTTTCGTATAAACCTCCATGACCGCTGCTTTAAGGAGAAGATATTTGGGAGCAAAGGAGGAGGGTAAATTAAAAGAGGAACACAAGGTGTGGAAAGGCATGAAGGTGGATTGTGAGAAGAGCTGCGATATCCAGATCAATCCCTTGGATCTCCAAGATCTCCAGTAAATGGTTTTACCTCGGATTAAAAGGTATTTATTATGCCAGATAGTGGATGAGAGGAAATCAGCAATATTCGTAGGGGGGGGGGTTTAATAATAAAGTAGTTTATAAAGCGCCTGGTGACGCCATCCCGGCGTGTCCCCGCGCTGTGGAGATATGATTCGTACAACAGCCGTGGTAGCCTCCTCCGCCCAGCAGTGTTCTAAAGATTGTACAGATGGGTTTTTAAGAGATTTCTGAACTTGACCTCAGATCCTTCCAATCTGAGGCCAACCGGGAGTCTATTCCAGTTGCGAGCCCCTACCACTCTAAATGAGCGGCCTCCCAGTTTTGCTCTTTTTACGCGGGGAATCTTCAGTTGGCCCGTTCCTTCTGAGCGTAGTGTTCTGTTAGGCTCATATATGTGTACCAGGTCTTGGAGATAGGATGGGGCTTTATGCCATATTATCCTGTGGCATATTAGGAGCGCTTTATATATAACTCTCTTTCTGAACGGCAACCAGTGTAGAGCCGCGAGAGCAGGTTTGGAGGCTGCTCTTTTTGGGAGTCTCAGGACCAGACGGGCAGCCGTATTTTGAAGGACTTGCAGGCGCCCCATGTTTTTTTCTGTGGTGCCTAAGAGCAGAACATTTCCGTAATCCATACGGGATGTCACCAATGCTTGAGTCATGGTGCGTCTGGCCTCCAGCGGAAGTAAATCTAAGGTGTGGTTGAGAGTTTTTAGCACCCCAAAACACTTTCCCACTAGGCGGCGAATGTGGCCATCGTAAGATAGCGTGGGATCAACCCATATCCCCAGGTTCTTAGCCTCTTTACAGGGAATGGGCGTAGGACCAATACATGGTGGCCACCAATCCGCAGTCCAGCTCAAGTTGCTCCCCCCAATCACCATTACCTCTGTCTTGGAGCCGTTAAGCTTCAGACAGTGTGAGTTCATCCATCCTGCCAGAGCCTGCATACAGGCCTTGAAATTAGATGCCACCGTTGCCGGTGCTTGGGACAAAGAGATCAGCAGTTGGGTGTAGTCGGCGTAGGAGACTAACTCCACTCCATACGCTTGCACCACTTCTGCCAGGGGTCCATATATAAATTAAACAAAGTTGGGCTCAAGGCCGAGCCCTGAGGCACCCCTTGTTCTATAGCTATCGCTGATGATTTAAAGGAGCCTCGTTGGACCTGAAAGCTTCGGCCTGTGAGGAACGATTTCAACCATCCTAGCGCGGACTCAGTGACACCTGCTTTGTTTAGACACTGCAGCAAGATGGAATGAGCTACAGTGTCAAACGCCGCACTGAGGTCCAGAATCACCAGTGCCATGGTATGTCCAGCATCCGCCCCTTGACGCAGGGTCTCTGTCCCTCTCAAAAGGGCAGTCTCCGTAGAGAAGCCCGATCGAAAGCCTGATTGAGAGGAGTGTAGGAGGCTGTTCTTCTCTAAGTGTGCCATCAGTTGAATATTGGCCACTTTCTCGGCCACTTTGGCTAGGTACGGTAGTAGGGAAATCGGTCTTAAGTTTTCAAGTACTTCATGGCTTACATTGGGCTTCTTTTTTATGGGAAGAACTACAGCTTTTTTCCAATCTTCAGGGAGTGTTTCGGAGGCAAATAAAACCTGAAGCACATGCCTGATGTAAGGTTCCAGCACCGTGAGGCTCTCTCCCAACACCCTAGGTGGTGCCGGGTCCCAAGGGGAGCCAGATTTAATACCCTGACAGATGCCGCTTAGTGTCTCTGGAGGGGGAACCAAAAAAGCCTTCAGACAGTTCTCCATATTACTTGCCCCAGCAACCTCCTCAAAGTCAAGTCCACATTCCGTGTTGTCAGAGAAGGTTGCATAGATATCTCTGACCTTTCCTGCAAAGTAGTCAGCTACTCTGTTACACTCTACTACTAAGTCATGTTCTGGGGTATTAGCGTTTACTACCACTGAGATCTCCTTAAAGATTTTAAAAAGTTCTCTCGAGGAGTTTTCTGCCTCCCCAATACGATTTTTATAGTGCATGGCCTTAGTTCCTCGCAACATGGTTTGGTACTTTCTCTGTGCTTCCTTATAAATTTTCTTTGTTTGAGGGCAGAAGTCCACCCGCCATCTCCGCTCTAGTCTTTTGCATTCCGATTTAGCAGCCTGCAGCTCGGGTGTAAACCAAGAGGCTGACTTTTTTCCTCTACTCCCTATCTTGGATAAACACATCGGGGCCGTCGCATCTAGGGCATTTAGAATGCACTTCTCTAGTTTGCTATTTGCGCTTTCACAGTCAGCGCCCCCGGGTGGACCCCCTTTCTGTAATAATTTATTGAAAGTGTCCTGAGAGAAGTGTTTCCATTTGCGTCGTGGGTAGCTGTTGTTATTCCCCCTGTGTGTGTCTGTAGCTGGAGTGTATATTTTAAAAGGGATTAAAAAATGATCCGACCAAGGTACAGGTAAGGGAGAATCCACCCTCACTCCATCCCAGCTTCCAAATACGGGATCCAGTAAGTGGCCATGCTTATGGGTCGGGATAGTGTTCTTCAATTCTAATTGTAAGGCTTTCAATTCTTGCCTAATGTCTATTGCCTCCTTAGCTTGTTCATCTTCGAGATGGATATTAAGGTCTCCTAACACCAGGAGTCTACTCTTCCTTATGGCTAAATGAGCGACAGCCTCCACTAGGCTAGCCTTATAGTCATTAAGCCTTCCTGGGGGTCTATAAACGAGGATCCCCGACACAGAATGTTGAGGTCCAAGTTTTAAGAGGATAAGAAGAGTTTGACAGTGAATTTATGAATAAGAGTGGGAATCGAAAAGGGTTTGCGTGAAAAAGAGATATATTCAGCAAAGGAAAAAGGGGAAAGGAAAAGGCGCTCAACCTTGCTCCATAGAGGACAAGGGGAATCGGGGTCCTGCAACCAAAAGGAAGCTTGGCGTAACAAAAAAGCCTTATGGTAAGCCGGAAAGTCAGGAAAATGAACTCCTCCTTCAGAAGTGGGGCGAATGAGCCTAGCAAGGGACATTCTGGGTTTAGTTTTATGCCATAAGAAGGAGGACTGGACAGAGTTAATTTTCTTTAAAAATTTGGCTGGGATAGAGACGGGGATATTGGAGATTGTGTATAGAACAATGGGAGATAATATAATTTTAACGGTATCCAAACGACCCCACCAAGACAGGTAAAGAGGGTGCCACCGGGCTGTGACGTCGGAGATTTTCTGGGTGCACTTAGTAAGGCAGAGGGAAACAGTGTCAGGGATGGAAGGAGTAATGTGCAATCCTAAATACTTGATGTGGGAAGCGCGCCAGGTAAAATTGGAGGCGCTGAAGTCAGGTTTAAAGGTGAATTTTGTCAGGGGAAGAATCTCACACTTATCATTATTGAGCTTATAACCAGAGATTGAGGAATACTGCCGTACTTCCTCCAAGAAAGCATGAATGGAGACCGTGGGATTCGAGATGAAGAGTAAAATATCATCTGCATAGGCAGCAAGTTTAATGGAGGATTCCGTGGTCTGAAAGCCATGGATGTCAGGATTCTGGCGTAGCCTGGACAAGAAAGGTTCTAAAGCAAGATTAAAAAGAAAAGGTGAGAGGGGGCATCCCTGACGAACTCCTCTGCCAAGGTCAAAGTAGGGGGAGATTTGACCATTGGCATAAACTGCAGCACATGGGTGAGAATATAATAATGAGACTAGGGAAGTAAATTTAGGGCCAAACCCAAACCATCCGAGAGTGTGGAAGAGATAGGGCCATTCAACCCTATCAAATGCCTTCTCAGGGTCCAGGGCTATCGCCGCAAGGGAATGCTGGAGATGGGATGATTTTGACAGTATGTTAAATAAAAGCCTGGTGTTATCCGTGATGTAACGACCTTTAACAAAGCCATACTGTTCTTCTCCTAAAAGGTCAGGAAGCAGATGGTCCAGTCTTATCGCCAATGACTTGGCGAAGATTTTATATTCAATGTTAACAAGGGAGATAGGTCTGTAATTCAAGCAATATTGCACATCTTTTCCAGGTTTGGGTATTAAACAAATGTGTGCATCTGAAAAGGACCCTGAGGAGGCACCTAAATCAGTAAAGGAATGGAGAAGGGAATGCAACTTCGGAATCAATAACTTGGAGAAATGAAGGTAAAACTCGACGGTAAAACCGTCTGGGCCAGGAGCTTTGTTAAGTTTAAGATGTTGGAGTGCGATGAGTAACTCTTTCTGTGAGATGTCATTCTCCAAAGAGGATAGATCAAGAGGGAAATGTGTAGGCGGTTGAATGGTTGAGAAGAAATGTGTGAGAGAATGAGGAGAGGGTTGGGTATCAGAGGTGTGTAAGGTCTCGTAGAAGCGGGAGAATGTAGCAAGGATGTCAGCATCTTTGCGGTGTAAGTGTGTATTGGTGTCATAAACAGATTCAATAGTCATCTTATTGTGCTTAACCTTCAGATAATTGGCAAGGATTTTCCCAGCTTTGTTCCTACCACCATAGAACTTAGCACTTGATTTAAGTAAATATAAGGAAGCATCTTCCGTAGATTTTTCATTATATTTAAGCTTAGCAGCGACTATAGCTGTCAGACTATCTTTGGAATGTGAGGTGAAATAGGCGTGTTCCAATTGCTTAATGTCAATAAGGAGGGCTTTAGTGAATTGTTGTGCAGTCCTGCATTTCTTTGCAACATAATTAATAAAGAAGTCGCGTGAGGCTGCCTTGAAAGCGTCCCAAACAGTATGTTTCGAAGTGGACGGAACATCATTGAATAGAAAAAATTCATCAAAAAAGGCAATGGAGGAAGTGGAGAACTTGGGATCCAAGAGGAGGGTATTGTTAAAACGCCATCTCCTGGGCCGGTCAATTTTAGGGAGCACATCAAGGCTGACTACAACAGGGGCATGATCCGAGAGCAAAATTGGACCAATTTTCGCTGCAGTAAGCGTTTGAGCAAGATCATGGGAAACAAAAATGTAGTCAATCCGTGATTGGGTTCGGTGATATGGTGAGTAAAAGGTACATTCCTGAACAGTCGGGTTACAAAGTCACCAAGAGTCAAAAAGCTTATGTTGGGATATAGCTTGGGTGAAAGGCTTGTGCGATTTAGTGGGGACAAAAGTGGCATCAGATTTCCTATATATAAACGGATCAAGAGGTTGATTACAATCTCCCGCAAGGATGAAATTGTCATCCATGAATTGGGTGATGCGTGGAGAAAACTCAGCCCAAAAAAGGGGTTCACCATTAGTGGGACCATAAACATTAAGGAGAGAGATTGAAACACCTCTAAGCGATAGTCTGACATGCGTCCATCTGCCATTAGTATCAGATTCCTGGGAAATAACTGTGAAAGGGAGAGACATACGACAAAGAATTGCAACACCATTGCGTTTACCATCACCTTGTGAATAAAAAACATCACCCACCCAGCCTCTTTTAAGCTTAGCAGATTCTATGTCAGAACGGTGAGTTTCCTAAAGAAACGCAATATCAACATTCAATTTGGCTAGGTGAGACAGGATACGTTGACGCTTAATTGGGTAATTGATACCCTTGACATTCCAGGAAGTTATATTCAAGGATATAACATGTTCAGTAATGCAATGAGTTCATAACAAATGAAATCAAGATAGAAACCCATGAATGAAAACAAATGAAGAGAAAAGAAAGATATATTGAAAAGCAAGAAAAGGGAGAGAAAGGAGAGATGAACGAGAAGAAAATAGTGTGCATAAAGAAAGAGGGAAATGGAAAGCAGAGAAAAATGCAGGAAGGACAGGAGGAAAAGAGAAAGAAAATAAAGAAAAATACAACCTGAAAGGAAAATGTTATGGTTACTGCACGACCAAAGGAATTGAAGCACACAAAGAAGGTAAAGAACCAGAAGAAAACGAGGGAAAAGGAAAAAACAAAGGATGAACATACCCACAAGAGGAGGAGGCGAGGAGGAGTCGGGGGGGGAAGGAGCCACAGAGGTAAGGCAACACATCCAAGGACGGCTGGGCGGGAAGCCAGGGAGACATCATCAAACGGGGAAGGGATCCTGTGAAGGCAAAGAGGGGAGATGAAAGAGAAAAGTTACAAATCTACATCAAGAGAGAACAAACAATCAACAACTGTGTAAGCAAATATGAGTAACATTCAAGGAAACAGCGTGTAAAAGAGAAAACAGAAACATGAGCAAACATGAGCAGTGCAAGGACAAACAAGATGACAACTCAGCCAGGGCAAGATGAGGAAGGACCAGAGGAATCCATGGCGGTGGTTTTGTGTGCATTTATGAAGCTCTGCAGTCTCTCTGGATATTCATAAGTGGTCGTATTGTTGTTGTAGGTGACTTTGAACAAGCAGGATGATATAGGCCATATCAGGCACCCATGGAACGAAGGTCGTCTCTCATGCCAAGGAAGGCCTTCCGGAGGTTTGCAGTCGCTTTTGCATAGTCCTGAGCGAAGAACAAGGAGGAACCCGACCATGTCAATTTGGGGGAAGCCTTGGCAGCTGTAAGAACCTTCAAGAGATCGGTATACTCTAAAAGGTAAAGGATAACACCTCGTGGGCGTTGTGATAGGGAAGTGGAAGCAAGTGGGCAACCCAAACGATGAGTACGTTGAATATTAAGATTTGTTCCTTCTGGCAAATGGAGCAATTTAGGGAGAAAGGACTTGAAAAAGTGATAGAGTCCGCGCCCTCAAGGCCTTCTGCTAGGCCGTAAATGCGGAGGTTGTTGCGTCTGTTTCTATTTTCCAACTCCTCCACCTGCTTCTGGAGGGTATCTACCTGTGAGGTTAGATGGAGAACCTTGGTGTTAGTTTCTTGGAAGGAAGCAACAGACTGTTCAACCGTAGAGACTCTTGTTTCAATTTGTGACCAGCTGTCATTAAGAGCCTGAAGCTTGACGTTAGTTTCCTCCATGAAAGGACGCAAAGTCCCAATCTCTTCCAAAAAGGGGCGGAAAGATCGTATCTCCTCCAATAAAAGTTCCATGGAAACAGGTGTGGACTTCTTGGGTGGTGAAGGGGGATATTTTTTTAGTCTCTTGGTGGTGGATTTCCCTGATGATGGCGGAGGATGATTCATAACAGTATCAGAACCAGAGGAGGTGAGATAATCTTCTAACTTGGAGAGAGCAGAAAATACTTTGGAGTTTTTCACGTAGGCCACCTTTGTGGTTGATTTGGAGGGTGAGCGCAACATAGACTTAAGTCGCCCCATAAAAATAAACAGATGAGAAAAGAGAAGACTGCGTAGCACTTGCTATCCACGCAGAAGGGTGAGATGACGCTCTATGGGGTGAGAAATCTTCCAAACAGGTCTCTGACAGAACCACTGCATTAAATGAAGGAGTTCGTCGGTGGGTGCGTAGCCAGAAGGAAACCTGCGCAATGAATTCAAAAAGCCGCAAAACGCGGAAGGATAGCAACCCTTATGCAGAGACACAGTCAGTGAACCGTGAGGTTCGAGGAAGGTAAGTAGTTCCAAAAGGCATGAGAAAAAGTAACAAAGTCACAATCAGGAGAAGCTGCTAATCAGAGGTTCATTACCAAACAGAAAGTCGAAGTTTCTGTTCACTCCGATGTCCGTATAGTTGGAAGCAGCATCGGTTAAATACAGTAGAGCTAGCAAGGACGAGAACATGCAGGTTGCCAAAAATATATGAGATGAACTGCGTGGAATATCAGTAGTATCACTTATAGACAAGATAGAGCCACTCCAAAAGCTGCATCAGGACAAATAGGCGTCAATGCACCAGAGAACATATTGGATGGACAGTAGAGAGTCACTTCAGAAGCTGCGGTTAAACACAAATGTGACACTGCGCCGAAGAGCGCGTCGCGTTGGAAGACCCAGGGTCATCAATAGGTGAAAAGCTGTGTGTCCAAACATAAGTGCCTGCAAGTACAGGCTCCGTCTAGTAGAGGATTCACCAGGTTCTCAAAAGGGCGCATAGAAGAGGCGTTTGACCTTGGCAAAGTAGTGGTCACAGCAATACTGAAGCAGTAAGCAATCTACGGCATACGTATAGCAGGTGGTCAGTGCAAGGGTTATATGACTGCAGTGAAGGAGAAGCATACAGAAGGCATCACTGGGGCTGGGCTTAAAGCAAATAGCAACAGAGCATCATAGTCCCGTCTTGACAGAAAAAAAAAACGCGGCACGCCAGCTTGCATAAAATGGCGGCCGCGCCCAAATAATGAATCTCCACAAACTCACTGTTTGAAGCACTGTATCATTGGGATGTGAGAAGGGGCCCCTGATGCCGTGTAGCCATCGGAAGAAAAGATAGGGAGCATATCAGCCGCTAGATGTGAGACGCAAAGTGGAGCGCTCGCACCTCAGCAAAGCAACTCGGTACGTCAGCGGGTAGAATATGGTGGCCGCAGTCACAGCAAAAGCCTTCCGACAGGCTATGGGCAAATACTCCGTCTTCAGGCAGTTGAGAGAGACGTCAGGCGCCGCGGAACAAAGCGGAAATGTTCCGACGGCAAGAAACAGCTTCCATTCAGGAAATAACGATGGTGAAACAAGAAATTCCCCGGAGCCGCAGCGGAGCCTCACTCATGCGCCGCCATTACCCTCGGGCGCCAAGCGACGCCCCTGCCCTTTGTGAATACTGAAAGTCATAAAGTTCGACTTTCGGTATTCACAAAGGGCCCTTTGTGAATACTGAATACGTAAAGTTAGACTTTTGTCTAACTTTACCTTTGTGAATCGGGCACTTTGTTCTTTTGAATAGTGGCAACATTAAGAGGACCATGTGATGGTCAGTCCATGGCAGTTCAACTATGTAGAGAAATTCTTCACTTTGAGTGGCGCTGAAGATTAGAAATAGCTAGTACCCCGTTCTATGTGTGGGACTCCTAATTAATTGTGGGACACCCAGCTTGCTCAATGAGTTGAGCACTTTAACATGTCATGGGTCTCTGCCCTTCTAGTAAGACTCCTAACACTATTATCGTCATAAATAATAACTGAACATGTATGATGTTGTATTGCACAGTGGGGTACTGTAGACACTATTTGCGGCTTAGTTTTAACCATAAACCCCAGGTTTGAATCCTGTTGATTCTTTTATCCTTCTAAACATATCATGTCGATACTTGTGCAACATTAAGGTAGGAAGCAATAAACATATCTTATCTGCTGCAAAAAAAATTGATTGGCATTGCATGTGTCCTTTAATGATAAAGTGATTGTCCCTGGTTCTGGGGAGAGTTAAGTAGCATGAGCATGGAGGTGGCAGCATACCCTTTTTTAGTAATAGAGATCAGTAAAGTAATCTGGCCTTTCTTACCTGTGTTACTTGACTGAGCCCTAAGGAGCACTCATGTAAAGATCTGTAGGTATGTTCCTAATTTTCCCTGGCCTTCACCGTGTTAGTATATGGCATTGTGCAGCATATGTGTGATTGTGTGTGTGTGCTGCAATATATGTGTCCTTGTGTACGGTTCACTACATGGAGGCATGTGTGTTCCATATTGGAAGCCATTGGCTTGGAAAAGGCATGTGAAGGTGAAGGAGCCATCCCACAAAACCATTGAATCAAGCAAGGTAGCAAAAAAGCCCCCTGGTTCAACGATGACCTTAAGAAATCCAAGAAGCTCTGTCGTACTCTCGAGAAAATCTGGAGAAAAAACCCAACCTCTGAGAACCTAGCCACCTTTAAGAACGCTACCCGCAAACACCACCAACTAATCCGATCCACCAAGAAATCAGCATTCAAGGATCGACCTGACAACAATGCATGAAACACCAAAGAACTATTCAACATCGTCAAAGAATTCACTAACCCCACCGCCGGCACCAACGACATTTCTCCCTCCCAAGACCTTTGCGACTCTCTATCCTCATTCTTCCATAACAAAATCGCCGAAATACATAACAGCTTTGAAAACCAGTCCGATGACATGTCCACTCTACCCATTCCCGAACCAACACCGCCCGCTAACAACCTTAGCGCCTGGAACCCAATCACCACGAAGACACCATCCGCCTGAGGAATTCCATCCACTCAGGATCGCCAACCGACCCATGTCCCCACCACATTTTCAACAAAGCAGGCTCCATCATCGCACCTCATCTCCGCGATATCATCAACTGTTCCTTCAACTCCGCTACCTTCCCGGAAATCTGGAAACATGCCGAACTCAGCGCCCTTCTGAAGAAACCCACAGCAGACCCCTCCGAACTTAAGAACTACCGCCCCATCTCGCTCCTCCCATTCCCAGCCAAAGTCATTGAGAAAGCCGTCAATAGTCAACTCGCCGCCTTCCTTGAATCCAACAAATCCCTCGACCCCTCACAGAACGGCTTTCGGGCCAAACACAGCACCGAAACCGCCCTCATCGCAGCAACAGACGACATTCGAACAATACTGGACAACGGAGAAACAGTTGCCCTCATCTTACTTGACCTCTCCGCAGCCTTCGACACAGTCTGTCACAGCACCCTCATACAACGACTCAGCAACATCGGAATACAAGGAAAAGCATTGGAATGGTTCACATCGTTCCTTGCCGGAAGAACCCAGAGAGTCCGCCTTCCCCCCTTCAAATCAGAGGCCACCGAAGTCATTTGCGGCGTACCACAAGGATCATCACTCAGTCCCACCCTCTTCAACGTATACATGAGTCCCCTCGCTTCCATTGCACGCCAACACAACCTCAACATCATCTCCTACGCAGACGACACCCAGCTGATCCTCTCCCTCACCAAAGACCCGAACAACGCCAAAACCAACCTACACAAAGGAATGAAAGAAGTAGCCGAGTGGATGAAGAACAGCCGTTTAAAACTGAACTCGGACAAAACGGAAGTCCTCATCTTAGGATCATCCCCCTCCGCCTGGGACGACTCATGGTGGCCGCCAGCCCTGGGAACTGCACCCACACCAACGGATCACGCACATAACCTGGGCTTCATCCTGGACTCCTCCCTCTCGATGACCAGACAAGCCAATGCCGTCTCATCATCCTGCTTCAACATCCTACGCATGCTCAAAAAAGTCTTCCGTTGGATCCCCACTGAAACAAGAAAGACAGTCACTCACGCACTGGTCACCAGCCGACTGGATTACGGAAACACCCTTTATGCCGGAACCACAGCCAAACTACAGAAAAAACTTCAATGCATCCAAAACGCATCAGCCAGTCTCATACTGGACATCCCTCGTCAAGCTCACATTTCTGGTCATCTAAAAGATCTCCACTGGCTCCCCGTCAACAAGAGAATAACGTTCCGTCTCCTCACCCACGCACACAAAGCCCTCTATGACCTAGGACCCGAATGCCTCAACACGAGACTGTCCTTCTACACCCCCACCCGCCAACTACGATCATCCAATCAAGCCCTCGCCGCAATTCCGCGCATCCACAGATCCACCATGGGGGGTAGATCCTTCTCCTACTTAGCGGCCAAGACCTGGAATTCCCTCCCCACCCACCTCCGCCTTACTCAGAACCACCTCTACTTCAGAAAGCAACTAAAAACCTGGATATTGGATAAGTAATTGCACCCGACTCCCAAGCGCCTTGAGACCCTCTGGGTGAGTAGTGCGCTATACAAATTTCTGAACTTGAACTTGAACTTGATTGCCTTCATTACTTAGAGCTGTGTGGGACACACACTGGAGGAATTGAGAGCGAGGCTCTCTTGTGCACTTCAAAAGGGTTCGATTCTGCAAAGGTCACTGATCAGTGGGGGCTTGGGCACATCTCAGGAAGCAGATGGGGCCGATAAGAGAATCATAGGATAGAATAGGGCTAGTGGCTTCGTTAATCTTTGATAAGCATACATGAGTGAGGCTGACATTTAGGTGTTATCCTCTAGTCTCTCAAGTGGCTTGTGTTTGGAGTTGCACTACTGTGACAGACTGCTTCCATGAAAAAGCAGAGGATAAAGGAGTGGGCACTTCAAAAGGGGCACCAGTCACAACATGAACTTCAAAGACTAATATACTAAATCACATCCGTGTCTGGAAATGAATTATAAAATGGTGAGCTTGAGCTGTCCAAAATTGTCAAACTGGAGCAGTACATCAGTGTTCAGAGGTCAGCACTTCTGCCTGTTGTGACCAGGACTGGGAACTAAGGTCTGCTAGTCTCACTACTGCATGATTGGACTTCACCCATGAGAATCAAGACAACTTACTCTGGAACTTGGAGCACAGGCATCTGCCTGCCTGAGGACCAGAGGACCTGATGATATTGAGGAGGCGAGCGGCTGAAGAGCGTGCAGTTCCAGTGGGGATCCTTTTGAGTGGATCCCTGAAGCAGAGTGTGAGATTTTGAGTTCCCATTGAGGATCATTGCGCCAATCGGTCTATCCACCTGAGTGCTGCTGGTTGCAACCACTGTACACCAGGTGGAAGCTGCAGTGAAGATCAGGGCCGATTTCCTGGTTTGTCGCCATGACAAGAAGCTGGCCATCACTCATTCAATGTTCAGACCAGATGGTCTGTTGCCCTGTGTGTGCTATTCATGATTCCTGTATGCCAGGAGGGGGACGTGGTGAACATCCAGCACTGTGAAAAGAAGAGTGACATTGCCCTGTGCAGTGTAGGATTTGGGTAGTTTGCAATCCTTGTATACCAAGTGTTAGACCTGTCTGGCTTTTTGACGTAGTCCCTCCTTATTTTTATTTATTTTGTCCCCTTTTTGCCCCTCATACCCTTGATAATTTTTGTCCACTGACTTTTTCTAGGTGTTGGCCATGGGGATAGGTGTTCTTTTTTCCCCTCGTGATTTTTCACCTCAGGCCTTGAGGCCTGTTCTGTCAGGAAACTGCTGTAATCACAAAATGGAGGGCCCTAACTGTTTCCAACTGCCACACCTTAGTCAGCCCCATAGGATAACCTTAGGCTTTCCAGAACCTTCTGGACCCTACTGGACTCTGTGTGGGTAGTCTATAAAAGGGCAGGGGTCAGGAAGCCATTTTGTGTAGTCCATAGTGTGAGAGGAGAGAGGCTGTAGTGTGAGGAGGAGGACGCGCTAGAAGAGGCTAGTTGGTTAATTGAACTGACAACATCTTTCAGAAGACGTTCCCCCTTGTGCTCCTGACCGAACCCTTTCATTGGGCAAACATCGATCTGGGCCAGTCAAGTAACCAGGAACTTTGGACACTTTCCCGGTTTTGGGCCGTGTCCCACGTCCACCTTCAAGACCCCCCATTGGTTTAATAACTAGCTCCCCGCCTTCCTGCTAAAGTTCAAGCCTACCCGGTTTAGAAGAACAGTGCCCGGTGTGTTTTGGCATTGTGCGAGGCCAAGGCGTCTCTGTCTGGAAGGCGTGAGGGGCCGTGGAGGAGTGCAGTCGGCGGGAGAGTGGCGCTTCTAACTGTTCAAAGCCTGCAGCGGAATTAGAGGTGAGACGCTGTTCCTCTGCGCAAGAGCAGGGGCGTGTGCTTCCCGGCTGAAGGAGGCGGTGCCGGCCGTGCCACTGGTTCCCCCGCATCTGCGCAGCAGAGGCCTGCGTCAGGGAGAAGCGAGGGATCACCGAGTAGCGTCGCGTTTCCGGATTCCACAGCGGACCCGGTTCTGGTGAGGACTGAGTCGGAGGAGCGTCCCGCATTTCCCGCGAGGCGGGAAACCTGGGCCACAGCCGGATTGGCGACAGCGTGACCGGTGACAGCCTGAGGCAGCGTGTGGAAGAGCGAAGGGCTGCCGTCATCGATCCTCCCCAGTCCAGCGCTAGACCAAGAGGCTGGCTGGGCGGGGATAGGCGGCCGCTATTGCTGCCGGTGTTGTCTACGGTGGAGCCGACTGAAAGGCCCTACTCCTGGGGACTGAGGCAGGACAGGAAAATAACAGTAAGGAGAGAGAGGGGGTGAGGAAGGAAAGGGCTGAGCCCTCTTTGGTGTCGTGCTAAATCACGAGTCATAGCGCCTAGCAAGGTGCCCTGTTATTCTGTCATCGTTAGACCTGAGCTGTGTCAGAGTAGGCGAGGGGGGGAAAAATAGTCACATAACCCCAACCTCACTTTTACAGGTCTAGGACAAGTGGCTATTAAGCTAGAAATCAGAGGGGAACCTAAACTATTGTCAGAAGAGCGCTGACAGTACTGGCCAGCGGGGGAACTCCCTTCAGTAACTCCTAGCAATTGTTGTTGAGAGCAGTAAACCTGTGAAATTCCTGCAGATCACTCTGAGTGTGCATTCTAGCGCTATGTTAAGGTGCAGATAAGGGGAGAGAGATCTTATCACTGTAGAAAAGGTGCAGCCAGTGATTTGGCAGGGTGAAGTGATGAAATATATTGATGTCATTGCTTATAATGCAAAGTGTCACTGCTTAGCGTAATCCTAATGAGATAGTTTCAATTCCAGAAGTAAGCATTTCTGAACTCATGAAAACTGAATGTTTTGAACTGTAATTTTTCCACAGCAAGAAGAGTGTTATTTACTTCTCTAGATCAAAGGTATAATTGTTATTTCTGAGAAGAACTAAAATGTCTTACACTGTATAATTTGAAACCAAAGAGTATATTATTTTTATAAAGCAGTACTTATTTTTCCACATTTTTAGTGTAGCGTTTTCTTTTTGAGTATTATTGCGTGGCTTTACTGTTGGGTGGTCTGCAACCTTTACACTGTGCCTCTGAAAGGTTAGTCTTGCCCTAGGCCAGGCTACCCCAGTTCCAACATATTGGTGCCTAGCGGTGGGATACTGACTTGGTTGCAGCTACTCAATAGTAATTCAACGTAATACACTAAACCTACACCAGGAGTTTTCTCCTTGCGGCCCTCCCAATTTGTCTTTTTGATTTTTCCAAATTTGTTCCTGGTGGTGGGTGGAGGTGGCTTTAGGTTGCCCTTGCAACTCTGCAATTTCTGGTGTGTTATCTAGGTTTGCCTAACTCAAAATGGAGTTCGCTATGGAGAACCTAGAGGTCTATTCTGTGTCACAGTTGAAAATGTTCTGCCAGCAAATGGGGGTATTTTTCAAACATGGTGCCAGGAAGGGGGAGCTCCAGACCAGTCTTAGGGCTTGGGTGGAGGCACACCAAGAAAAGAAGGAGGAGGATGAAGAGGCTGACCAGGACACGGTGGGGGGGGTAGAAGGTTTATTCCGCTCTGAGGGGGAAAACTTACTCCCAGGACCAGTGTCCTACTCCAGAAGGGGCAGTAGCGCCTCTGGGGGAAGCTTAACGGAAGCCGAGCTCACCGATAGGAGGGAGAAAAGACAGTTGAGGTGGGAGTTGGCCAAGTTGGAGCAGGAGAAGGAGGAGAGGAGGATGCTCCATGAGTTTAAATTGAAGGAACTGGAGCTCCAAAGCCTGCGAAGCGGGTCCTCTCCTGAAAGGAATGGTGGCAGCGAACCAAAGGAGACAGCCAGGGAGACCAAACCCTATTTACCAAAAGATCTGATAGCGAGCTTCAGTCAGGGGGACGATATAGCTAAGTGGCTGGCTGCCTATGAGGTTTCTCTGAGGGTTCATGGGGTGCAGGAGAAGCACTGGGGGGGTAGTTTGTACAAGTACATGCCTCCTGCTGGTCGGGACACCTTGCTGGCCCTGGAACCAGAGGAACAGACAAACTACCCCACCATGAAGCTGGCGTTGTTAAGGAAGTTCGGGCTCACCCCAGAAAGGTACCGACAGAAGTTCAGGGGGAGCCACAAATTAAGCACCCAGAACTGGGTGGACTTCCTTGACTACGCCAGAAAGGCCTTAGAGGGTTGGGTCAAGGGCAGTGAGGTGAAAGATTACGAGGGGCTGTATGATCTATTTTTGAGAGAACACCTCCTCGAGAAATGTTTTCCCGAGCTGCGCCAACACCTGGTGGACAGCAAGCTGACCAATCCCCGGAAGCTTGCAGAGGAGGCGGACATCTGGGCAAGTACCCGGGTGTCCTCCAAGGGGACTGGAGGGGAATCTCAAAAAGCCGGACAGGGCGCCCCCCAGAAGAAGGAGGGGGGGGAGAAAAAGAAAGAGTTCTCTAAAGGTCCCCAAAATAACTTCCAAGGGAAGGGAGCAGGTTTCACCCCTAGGGCAAACCCGCCCAGAAACCCTAATCCAGCAGCCAAGAGTTCTCCACTGTTTTGAATGCGGTGGTGTTGGACATTATAAGGGGGATGTCAGATGCTCAAAGAGACCACCCCCTCCCACCGGAGGAAAGTCACCGGGAGTAGCTAGTGTAGCGCTCGGGGAGGAGTTGCCCTTAGATAAGGGGGGTGAGTGGGCGGGTGTCACCTTAGTGTCCCTGGGAGAGCGGGAGATGGTTCCAAAGATCCATGTGCCCCCAAATACTACAAAGTATGGGCAATGGGTTACCATCAATGGCCAGAGAGGGGAGGCTCTGAGAGATACAGGAGCCAGTATGACTATGGTGAGAAGTCAGCTGGTGTCTCCAGAGCAGGTTGTTCCTAATGTACTCCACCCCGCCGCGATGGCTGACGGCAGAATGGGCCACTATCCAGTGGCTGAGGTTCCCTTTGAGTGGGAGGGGGTTGCAGGTTCACTTCGAGTTGCCGTAAGCCCTGCCGTGCCAGTCGATTGTCTGTTGGGGAATGACATGGAACACAACACTTGGAGAGAGGTGGAATACCGGACGCATTCTGCGATGCTGGGTACACCTGACTGGGCCTGTGCAAGCACATGGTCTGCGACTGCCCGGAGAGGGAGTTCGCCTGGGTTGGAGCCTGGAACAATGGCCCAACCCGCTGCTAAGACGGGACAGACCCGGAGACAGAGAAAGCCTGCTCCGGCTTCCACACCCCATGTGACAGATCGGCCACTTGCGGTGGTGGACCAGGAGTCCGTGGAGGGGGAAGTAGACTCTCTGGAGGATTTACCCATCCCTGCGGAGTGGCACGTGGAAGGAGGTCCTACCAGAGAGGAATTCTGTAAGGGGCAGAGGGAGTGCCCCACCCTTGAGGGACTGAGGCGACAGGCTGAAGCCCAAGCAGCAGGTGATGTTACAGGATACTACCATATTTACTGGGAGGATGGACTCCTCTACAGTGAACCCAAGGTACCCTTGCCTGGTTCATCAAGGGCCTTGGTAGTCCCGCAACAGTACCGAGCCTTTCTTTTGGAATTGGCTCATGCCATACCCCTGGCAGGACACTTAGGCCAGGACAAGACCTTTGCACGGCTTGTCCTCCACTTTTACTGGCCTCAGATGAAAGTGGCGTCCAACACTTACTGTCGGACATGTGTAACCTGCCAGGCCAGTGGGAAAACAGGGGTGAAGCTAAAGGCTCCCCTGGAACCACTTCCAGTCGTTAGCACACCCTTTGAGAGGGTGGGCATCGACATTGTAGGGCCTTTGGATCCACCAACAACAGCTGGTCACAGGTTTATCCTGGTTTTGGTGGATCATGCCACACGGTACCCAGAGGCAATACCTCTGAGGACAGTCACTGCACCTGTGGTGGCTAGAGCCCTAATGGGGATCTTTACCTGAGTGGGATTCCCCAAGGAAGTTGTGTCCGACAGGGGAACCAACTTCATGTCAGCTTACATGCGGGCAATGTGGAAGGAGTGTGGAGTGACCTACCGGTTCACCACTCCTTATCACCCCCAGTCGAATGGACTGGTTGAGAGGTTTAATAAGACCTTGAAGGGCATGATCAGAAGTCTGCCCGAAAGCCTGCGGAGGAAATGGGACGTCCTCCTACCCTGTTTACTCTTTTCCTACAGGGAAGTGCCCCAGAAGGGAGTGGGCTTCAGCCCCTTTGAACTTCTGTATGGGCACCCTGTACGCGGTCCTCTCAGCCTGGTGAAGGATGGTTGGGAGAAGTCTCCCAGGAAACCCCCCCAGGATGTGGTGAGCTATATGCTGGCCTTCAGGAGCCAAATGGCGAAGTTGTGGAAGCAAGCTTCTGACAACTTGGAGGCCAGCCAGGCAGTCATGAAGGAGTGGTATGACCACAATGCTCACCAGGTGGAATTGGAGCCTGGCCAGAAAGTGTGGGTGATGGAGCCTGGAGAGCTTAGCGCCCTCCAGGATCGCTGGACAGGCCCCTTTGAGGTGTTGGAGAAGAAGGGTAAGGCCACATACCTGGTGGACCTTAAGACCCCTCGACAGCCCCTACGGGTGCTGCATGCCAACCGTCTCAAGCCCCACCATGAGAGGCCCGAAGTCATGTTGATGATGGTGACTGACGGGGAAGAGGAAGCGGAAAGTGAATCTCTCCCAGATCTCTTTTCGTCTCAAGAGAAGGATGGGTCAGTGGAGGGAATGATTCTCTCTCCTACTCTAACTCCTGAGCAACGGGAGGACTGCCGCCAGATCCTGGAGCAGTACTCTTCGTTGTTCTCCCTTGTCCCGGGAAGGACTCACCTGTGTACCCATGACGTGGACACAGGAGACAGCCCACCAGTGAAGTCGAAGACCTACCGGCTGTCTGACAAGGTGAAGGCTAGCATCCATGGAGAGGTTGCCAAGATGCTAGAGCTGGGAGTTATTGAACCTTCCAACAGCCCTTGGTCCAGTCCGGTGGTGCTCGTGCCAAAAGCCGCACCACCAGGCACCACACCTGAACTGAGGTTCTGTGTGGATTACCGAGGACTGAATTCAGTGACAAGGACTGATGCTCATCCGATCCCTAGGGCGGATGAATTGATTGACCGGCTAGGAGCTGCCCAATATCTGAGTACCTTTGACCTCACTTCAGGGTACTGGCAGATCTCCTTGACAGATGGAGCAAGGGAAAGGTCAGCCTTCTCAACGCCTGAGGGACACTACCAGTTCTGTGTGATGCCCTTTGGGCTCAAGAACGCCCCTGCCACATTTCAGCGGCTGGTGAACCAGGTCCTCTCTGGAATGGAGAGTTTCTCTGCTGCTTACTTGGATGACATTGCTGTCTTCAGTAGCAGTTGGGAGGACCATCTGCAGCATTTGCAAGCAGTTCTCCAGGCCCTGAGACAAGCTGGACTGACAATCAAGGCCAGCAAATGCCAGATTGGGCAGGGGTCGGTTGTGTACCTTGGACACTTGGTGGGTAGGGGGACTGTGCAGCCCCTGCAGGCGAAGATTGAGGCAATCATGGCCTGGGAACCCCCCAAGACACAGACTGAGGTCCGAGCTTTCCTGGGCCTCACAGGCTACTACCGTCGCTTTGTGAAGGGGTATGGCACTATTGTAGCGCCCCTCACAGAGCTCACCTCCAAGAAACAACCTTGACGGGTAGTTTGGACGGGAGCTTGTCAGCAAGCTTTCGAGAAATTGAAACAGGCGATGTGTGCGGCACCGGTCCTGAAGGCCCCAGACTTCTCCAAGGAGTTCATTGTCCAAACAGATGCATCAGAACATGGCATTGGGGCAGTGTTATCGCAACTGAATGAAGAGGGCCTGGATCAACCTGTAGTCTTCTTATCCAGGAGACTGCTTCCCCGGGAACAGAAGTGGAGTGCCATTGAGAGGGAAGCTTTTGCGGTGGTGTGGGCTCTGAAGAAGCTGCGGCCATACCTTTTTGGCTCGCACTTCTTGGTTCAGACTGACCACCGACCCCTTCGTTGGCTGATGCAAATGAAGGGGGAAAATCCCAAGCTGTTGAGGTGGTCCATCTCCCTACAGGGAATGGACTTCCGGGTGGAACACCGGCCTGGAGTGGACCACGCCAATGCAGACGGTCTCTCCAGGTATTTCCGCCTTAGTGATGAGGACTCCCAAGGGGTTGGGTAGTTCTCCCCACTTTCAGCTGGGGGGGACGCGTGTTAGACCTGTCTGGCTTTTTGACGTAGTCCCTCCTCATTTTTATTTATTTTGTCCCCTTTTTGCCCCTCATACCCTTGATAATTTTTGTCCACTGACTTTTTCTAGGTGTTGGCCATGGGGATAGGTGTTCTTTTTTCCCCTCGTGATTTTTCACCTCAGGCCTTGAGGCCTGTTCTGTCAGGAAACTGCTGTAATCACAAAATGGAGGGCCCTAACTGTTTCCAACTGCCACACCTTAGTCAGCCCCATAGGATAACCTTAGGCTTTCCAGAACCTTCTGGACCCTACTGGACTCTGTGTGGGTAGTCTATAAAAGGGCAGGGGTCAGGAAGCCATTTTGTGTAGTCCATAGTGTGAGAGGAGAGAGGCTGTAGTGTGAGGAGGAGGACGCGCTAGAAGAGGCTAGTTGGTTAATTGAACTGACAACATCTTTCAGAAGACGTTCCCCCTTGTGCTCCTGACCGAACCCTTTCATTGGGCAAACATCGATCTGGGCCAGTCAAGTAACCAGGAACTTTGGACACTTTCCCGGTTTTGGGCCGTGTCCCACGTCCACCTTCAAGACCCCCCATTGGTTTAATAACTAGCTCCCCGCCTTCCTGCTAAAGTTCAAGCCTACCCGGTTTAGAAGAACAGTGCCCGGTGTGTTTTGGCATTGTGCGAGGCCGAGGCGTCTCTGTCTGGAAGGCGCGAGGGGCCGTGGAGGAGTGCAGTCGGCGGGAGAGTGGCGCTTCTAACTGTTCAAAGCCTGCAGCGGAATTAGAGGTGAGACGCTGTTCCTCTGCGCAAGAGCAGAGGCGTGTGCTTCCCGGCTGAAGGAGGCGGTGCCGGCCGTGCCACTGGTTCCCCCGCATCTGCGCAGCAGAGGCCTGCGTCAGGGAGAAGCGAGGGATCACCGAGCACCGTCGCGTTTCTGGATTCCACAGCGGACCCGGTTCTGGTGAGGACTGAGTCGGAGGAGCGTCCCGCATTTCCCGCGAGGCGGGAAACCTGGGCCAAAGCCGGATTGGCGACAGCGTGACCGGTGACAGCCTGAGGCAGCGTGTGGAAGAGCGAAGGGCTGCCGTCATCGATCCTCCCCACTCCAGCGCTAGACCAAGAGGCTGGCTGGGCGGGGATAGGCGGCCGCTATTGCTGCCGGTGTTGTCTACGGTGGAGCCGACTGAAAGGCCCTACTCCTGGGGACTGAGGCAGGACAGGAAAATAACAGTAAGGAGAGAGAGGGGGTGAGGAAGGAAAGGGCTGAGCCCTCTTTGGTGTCGTGCTAAATCACGAGTCATAGCGCCTAGCAAGGTGCCCTGTTATTCTGTCATCGTTAGACCTGAGCTGTGTCAGAGTAGGCGAGGGGGGGAAAAATAGTCACATAACCCCAACCTCACTTTTACAGGTCTAGGACAAGTGGCTATTAAGCTAGAAATCAGAGGGGAACCTAAACTATTGTCAGAAGAGCGCTGACAGTACTGGCCAGCGGGGGAACTCCCTTCAGTAACTCCTAGCAATTGTTGTTGAGAGCAGTAAACCTGTGAAATTCCTGCAGATCACTCTGAGTGTGCATTCTAGCGCTATGTTAAGGTGCAGATAAGGGGAGAGAGATCTTATCACTGTAGAAAAGGTGCAGCCAGTGATTTGGCAGGGTGAAGTGATGAAATATATTGATGTCATTGATTATAATGCAAAGTGTCACTGTTTAGCGTAATCCTAATGAGATAGTTTCAATTCCAGAAGTAAGCATTTCTGAACTCATGAAAACTGAATGTTTTGAACTGTAATTTTTCCACAGCAAGAAGAGTGTTATTTACTTCTCTAGATCAAAGGTATAATTGTTATTTCTGAGAAGAACTAAAATGTCTTACACTGTATAATTTGAAACCAAAGAGTATATTATTTTTATAAAGCAGTACTTATTTTTCCACATTTTTGGTGTAGCGTTTTCTTTTTGAGTATTATTGCGTGGCTTTACTGTTGGGTGGTCTGCAACCTTTACACTGTGCCTCTGAAAGGTTAGTCTTGCCCTAGGCCAGGCTACCCCAGTTCCAACACCAAGAGAGGGCTGTGGTGAAGATAAGAGCCATCTCCCAGAAGGACCACACACCAGAGAAGCAATGCAGGTTTCAACTCACTGGGGCAGAGCATGGATTCAATTATAAGACCCCAGGAGCACCCAAAACTTGGAGCCAGACTCACGAAAATGTAGCACTTGATCAGAGGAGCATCGTGGTTGTCTCCCACCTTGCCCAAAGATTCCAGACTTCTGCTCCCTGATCTCCATCAGAGCAGAGAGCCTGCACTGTTATGCAGGCTCACAGAGAGCCCTGTCAGAGCAGCCTAAAATTATTTTATGATGTAGAAGAATGAAAACAACTTAAGTATCCCACTGCTGCAACGACATAGCAGTGAATAATTAGATTTGGAACTTGATATTTACAATACTGTCTCTCAGTCAGAGCAAACATGGCCTAATTTATAGAACATAACAGTGAATAATGGAGATTATTTTACTGAGTAGTTCTGAGTGACATCAAATAGACAATGAGAGCAAGGCTTGAGTAGTCTAAGATGTTTTGCAAAACCCTGAGGTGAAAAACATCTGTAATTCACTTTTTACCCATGGATAATATACCCCTGCTTTCAGCTGCCACACAAGGGCGGAGGAGTAATGTAGAGACATTCAGAACATGGCTCATCCTGCCTTTCTCAAATGTAAACATAAATAATTGGTTCAAGCAACCAAACCCACCAGCATGTGTGCAATCCCACATCCTCCCCAGCCCACAGCTGTACCCTCTGCCCTCTATCAGAGCAGCAAGCCAGTACTGCACTGACAGGCTGTCTGAGAGCCCTTTCCTAGAATTCCTTTATGACATGGCAACAGTAGGTAACAACTTCTGTTACCTACTGTTGCTATGTTTTTGCAGCGAATAACGAAAGTTAGAATCTGGTGTTCATACTAGTGGCTCTCAGTGAGAGTCAAATATAACATATAAAATTATAGATGGGTAACTGAATAATATTGATGTTTTTCACCAAAGTCTTCTGAGTGACACCAAACAGACAACAAGAGAAACGTTGCAGTTATTTATGATTTAATTCAAAACCCTGAGTGATGAAGGGGCCATCAATAACATTATTTAAAAAACCTGGCCTCCAGCCACTTACCCCCTGTCAAATTAAGAAATAAATACATGGTTACCTGTCACTCACCCTCACTATCCTCTGTGCCACCTCATCCCCTCCTAGCCCTCATCCCCCAAAAATGAAATACCTGGCCGACAGCCATCCACCCATGCCATGTTCTGTAACCCCCCCCCCCCCCCCCCACCTAAACTGAAAATTATTACCTGGCCTTCTGCCGTCCATCTCCACGATCCCCTGCCCCAGTGCTACACCCTTCATCCACAAAGCAATATTCCCTGCTCGCACATTGACAGAGAAGAGTTGGCACAGCACTGACTGTAGTTCTGTGAGAACCACATGTCTGCACAGCTTACTGTCTCCTCTCAGCATGGGTCTGAAGAGACTGGTGTTGACAGAGGGAAGGCTGTTGTCACACGCACAACACTGACCACGTACTCCCATCTCCCTCAGGTCTATGGAGACACACTAGAGGTGAGTGGGGTGGATGAAATTGCCAACCACCCTTTGAGACACAGGCTAAGGAGTGGAACAAAGGGGAAGCTAGTGCTTTCTCTAGTGGTGTTAACTCACTTTGGTGAACTACTTTTGTGATGACACTGTAGTGAATAACTGGATTTTGACCAAGTTGTTCATGATTAACTCTTTTTTTTAAGCCTGTAAACACTATAAGAATTTTGGATGGGTAACCACCAATAACGGGGATGTTTTACACCAATGGATTCTGAGTGACATAGATAACAAGAGTGAGGCTCGAGCTGTCTATGTCACTCATGACCCCAAGGTGAAGCAAATTCCTGTTATTAATTGCTACCCATGTATTTATACTTGTTAGCCCTGTCAGCCTTGGGGTGATCTTCCCTCAAACGTTATCTTCATCTTCTCATTTTTGCTGTCCTGGTTTTTGTTGGCCTTAGGAATATCTGTGCACTTTACCACTGCTGACCAGTGCTAAAGTGCTTGTTCTGTCTCCTTCAAACATTGTAAAATTGGCCTGTTCAATTTACCTGTAATTCCCTCATAAAGGGGTACTACGTGTGCCCAGGGCCTGTAACTTAAATGCTACTAGTGGGCCTGCAGCACTCCTTGTGTCATCCACTTGAGAATCCCTTTAAACATGTCTCAAGCCTGCCATTGCAGCCTGTGTTGGCAGTTTTAAACAGCTATTTTGACCTGGAAAAATAAAAATGTTGCCAGGCCTAAATCTTCCTCTTCAATACATATATGTCACCCCTAGGGTTAGGCCCCACACAGCCCAGAGGACAGGATTACGTGTATTTAGAAAGTTGGACATGTTTTTTTAAAGTTTCATAGTCCTGGTAGTGAAAAACACTTAAATTCATGTTTTCACTACTGCAAGGCCTACCCCTCTTATAGAATAATATTGGGTTACCTTATTACATTTAATAAGTGTTAATTTGCAATTCAGAGGAGGTAGGAATGTTGAGTTTAGTATCTAAAGTCGTATTTTAAGTCATAATTCTGAAACTACCACTTTTAGAAAGTAGCCATTTTCTTGTCCTAACCATTAGGGGCATTTACCCTGTATCCTGGGTCATATGACTAGGTGCAGCTATCAGTTGGTCGTTGTGTATTGCTCCCCGACAGTGAGACAAAAGGACAAAAGAGGAATGGCTTTTGTCTGGATGGGCCATCTCTGTCAGGAAGAGGGGGAGGAGCTGTCACCCACCACACTTGCGCTACAAAGACTCCGCTGCGGCACATGCAGAAAGGGGTTTGCAATAGTCTTTTGTGCCCCTAGATAGGCTGGGCCCAGGACAGGTAGAGTTTGTCATGAACAAGAACAGCCTTGGTTTTTTCTTGGTTCGCATGATTTGGCAACAGTGTTTCTCCTTGATTCTCAATGTGCTGATTTTTAAACCTTGCTTCTCCTTCCTTCATCAGGATATTCTTCTCCCACCTCTAGATCCATACAGCAAACGTAAGTATGAACTTGGCTCTGTGAATGAGTGGTTGCTGTTACCAGTTCTTCATCTAGAGCCTTTACTTTCTTTGTGTGAGCTGCATTGATCTACTGTGGAATTCATGTTCCCTTCACGGCAGTGTTGTTCACAAGCACAACTTGATGTGGCCCCTTCCATATTGGTTCCAAATAGTTTTTGTGAGAGAACCTTTTTTTCACGTTCTACTCACCTGGTTGCAGTGCATTAGACTGGTCTTCTTTTGCTGATAGGTTTGCCAAATGCACATGATTAGAGACAGATTTCACAACATCTGTCAGACCTTTACAGTAATGTAATATGATGCGCTCAGTTATCGTTACAAGTGCTGCTGAAAGGACATATGGAGTTTGCATAGAAATGACTATAAGGATTTCATGAGGTGAGAGACCAGTCATTTTGTTTGAGATACTTCTGATGATTATGAGAGTTTAGGTTTAATTGTATGATTCATTTTCTTAACCACTCTAGATGCGTTTGAGTGGTAACTGCAGCAGAGCCTTTGCTCTATCAGAAGAACAGTACACAATAATTTTAGGATTTTAGTTTGAAAATGAGTTCCAATGTCTGTTTCAATAGAACAATGCACGCCACACCGTGTTATTTACTTGCTCAATAGAATGTTGCCCAGTCATGCTGTCACTTCTCCTAGCCAGATTGGCCTCCACCCATCTCGAATACAAACAGGCAATCACAAGAACATATCTGCGCCCCTGATAAACAGTCATGTCTTTGAAATCTGCTTGCATTCTAGTGAATGGACATTCTGCTTTGCCTATGAGTCTCATAGTAATGAGTGTATTTTTATCCTAGTTAACTTTCTAGCAAGTGCTACATCATTAACACAAATCTTCTGTTACACTTCTGAATTTTGGATCAAACCAATACTCCTTGAATAATCTGACCATTTAGGTATCTGGACATACTATGAGGCATAGAGTCTGCCAACACATATTGGTATTGTGAAGTAGTCCAATAAATATCATTATGGTCTCTCTTGCAACCTTTTCCCAAACGTTCTTTTCATCCTCTGGTACTTCTTCCTGCATTTCTCTGAGTTGACCAAATGTTGCCTGTAGTAGATTCAACAAAAAACAATTCACATTGTCTGCATCATCAACTTTTAGATCAGCTTCACAATGTTCCCATTCATCTATCTGTTTCTACTCATTTGATTTGACAGTTAAACTTTCAAGAGCATAAAACTTTGTAAACTGGTCAGCATGGCGATCACCCTTATTAACAATGTCATGATACTGGTGAGACCCCTTAAAAAGAATCACATAGGATCTTCATCAGGACAAAAGAACCTTGGCATTAACCTGACCAAACATATTCTAGTCTGTGTTTCGAAACCTCCATGAATCATTGTTAAATTAATCTAGTATGCCCCATGTCAATCTATACCTTTAACGTGTCACGGTCTTATTTAGTGGTGGTGGTCGGTAAACTCTGCTCCGCCAGAGTGCGCACATTTATTTACACTAGGCGCTCCATTGGAGCGTGGAGTTATATAAAACTCTGCCAACCGCTGGCAGAACAGAGTTTGCCGGCATGCCACTCCTCATCCCTTGTGTTTACTGTTCCGGCAGAGGTTCAAGGAGGGTTTGGAAAGTCTACGGCCCATGCACGCTCATTTGCATCCAGGGTTTTGACACCATGTTACGAGTGATGACAGTAGGAGCCTCCATGTGCGCTGGAAATGGCCGTGGCTCCTGAGCTTGTGTGACTGTGTACCCACCACTGCAGCAGACCCCTGTCCACTCTTGTTCACAACAGAGCAGAGTCCCTGCAAACCTCACCCGTTCCACCTACCAGCCAAAAACAAATGCTTGGGCTATTAGGCGGAGGCAACTGACTACCCCCTCAAGTGCTATGATCCAACTGTAGGAAAATATTATGACCTGAGTGTGTTTCATTTGCCAAGATAATGTCTACAAAGTCTGGTTTGAAGTACTTTTAATGGGTTTTATTATACTTACTCTTAATGTATAGGGTGCAAAGGGGCCCCCAATGAACAATATAGAGTTGTTGGGCTTTACAGAATAACAACTGTGACAATAGTTATTTAAACAATTGCACTTGCACTTTAGTCTTTATCTTAGCCACCTTTAATAGTGATTTTAAATAGTGAGTTATGTTCCTTGTTGATCTTTTTCGTGTTTATAAGGCTGCATTTTAGGAAAATTTACTCCTTAGAATCTGGTGTACGGATTTTTTTTTTGTACTAATTCTATGTTGAGCACTATCGATAAGGAACTAGGGGCCATATGTAGGTAAAATATATTTACTAATTCCTAAATTCCGAATTTTGCCGATTCGGTATTCAGGATTTGGTAAATGAGATGTAGGTAAAATATCGGTAACATTTACTGATTCGGAAAAAAACAGAAAATATGTACCGAATCGGTATTTTCCGAATTGGTATTTACCGAATCGGAGATTCAAAAAACTAGCAATTGAGGAATCAACCAATCCTGTGCATCCACCCCACCCCACAACCAGGAAGTGCCACACCCATGCAGAAGCAGACAATCAGAACCTTCTGGAGAGCTGGGAGTGCAGAAGAGAGCAACTGAGCCACTGGCTGAAAATTACTGAGGAGAACTGCAGGATGGCATCCAATGAATCTGAGAGGGAAGGAGTAGACAGGAAAAGGAAAATGAAGTTCAGTGCAAGTGAGCTTCGGGTCCTTGTGGAGGAGGTGGTGAAACACCACACACCGCTTTTTGGAAAGCAGTCCCTGCAGGTAGCAGAAGCAGTGAAAAGGAAAATCTGGCTGGCAATCCAGGCGCAGGGTAATGCTATTGGGTTGAGCCCACGGGACATCGATGACCTCAAGAAAAGGTGGTATGACCTTCAGGTTGTCACCAAGAGGAAGCTGGCTGCACAGAGGAAAGAGGCCAGTCTCACAGGGGGAGGAAGGAGCAGGGCCCCTGCCCTCACAGACATGGAGCAGCTGGTTGAGTCAACCCTGGAGCCCAAGAGTGTGTCTGGAATCGGGGATGCAGACAGCTCAGCCAGAGCTGCCACAAAACAAGGTAAGAAGCATGCACAGCAATCCTCCTCCCCCTTCCCTATCCCCCTTCCCCAATGTGGCTGTGTGACTCACACTCCAGTACAGTTTTTAGTATACACCAGCAATGCATTATGGGAGGTGTAGTCAGTGAAACACCCATCATGACAGTCATCACACTAAACAACAAGGCATACCACACACATCAGTCAGAAGCAGCAGAGGACATTGAGAAGGTGTGACAGGAATGTAATTTAATATTGAAATGCAGGGCTGCAGGACCACTGAGATAATGTCCATATCTGTCCACAGGAGAGTCATCATGCAGGACTGCGCAGGAGGAGGAGGTAAGGGCACCCCGTCAGGGAAGAACAGAGGATTTCAGCACAAGTGCAGGTCACAGCACTCCACCACCACCGGCACCAACACCATAGGCAGCTGCACCAACAGAGCCAGCTGCAACAGCAGAGCCAGCATCGACACTGTTGATTGACTCACCACCACAGCAAGCCTCACAACAGCTCTCAGCCTCACCAGCAGCAACATCACCTGTAGCGGCAAGGCCCAGGAGGCATGCTGTAGCCACTCTCCATGTCATGGAGTCATCCTCTGAGGACACAAGGAGGATGACACACCAACTTGTCCACTGGAGGATACAAATGCTGGACTGCAATCCACCTCTGAGAGTGAGCACAGAGGTGCGAGACGCTGCAGGGCCCGGGAGCACAGCACGACTTAGCAGGGTGAAGGGGTCTTCGGAGGGCTGGAGGCCAGTATGGTGAAGGTGCAGCGCCTGCAGGGGAAGGTGATTCAGTCAGTTCAGAGATAAATGTGGCACCTAAACCAGAACATCATTAACATTGACAGGGGCATCAGCTATATGGCGGAGGGCATCAAGGAGATCGCTGAGAGCATGCGGGACATGTCCCAGTCTGTGTTGGTGCTGTGTGACAAACTGGATGAGGACAGGGCAAGAAGGCACAGGGAGAGGCAGTGTATGGAGCAGCACACCAGGGCAGTGAACCTCCTGGCAACTGCCACTTCCCTGCTCTGCAGGTGGTCCATGGCAATGCAGGAGGGGCTTGTGCACTGCTGCACTGATGTCACCAGGGGGATGGGGAAGGTGACATCCGCACTGGAAGTGCTGCTGACCGCCCAGTCAGCCAACGCTGGTGCACTAGGTGTGGGGGAGAGTGATGAGACCACCAGCAGGAGCAGCATTACCCCCCCTGTACCAGACACCCAGAGGAGCAGCAGGCAGCATGCTGCGGGCCCTGGCTCAGCAGGCCAGTTGGAGGCATCCAGCACTGTTGTGCTTGGGCGCAGACGTTAATGCTGCCCACACATTTATGAACATATTTAGGGTGAAGTAACCCATGACTACCTAGTAAGGTTGTCACCATTTGGACTGGCATGGTGTGCCATTTGTTCATTGTCGTAGTGCCCAGTTATTAAACTACGTCATGTACATGCAACGCCTGGCTGTGTCTCCTTACTTACTTAAAAATAGTTGCGTGTGATCTCTGCCTGTCTCTGTCTCCCATCTGTTGCTGGCGCCACTCCTGCTGTGTTGGGCTCAGGCTGTGCAAATTCATCATCACTATCCTCAATGTCTGTTATTTCTACTGGTGTTCCTTTCCTAGTGGCAACATTGTGCAGCATTGCGCAAGTTGCAATGATTTTACAGCAGATAAGGGGTGAGTACTGACGTGTGTCTCCGCTTTTGTGGAGGCAGCGGAACCTGCTTTTCAGCAGCCCAAAGGTGCGCTCCACGACGTTGCGTGTAGATTTGTGTGCCATGTTGTAACGTCTCTCTCTCTCTGGGTTGATCGGTTCAGGTAGGGAGTGAGGATGAATGAGCGGACAGCATATGCACTGTCGCCTATGTGGAAAAGAGAGAGCCATTACTCACATGCAACAACAACACATACATCTGCAATATCTATCAGGGTGTGTCACATTGTTTTACCTAGCAGGTATCCTTCTCCAAATTCCCCCGTGCCAGGCATGTGTAGATTCCACTGTTCTGGAAGATGTAGGAGTCGTGGGTGCTTCCTGGGAATTTGGCCACGATGTCTGTGATTATGTTGGCAGCATCACAGATTACCTGCACATTTATGGAGTGGGTGGACTTTCTGTTCCTGTAGATGTACTCAGTGGATGCAGGTGGGCAGATTGGGATGTGTGTGCCATCAATACAGCCAATGACATGTGGGAACTGTGCCATTTGGTAAAAGTCAGTCTTGGTCTTCAGCAGTTACTCATGTGTGTCAGGGAAGCTGATGTAATGATGCATTCTCTGCATCATGGCCTCCAGGAACTTCCGGAAGAAACGGGACAGGCAGCTCTGAGACACCCCACCTATCGCAGCTATCACCCCCTGGTTATTGCCAGATGCAAGCAGGTGTAGACTACAGAGCACCTGCACATGTGGTGGTATGGCGTGCGCCCTTGGTGTTGGGTGCTCCAGGAGTGGGTGCAGGTCCCTTATCAAGTCCAGGATGGTGTGGGGGTATAGCCTGTACCTTCATGGATCTCTGCCTCAGTAAGTTGGAAGAGTGTGATCCACTGTCTGTAGACTTGCTCCTCCTGTATCCAGATTCTCTCTCCTGCTGCCTGTAGCCGTAACCGCCTTGCTATCACATAGAAAGCCGCCATTCTGATCACACTGTTGCATTTTGGGGCCTGTTTTATGGCCTGCACCTGGTTACCACCTGCTTTCAATCCATGGTAATTACCGACTCATAAATGCCGAATTTCATGAAATTCTGTATTTTCGAAGTTACCTACATCTCTATTTTCATTTTTACCGTATCTTATTTACCGATTCGGTAAATAAGGATTCGATAAATACCGATTCGGTAATTTCGGATTCGGTAATGATGATTCGGTATTTACCGATTCATAATTACCGAATCCTTACTTTTGGCCTCCTACATCTCATATGCCTAAATACCGGTCGGTAAGAGCAAATTTACAGAATTTCTGTTGTTACCGACCGGTATTTAGCTACCTACATATGGCCCAAGATGTTTGTATCTTTTATGGTATTATTAACCAAAATAAAGATTTTATGAATGAATGAAATGCTTGATCGACACCAATGGAGGTACTCTGGTGCACCTCATCTGCTTGGGTCAAAACGAAAACAAGCTTCACAGTGGAGGAAGGCCACAAAACTGACAGTATTTTTGCAAATATAAGCACCTAAATGTCCAAATCTCGCATGGAGGTGGCAGTGCACCAGATGCATAACTTTTTAATCTCCTTTTTCTCCTCTTTGCTGGGAGGAGAAATTGTGTCAGTGAAACTGGATAACAGGCAATTAACAATAGATACGGTTTCATGTGCTCCAGATTGTTTGTGTGGATTTGTGTGTGCTTTATCGACCATCAAGTGCATATCTTTAGCAATTGCATGTGCTTTTGTGAGGGCAAACATCTGGTTTCTGGGTCATATATACAGTGTGGTGCAGATTTGTAAGTGTGTAAATACATTGTTCCACATTTGACATGCTTGGGCAGGTTCCGGGCATTTAAACAATGGGGGCCATAGTCCATCAGCCGCAGCTCTGCTGCAGAGTCGTACACGGTGCCATGCAGTGGACACCAGCAGTGGGGGAGGGGACCAGAGAGGGATGTAGGTGAGTGATGTTGCACTGATAATCACGCTGTCTGGGAGTGGCACTCATAATGGCTTGCTTATGGAAGGCTGGAAGTGCACACAGCAGGGGCATGAAGTCGTATATTGGCGTAAATAATACATGCCTCATCAGGGGGTTCTTTGCTGCGGTGTCATGTGTGGTGCACATGGAGTATGCATGTTGCATCTAGCTAGATCTCCATGAAATGTGCACACAGTTTTGTAGTCTCAAGGTACAGGGCCAGACGTATCAACGCTTTTTGCGATTGCAAGCAAATTGGCAAATTCCTAGTAAAATGCACTTTTTTGCATTTTTCGAAGTGCCATGTGGTGCACCTACACTCCCTTAGGGCATGTATGTGTGCCACATGTGCACACTTACCTTTTTTGGGGGTGCATCAGGGTGACCTTTTGGCCCCCCTATCACCCTTGAAATTGCATTCACAATTTGTGAGTACCTATTTGGTACTCGCAAATTGCAAATGTCTTCCGTAGGCCCATAGGAATGGATGGGAAGGCATTCCTTATTAGCGAATCGCAATTTGCAATTAGCTATTAAGGAATATGCAGGACTCGCAAAAATGTTGCCAACACCTACATACATTGCATTTTGCTATCCTTTAATAGCGAATCAGTAAAATTTGCTATTATAGATACATCTGATACATCTGGCCAATTTTGTCATGCTTGGGAGCGAGGCAGTGAATGTGCAGTTTAACTCTAATATTTGCAAGTGTGTGATGTAGAAACCATTTTTGTACTTTTCTATTTTGAATGCATGGCCCCTTCTGCCATTCTCCTCAGGCTCTGGGTGGTACTATGGCCCAACTTCTATGACACCATCTCATGTTCATGCATCCCTGATGCAAAACAAATGTGTGCAATAAAGGGGTGCAGAGCAGTAGGGTGCTTCATGTGTAGATTGTCTGATGTGTAGTGCAGCTGGTATTGCATTTGGTGTAGAGTAGCAAGTGTGCTTGTTTGTGGTGCAGACATTTCTAGAGTCTGAGAAGTGTACAGTACAGCATGTTCTCTGCCCAAAGCTTTGTGGGATGCCTCTTTACTTTCATCAACACCATCACAAGAGGGACTGAACTTCAACTGTATTCTTTTTTGCAGTGTCCCACCTGTACCTCCAGCGCTATCGGGTGGGTGTATTTTCCAAAAACCCTGTCTTTGAGACAGTTGGTTTGGACAGGCTTTTCCTGGTTTGGACTGCAATAGACCATTCGGGCAATCATGGGGGATTTTTCTGCACTCCCCCACCATTCCTCCTCTTTCAGTTTCCTGTTGTCAGGGAAGCAGCTCTTGCCTACAGTCTTTGCCAATACTCGCTCGTCCCATCAGTGCAGTACGAAGAGACTGCCTTTGTTGCAGCCGGTTATTAAAATGCAGCTCCTTGATAGGCTTTTCGTTGCAGGAATAAGCACGGAAGATCGGGCTGCACGCAGTAAACACATCCCCCGCTGTGTCTTGCTGTACTCACTTTGTTTATTGTGATTAAGAATTGGAGGTGACGTTGAGCAAGACATACCCTGGCCGCTAGCAGAACTCCACAGAATTTGTCAGAGTTTTCTGATATCTCCACGGAATTCCATAGAGTGAAACTCTGTGAGCCCTGCCCAGGCCTAGTCTTACTGTGATCCTCTAAGTATGAGGCTCATTTTGAAGTGTAGGAAGTTCTCCCATACACCACACGGCAGAAAAGTATGAAACAGGTTGCTTTATCCCACCATACTTTTGAACCAAGATAGACAACCCACACCGTTCATTCTCATGAAAAAGGAGGTAAAAATGTTTGTCAGATCCAGGCGTTCAGACAGCGTATGCATTGCAAAGAGTTTCTCTTAGCTCTTGAAAGGCCTTCATGCATTTGCTATCAAATAGCACTGTATTCTTCGCATCACTGTGAGTAAGTCTTAGCCTCACTTCCCTCTGGATAGTGGGAGGATTCATCTTCAGTATTGCAGAAATGTTCCTTGTGTTCTTTTGACACTTTTCTTGCCCCTTCGTAATGTGATGGTCAAAATAAATCTCTGCTCTCTTGCAGTACTGCATCTTTGTGGGTGAAACCTTATGAGCATTAGTAGCAAAGTGATTTAGAAGAGCAATTGTATCTAACTTACAGTCCTTTTTTGTGTTTAATGCCGCTTGAAGTTTATCAATATATTGCACAAGAACTGAGTTCCAGGGCAGCTGCAAAATCTCCAAATCTTTCTTTAGAATCTGCCTCAAGGTTGAGGGACTTTCTGTATCCCTTTGTTTGATTTCGACAATAAACAAGAGTTTGTTTATTACTTATTTATTTTCAAATAATAATAAAACATATCAACATTAATGCGCTGCTGTAAATCACACCTCTAACTCGATAATAACTGTGGAATATCACAGAAACTTAATCCACATGAGATACAGAAAATAAATGGAAAAAATGTGGATCAGTCAGATCAATGATTCAAATTGTGAAGGAACAGGATTGAAAAAGAGAAGGATAAGGCCAAACTGTAAAGGAAAAAGAAGAGAGTGTTAAGGTGTGGTGCCGGGGTCCACCATGCAGAGATAGTCACGCAGTGGCTCCCAGAAATCTCTGGAGCAGAACAAAGGGGTTGGAGGAGGGCATAATCTTCACTGACATTTTCGCATTATGACATGGTTTTCAGTCAATCAGAGGGAGAAGGAGCTTTAGTGCTGCATAAGTAAAGAGCAATCTCTCGCTTGGCTGAGAGGAAACACATGGAAACGAAGTGACGTGAAGAGCATGGTATATCTCTGGTGTATCCCAAAAGTGCAAGAAGGTCATCGGAGGAGAGCTCTATATCGGTCATAGCAGTGACATGTGTGAAAACAGAGGTCCAGTATGCATGTGTCACTGGACAAGTCCACGTTAAATGTGCAAAATATGCACCTAAGGCATGGCATTTAATACACAAATCAAATATAGTGGGGTCAAATTTAGCGATGTCAGAGGGTGAGAGTCAAATACGGTGAATACATTTAAAATGTATAATTTATGTCTGTGGTTTCTCACAATCCTTTTAATTTGTGAACAACAGTATGACCATGTCTTATCTGTGAGGGGGATTCTCAATTCTTCCACCCACACTCCCTACACCCTAGCGGTTGTACAACGTTTGAGGGTAATGCACATATGGTACAATCCTAAGGCTAGAAGGTCGCCATCCGCATCGGCCACTACAAAGTCAAGGGAGAGAAATATTCAGGAGACAATGGGTAGGTGGGATTCAGGGACCGTAATGTGTTATGGAGCCTCTGAATAATAACGTGATCCATAAAGGGTTGGTCATGGGAGTGATATTCAGCAGCCGGTTGCATAATATAGCCATCTGGAAATAGATCTCCCAAAGTGAGTAGTTTATGACAGCTAAGTATACGTTGTACTAACTTTTCTTGGGTAAGCGGGAGCCAGTCATTATCTTGTAATGGAAGAGCAGGGGAATATAGGGGGCCCCCATCTAGTACCTGCCACAGCCTGTACCACGCCCAGCAGGCCGTGGACACCATTTGGATGTCATTTGCATCCAGTGGGATGCCCTTCGGTAAGAAAAAAAAGAGTGTGGGAGGTCACCCAGCAGGTCCCATTCCGGTCTCAGATAGGACATGTGGGCATCCAGGCGATACCAGCGATAGGAAAACTGGCATTGAACAACAAGATAATGTAAGTAAAGGGCAGTAAACCCCGAATCCATCACTCTTATAAGGGAGGGTAAGAATGTCCCAGCAAACGCGCTGACGTCCTCTAGTCCACACAAGATGCAAAAGAAGACCATGCAAGGATCGGAAATAGGCTTGGAGCAATAGAATAGAAGTGTTTAAAATAGGAATAGGAAGAAAGGAAGTATGAGCATTTTAATGATGGCCATGCAACCAGCAATTGAGAGGGGGTGTTTAATCCAGTGGTCCACTTGAATGGCAAGTTTTGCCACCACTGATCCATGGTTGAGTTGTAGCACTTGATCCCTATCTCTATGGAGCCATATGCGGAAGTATTTAGCTCCATCCACTGCCCAGGCGAATGAGTAATTAGCAGACGTAGGTCATGCAGCATCTGTCAATGGGTATAGTTCTGATTTGGCCCAGTTACTTCGAAACCCAGACAGATTGCCAAAGTGGACAATCTTTTGCTTCAAGGGAGGATACGTTTTCCAACAGATGGCGAATAAAGAGCAAGATGTTGTCAGAGTATAAGGAGAGTAAAAGCAGACCCAGGGAAAGTTGGAGGCCGCTGTATAGGTGGCGGTCCCACATGTAGCAGATCTGTGTGTCCATAGCATTGATGAAAAGGAGAGACAGGGGACAACCCTGCCCGGTCCCTCTCATAATGGGGAATGTTTTGAAGAGCGCGCCATTGACCGGAAGATGGGCCACAGGATGAGTGTACAGAAGTATGATCAGGGAAATGAAAATTGAAGGGATTACCAATTTACTAAGGACTGCCCTCTAGAAGGGCCATTCGAGGGATTCAAATGCTTTTTCAGCATCCAATAGGGCCACAACTGCGGGGGTAGATGGTGATATCTTATTGAGAACTGTGAATATGGTACGTAGATTGTGGGAGGTCGAACAATGAGAGACAAAGCCAGATTGCACAGGTGAAAAGAGATAGTCTGGTTGCAAGGACCGTGGCTTAGATTTTATTGCCAGGGTTCAGGAGAGATAGGGAGAGGTTGGAAGAGTATAATGAGGATCCTGTCCCAGTTTCAGCAAGAGAACAAGAATGGCCTCACGTTGTGTTGGGGGCAGGGCACCGGTGTCCAAGGACTCGATGTATAATGCCAGAAGGTGGGGAGCCAATAATTGCTTAAAAGTCTTATAAAAGGCTCCAGTTAGGCCATTCAATCCAGGTGCCTTACAGCCATCAATAGTGTCGCTAGCTAGATCAATTTTCTCAATGGTGATAGGCTTGGTAAGAAATTGGCTTTGGCCGTCCGTAAGCCAAACAATCGCGACCTCCACAAGGTATGCAGATATTTCAGATGGGAGACATGTGAGGAATATAGACACTTATAGTACTGTTGGATTTCTGCTACAACTACCTTTCCACTAAATATTAGCTCTTCGAACTCTGAGCGCAGCTCTGTGATGTAATTATTCAAGTGGTTAGGTCACAAAAGTCACTGGCATGCTTCCCTATATATGCGATCTCTCTACCAGCAAGATCGTGGAACTCTGTCAGCAAGGCAGATCATTGATATAAACAAGGTTTCATCCATGTCCTGTAGTGTAGTCTCAATAATATGCAATAGGGTATGAATGTCACGTAAGATTCCTGTGTGTTTGGAGATACATACTCCGCTGATAAAGGCATTGAAGGCTTCCCAGAGGGTGGCCTGTGCTGCAACCGACCCCACATTCAGCTCGAAGCATTTGGTTATGGCAGCAGGAACCTCCCTGCAGAACACCGGATCATGGAAGGTCTCACCGTGGAGGCTCCAGATAAGTTCTGAGCTGCAGTCATTTGGGACCTGCAATTGGAGAAGGACAGGGCTGTGATAAGACAATGTGTGAGGCAACACTGTGATCTCCCACATCCAGGAGTCTACATTAGCCGAGAGAAAATAATAGTTCAGCTTGGTCCAGACAGAATGGGGGGCCGAATAGTAAGTGAATCCTGGGATGAAGGGATAGCGGGAGCACCAGGTGTCATAGACATAGGTGTCCGCGATATGTCGGAACAGGTTCCGTGCCTGGTGCTTACCACTGGGTTGTGTGCTGGTGGAGTCCTTGGGGATGCACAGCGGCATATTGGGATCCCCACCTAATATCACAAAGTCTATATCAGAAAATCCCATGTGTGCCAAGAGGTCATGAAAGAAGTCAGGGTCGTCCAAATTAGGTGCATAAATATTCAACAATAGTACCTGTTTGTCAGCAAGGATGCCCTGAAGGAGTACATACCAGTCGTTTGGGTCTAAATAACTAGATTGGAGAGTGAAAGGGATGCTGTTGTGTATGAGAATGCAGGGCCCCAGGAGTACATGCCGTAACAGGAGAATAGTGATGTGTTCCCTAAGGTTTAGCATATGAGCAGTCAGCAGTGGGGGAGCAAACGAGTCTCTTGCAAAAAGACGATTTTAACGCTTTGTCTGTTCAGATATGATAGTAACTGTTTCCCTTTCCTGGGATAATGGATTCCACGAATATTCCAAGTGATGAAGGTGATGTCAAATGTCCTACTAATATGGGTGGGTGGCATACCACTAGCGTAGGAGGAATGAAAGAGGACACAGGAGGAATAAAAGTGTAGGTTTCATGGGATGTGCCGCAGCAGAGAAGCATAAATGAACAGTTAAACTAAAACTTACATCAAACCCTAGAACCCCAACCCCACCCACACCAGATCATAAGGTATCCAGTGAAACCCAAAAGTGCAAACCATAAAACAGAACAACCCTAATAACGAGAGTGTGGTATGCGCCATGAGGGCACAGCCACAACACAGCAGGCATTGAACCATTATGAATAAGGCTTCCTGGTTTATGTTTTTACAGATTTTTACAGATAAATACAGACAGAACACCATTTATTTTCTTATCTGTATTTATTTTTACATTTGGATAAAACCAGAAATTGGTTGCTTTTTGAGTGATTCTAAATACACTTTGCCATGAGTGCCAGGCCAATAACTGTGTGTATTGATAGGTAAGGGGGTTAAAAAAGAAAGGACGTTAAGTAAAGAGGCTTAAACAGCGGTAGATATGCAGAAGGTTGATACTGAAATGTGCATATTTTCATATAAGTGCACTGATAAACCTTCTTTGGGTGTTCATATCACTGAAACATGGCAGGCATTTAAAAATGACTGCATATTTATTGGTTAAATAAATGTGGAAATATACCAGTTTCAGTTTTTTTTCTTCACAAAACCCATAATAATATGGATCAATACAAATAAAGTTGACAAAAAATAAATATGGATAAATAGAGACGGAAATGTCAAAAAAATAGATGCTCTCAAACCGGGAGCCCTAATTATGAATCATTATCATGCAACTGTGAAGGATAATCAACTGCAGTTATGAAAGAACAATATGCACAGAGAGTACAAGATATGCACAGGTGATGTCAGTACTGAAGGCTTGGTGGAGAGGTTATGTCAGGACAGTGAATAAACAGAAACAGAGCAGTAATTTCGGATCAGGATGATCTTGAGAGGGAATGCTGTGAAGAGGTGGCAGAAGCTGACAATTCCTGTGCAGACCGCCCAGGAGAGGAGTTCTTAGACCGCAAGGATTTACAGAAGGCAGAGACGTCTGTGGGGGTAACGATAACATGGGTTTTTCATTGTATTCACGGAGGCACTGCTTTAGAAGAATGTTCTTAACATCACTAAATTTGTGGCGGGCCTCCTGTACCATAAGAGTGAAATTGGGATAGAGTGAGATGCTGGCATCTTGATAGAGGAGTGGGCCCCTCTCCCGGGCAAGTTGAAGAGCAGTATCCCTGTCCCTGTAGTTGAGGAGACGTGCAATGAGAAAACGGGGTGGAGTGCCCTCAATGGGATGAGGGCCAAGGGACCGTTGCGATCATTCCACAGTGAAGGTATGAGAGAAACTGGAGCAGTCCAATAGGTCAGTAAGGAGCTGCTCCACGAATGGGTCTGGCATTCCCATGTTGGTGGTCTCCGCAAAGCCAGATATACTCATTTTGTTTCTCCGGGACCTAGCTTCCAGGTCCTCATTCTTGATTGCCACATGCTTCAGGACATGTTCCATATTGTCCAGAAGCTTCTGCACTTTGAACTATTGTCCTCCAGTCCCAATATCCGCTTCTCAGCACCGTCTATCCTCACCCCCTGGCGATCTAGGTGCTCCGCAGTCTGTCTATATGACCAGCGAGTGTTTCAAAACTTGCGTCCATTGCACAGAAACCCACCTTGAACTCATACATAATGGCAGTTATGGCACTTGTAGAAACATTGTCCTGTTCGCGGTCTATAGTTTTATCTGTGTTAGAGTGGGAACCAGTGCCCTAAGCGAGCTCCGTCTGGTCGAAAGCCAGCCTGCGTTGTTTGGGGTCGGTGCGATTTATTGAGGGAGGATGATGAGCCTTGATAAGGAAGGGAGACAGCACTGCAATGCAACATGAGGAACAGCGCAAGATGTTAATCACATAAGGGCCGATTCCGATTCGGGGCGGAAATCGGCCCGACCGACTCGTACCAGGAACCTGGTCCCCCCGACACCTACAGGCACTGTACGACCCATGAAGTATGATGTGAAAGCCGGTACATACAACCGAGCCGTACAGAAAACAAGCCGTGCGACCGAGCCGTACAAAATTCAGCCATCCGGTCTGAATATGGACACGAGCCGCACCGACCGACCAGAACGGGAATGAAGCCGACCGATACGTACCCGCAACGTCCGAGCCACACAGTACGATGCCAAACGCATGAAATCCGACCTAATCACAAGGAGCCCAAGCCGCACGACCGACACAGACCGAAAACGTACCATAAGCGACAGAGACCACTGCGATCGACTCGCATGCAACACAGAACTAAACCAGTGTGATAGACACAGAGCAGCCCGCACAAGCCAACATGAGCATCCGACTTGGTCAGAAGGACGTCTCCTACAAGACCACCAAAAACAATGGAAAAAACTCCAAAAAAGGACCAGTCAAGCAATGACAAAGTCAATAAATACCAAAAAAAAACACAAAGACACACCCACAACTCAACCTATAAAAAGGGGAAAAAACCTACCCTGATCCTTTGCAAATACAACAGAGCAGCCAGCACACAACCTGAGACATCAACCACTGACACACACACAACTCACCCATCACACAACCCACACACCATCATCACCACTCCAAAAAATCCAAAACAGACAAACACTCACCCACCCTCACTTGCACCCATCCACCCACATCACTCCTCAACACCACCCATCACCATGCCCCCTAAGAAGAATCCACAGTTCACAGACATTGAGCTAGAAATATTGGTAGATGAGATCCTCAGAATGGAGCCACATTTGTTTGGCGCATTGGTACAAAGTACCAACATAGTCTGTGACATACCACCAACACTAGCCACAGTGTGTTGGAAGTTAACGGTGGCAAAGAAGTGCAGGGCTTCTATCACCTTCACCTTTGGTGTAAGTGCTGTTGGGTATGTGCGGCCAGGTTGCAGATTTGGTGCCAACTGCTCCGCCAATTCATCAATCATATGCTTGGTGAAGCGGTACGGCGGATGCTGTCGCGATCCACCATGGTCTCGAGGTCAGGGAACGGTCTATGGACTGCTGGGGCCCTGCAGTACAGAGATGGGCAAAGTTACATTATACATTCAGCTTCCCATGTAGCACAAACCTCAGAAAAAAAATCACATTTTACATCATAGCTATTCACAATTGAATAAGGTGTGTGCGGTTGGTCATGGGCACATATCTCATCTTCATGGACATCATCTCACATATCATTGACACATGTGTGCATGAGTTCCTTGTGGTGCAATGGCAAATCAACGGGGCTGTGGCACAGTACCCATGGCTTGCAGTCACATTCCAAACACACAACACAGTGACAAGTGAGGACTGATGATTCACAGGCATCCCAACTCCATGTCAGTGAGATAGCTATGGTCCCTGTATTGCCACCTGTGCACTGGAATGACATGTTGTGTCATGGACATCCCACAAACAATCATGAGTCCCACAGTAAGTGGCCCCAGTGGACCCTGCAGGCCATACATGGACGTCCCTGAGACACACACACAGCATAAATGTGGATGCACAAGGCACATGGTGGACCCTGTCTCACATTGGGCACATGGAACAACAAACATCAGAGACATAACATGCACATAGACTGTGTGTGTAGGTCATGATTATAGCCATGGGTCTGGCTGTGACGTACATGACATGCAACCATGTGCTCATGTTTTATGTGACAGGTCATACACATCTCCAAACTGGTACCGTGTCCATGACTCATGGCCATAAGCCAAAAACTTGAAATTACTTCTGTGAGGTGCACCACACCAAAACTAATCTGTCTCCATGAACCAATGCCCAGCCTGGGAGAGGCTTCACCTAAGGTCTATTCAAGTATTGATATGTTGCCCCCCACTGCACACACAGGTGATAGAGCCCTACATGCCATGTGATACAGTGTGGGGCATGCTGTGGTGTTGAAGGTGTGGCCATTGCACTTGAATCTGTGTTAAAACCGTCTAAAAGTCACACCAATATGATCCGATGCGGCTGACTTGTCTGCAGACGTGCCGTACATGCATGGACCGAGTTGTGCACACACCTTGTCCATTGACTGTACGATGCGTATGCATTACAGTCACCTGCATCTGATCACATTGATGCCAATGGGCAATGCGTGTGCACGGCTCGGTTAATGCATGTTGGACGCGTATGCAATCGGACACGACACGGGTGATTTGTAAGCAGACGCGTCGTATAGGCATGGACCGAGCTGTGTGCACGCATAGCCCTTAGATTCGTATACAGACGGATGAGTCTTGTTTAAAAAATATGCGTCGGATTGTTCAGTTTACCGAGCCGTGCGCACTCATTGGCAATGGGCTGTAATGGAGTCAGACGCAAATTTAAAAAACGCTCGAGTCGTGCGCTGAAAATACGGTTGGATGCGTACAACAATGTTGCAATTCTGGGGAGTCCTGAAGGTGAGTGATTTGAACGATGCGGAAGACGTGTAGGAGTCTTTCATTTCCATGGATTGGCCAGATTCACAGACTGCAACCGTGTCTGGCCTATCAGTGAGAGGCAATGTCACAGAATCAGCCTCTGCAGCACAGATTTAAGGCTGCCAGGCCTCCAGGGACCTCACTTGCCTGCACTACATGCTATAGGACCACTTCCCACAATCCACTGCTGCTGCTATCTGTGCTTCCTCTGGATCCTGCAATGGCACGTGCTTTGGAAAGGGCCCCAGCATTCACTGAAGATCAGAAGCAGTCCACTGCCTATCATTTTATGCAAGTTGTCCGACTAAAAGTAATGGAAGTGTGCACAGCAGTGTGAGGCATATGCACTGAGTACTTTCAACTACCTATTCATGTGGGTACATGTGTTTAACTGGTGCCCTGCTGCAGTAGTTCAGTAGTGCTGGCCTTACCAGTCCTAGCCAATGTGACCATGTGAGACCTGCAGCAAAAATGCACATTCCTATGGGCGCACTACCTGTGTACCACTTTTGGCTTTGTGATGACTACGTGTATTTTCAAATGTATGCAGAACAATTATGTGGCCTGTGTGGTAATGTCCTCTTCACTTTGTCATACTCACAGGTTGATGCCCACCAGAAGCAGGAAATCTGGCTGACCATCGCCCGGGCAGTCAGATCAGTGGGGGTCTACAAGCACCGGATCCGCAACTGCCAGAAGAGGTGGCAGGACCTACGTGACTGGACCAGGAGGATTGCGAGGGTCCAGCTGAAGCTGTAGCCTCCTCGCCGTAGGGGCGGACACCGGACCCTGACCCACCACATGCTCCGGATTCTGCCGGTGGTCTTCCCAGAACTGGATGGGCAACTGAAGGCCAGACAGCAGCAAGGAGGGGGTAAGTCCATGCCTGATCTGTGAACATGTCTGACATGTTATGTGCAGTGTTTTGGCCTGGTCATACTCCCACATTAGATTGGTCTTGAAGTCCAGGACTCGTGTCCCTCTATTGTGTGAGTCACATTCCTCACCTGATCCACAGTTGTGGCCCCTACAGTCTGTGACTATTTTCAACTTGGGCACTGTGTCCCTTAAATCAGCTATGCTGATGGTCCTGCACAGCATATGTTACTGTAACTCTGATGTGTGCATCATGGGTGGGTCTCTTCTTTGCACTATGCTTGGTCCCTGACATGTGTTCTGTGTGTGCCTTTCATATGTGTTCTAATTGCTGGTCTGGCTCACAAGCTGTGTGTGGGGTTCTTAAGACATACCCATGCAGCAGGTGAGTCCATGTAGTGTCCTCAGGGCTATGTAGAGGAAGTATGTCACACTGGCCCAGACACCTGCCCACTGGTTATGCCAATACACTGTATTTGGTTGACCTGCTCTGTCATGCCCACTCCACGGCATAGTGAGTCTCTGTACTCACACTCACGTGTATGGACCTACTGGTTGTGGTTCCTAAAATGTGCCATCTGGTGTTTGACAAAATATCATTGTAGTGTGGCTTCCTATATTGTGACAACTGGTGTGTTGGGGATTTCAGTGTGAGCAGGACATCTGAGTTGCCACAATGGGGCTGATACCTGTGCAACATATAGGGGTGTGGTCAGTTGAATGTGCACAATGCTGTATGCGAGAGTGACTTTCACACAGCTTTATGTCATTGGCAGCAGACTGTGCGGTGCTCATGTTCAGGTAGTTGTGTTTGCAGACACTCATATGTCAGATGTAAGTGATGTAGGATCATCATAGTCCAAGAACAGTGTGTGGCAAGGGACAGACTGGTGCAAGTGTCAGTTGCAGAGTTTGCTATGTGCATGACCTATGAATGTGACGCACTGCAGACTGATGTTGTCTGGATGCATTGCCCCTTGACATGTGACAGTAAAGACTGACTTACCATGCATGTGTATGCTAGGGCATTGACTTGCTAAGAGGGATCCTACATTGGAGTCTGAGGTGCTCCATACACCCCATGGTGTCATTTACTATTAGGACGTTAGGACATCATTGTGTGTTGTGCTGCTAGGCATCACAAGACTGTGAAATGTGAGTGTGGGCATACATTCATCCAGACACCTGTACTGAGGGATTGGCATTTGATGTGATTTATGTTGATAGTGATATACTTGTACATGGTCATTTGCATGTACAACAACTGGGTATGTGGTGCATGTGTGCACTTTGGGGTATTAACAGCCAGCATGCAACAGACATATGGGTACCTGTCCAGGAGGGATATGGGGGCCCTGTTTGATGTTCAGTCTGGATATTGCCCTATGTACCCCTGTGTGTGCATTTTTAGTAAATATCAGATAAGGATGCCAGTGCATGACCTGTGATGTGGTGTATTGGCCGTGTTGTTTGCAGTCAGTGCAGGCGACTAATGTGGTCCTTCTTGTCCTACTTATATGCATGGCACAGGAGACAGTACAACGGACTAGGAAGAGCCGCAGAGACAGCCTGGGACAGCAACTGAGGAGTCGGAGGGACCCAGTGGCACGGAGGGTGAGGGGAGCCACACTCAGGAGTCCTCAGCACCATCCACATCAGCTGAGGACCACAGCAGCTCAGAGGATGACTCCCTTGTGGGGGCGGGTGTGAGCAGCCAGGAAACAACAGAGGGTGAGGCTGTCCCAGCTGTTGCCACCACCACCACCCTCCCCTCAGCTCCCATCCCAGAGGTCCATGGCAGCTCCCGTGTTCAGAAGCATGTCTCCTTTGTGCCAGGCACCGCACCCCCTGCCCCTGTGTCCCCTGCTGCCCTGAGTGTGGAGGCTGTGGACCTACTTAAACAGATCCATGTAGGGCAGACATCAATGCTGAGTGTCCTCCATGCACACACTGGTCTGTTAACACAACTGGTGTCGTTCATGGAGGGCATCTCATCTGGCATATCTGCCCGACGGAGGACCAATCAGTCCATGGCATCCTCACTGACGGTAGCAGTATCCCTCCTCCAGCAGTCCCGGACACCTTCAGCATCAGCCCAAACTACTCCTCCTAGCACCGTACCTGTCCTCAGCACACACACACGTGCACAGTCACCCAAACATACAGACACAGACAGCACACAATCACCCACACATAAGCTTACACGTGCACGCAAGCAAAGTCAGAGGACTGATTCCACACACACAGGGGATGGGTGTCAGAGACACACACTGGCATCCACAAGCACTCCGCAGTCCTCAGATCCCTCTCCCTCCAAGAGCCCTTCCCTTGCCTCACCTGCAACCCCATCTCCTAAGAAGCTCTTCCTGTGTGACCTAGGCCTCTTCCCCTCAGATCCATCAGATCCTGACTACAGGGGGAAGGGGAAGTCCCCACACACAGGGAAGAGTGCCCCTCACACCAGGACACCCTCCCCCAGGCACAGGCAGACTGAGGCCCCCACCCGCAAGTCACCCCGTAGCCGGAAGAGCAAGACCCCACCCAACCCCACAGCTCCACTGCACAGTCTCCTTCCTCCATCCCCCAGGTCAGCACACCACAGGTTCCACCACCACACCCTGTCCCAGGTTCCCCCACCCACAGATACGTCATCCCCAAAATGTTAAGGACCTCCCCCCTGCCACTTGCTCTACTACTGACACCACTGTCTGTAGCTGCAACTACTGTGGGTAGCATGTCCCCCCCAGCTATCCTCTCAACCTCACCTGCCCCCCTTTCCACTCCCATGGGGTTAGGTACAGCAGTGGAGTCCACTCCCTCCAAGTCTGACATGGGCACTGCAGTGGGGACCATGTCCACTACACCTGACCTGCCCACTGCAGTGGTTCCAGGAGCCACCCCATCAGAGCACCCCATGTTGTGCTCCACAGTTGTGATGGCACAACCCATGTCAGACCCCTCCACTGCAGTTGCCACAGAATCTCCTGCACCCAGCACCCCTTCCCAACATCCTTCTGAGCCCTGATCCTGTCTCTGTGATGCCTGGCCTGCCCAATGTATGCCCCTTAGAGTGGATGTCCCCCAGTCCTTCTCAGTGCAGGCAAGCAATGGGTGGCTGTAGATTTTGTTGCTGCTGTTTACCCTGACCTTGGTGTGAAGATGCAGGATTTACAAATGTCTGTTACTGAGGTGTTGATGTGGTGTACTCCATGTGGCCCATGAGATGAGTTTTATGTTTGTGTTGATATCAATCAATCATAGCATTTGTAAAGCGCGCTACTCACCTGTGAGGTTCTCAATGCACTGGGGGGGGGGGAGGAGGGAGGTGCTGCTACTGCTCGAACAGCCAGGTCTGAGGTGTCTCCTGAAGGTGAGGTGGTCCTGGGTCAGTCGAAGTTGGACAGGGAGGGCGTTCCAGGTCTTGGCGGCCAGATAGGAGAACAATCTTCCTCTGGTGGCGGTTCCGCAAATCCGTGGGATGGTGGCGAGGGCAAGGCTGGCGGAGCGGAGCTGGCGGGACGGAGTGTAGAACGTGAGGCGTATGTTGAGGTAGTCTGGGCCTATGTCGTGGAGAGCCTTGTGTGCGTGGGTGAGGAGCCTGAACGTGATTCTCTTGCTGACTGGAAGCCAGTGCAGGTGTCTCAGGTGGGCGGATATGTGGCTGTGGCGAGGGATGTCGAGGATGAGGCGAGCGGAGGCGTTCTGTATGTGCTGGAGTCTTCTCTGAAGTTTTGCTGTGGTTCCTGCGTAGAGGGCGTTCCCGTAGTCCAACCGGCTGGTGAGGAGGGCTTGGGTGACTGTTCTTCTTGTTTCGGTGGTGATCCATCTGAATATCTTTAGGAGCACTCGAAGATTGTTGAAGCATGAGGATGAGATGGCGTTGACTTGTTTGGACAGTGTGAGCGTGGAGTCCAATATGAATCCCAGTTTGCGTGCATGGTTCGTGGGTGTCGGTGCAGGTGCCCAGCGCGGAAGGCCACGAGGAGTCGTTCCAGGCAGATGGGGATGGTCCCAGGATGAGGACTTCCGACTTGTCCGAGTTCAGTTTCAGGCAGCTGAGCTTCATCCAGTTTGCGGCGTCCCTCATTCCTTCCTGGAGGTTGGTCTTGGTGGTGACTGGGTCTTTGGTGAGGGAGAGGATCAGCTGGGTGTCGTCGGCATAGGAGATGATGTTGAGGTTGTGTGCACGGATGATGGCGGCAAGGGGGCTCATGTAGACATTGAAGAGAGTCGGGCTGAGCGAGGAGCCTTAGGGTACGCCACAGATGATCTCAGTGGACGCGGAGTGGAAGGGAGGGGAGGCGGACTCTATGGGTTCTGCAGGAGAGGAATTATGTGATCCAGTCCAGGGCTCTTCATTGGATCCCTGTGTTATAGAGGCGAGATCTTAGGGTGCGGTGGCACATGGTGTCGAAGGCGGCTAAGAGGTCAAGGAGGATGAGGGTGTCTGTTTCCCCGTTGTCAAGCAGGGTCCCGATGTCGTCTGTGGCTGCGATGAGGGCAGTCTCGGTGCTGTGGTTGGCGCGGAATCCGGACTGGGATGGGTCCAGGGAGCCATTTGCCTCGAGGAAGGCAGTCAGCTGTTCGTTGACGGTCTTCTCGATGACTTTCGCCGGGAAGGGAAGAAGGGAGATGGGCCGGAAGTTCTTGAGGTCCTTAGGGTCCGCTGTGGGTTTCTTCAGTAGACCGTTGATCTCTGCGTGTTTCCAGCTCTCTGGGAAGGTGGCGGTCAAGAAGGAGTTGTTGATGATGTTCCGGAGGTGGGGTGCGATGACGGCGTCTGCTTTCTTGAAGATGTGGTGGGGGCATGGATCAGATGGTGAGCCGGAGTGGATGGTGTTCATGACGTGGGTGGTGTCTTCAATGCTGATGGGGTTCCAGGTGTTGAGGGTGGCGGTGGGGGTGATGGTTCTGTGGCTGATGGCTGAGTCTGTGCGCCAAAGCTGTCGCGTATGTCAGCGATCTTGCAGTGAGAGTTCTTTCATGATGCTGAAGAGCTCCTTGCTGTTGTGTACCTTGTTGTCTAGGCGCTCCTTGAAAGAAGTCCTCTTGGTAGTGCGGATCAGTTGGTGGTGTATGCAGGTGGTGTTCTTGAGAGCTGCATGGTTTTCTGCCGTCTGTTCACGGCGCCAGGTCTTCTCGAGGGTTCGGCAGGATTTCTTCGAGTCCTTGAGTTCGTCGGTGAACTAGGTGGCTATTCTGTTGCCGGGCTTGCCAGGAGGGTTCTTCAGTGGTGCGAGGGTGTTGGCGCAGTTGCTGATCCACTGTGTGAGGTTGCATGCGGCGGCATTGGGTTCAGTGGTGTCATATGGCGGGTTCTGGCTTAGTGACGTTGTGAGCTGGTCGGTGGTGATTTTTCTCCAGCTTCTGCGGGGATCTGTTGCGGGTGGTGGTGGGATGTAGTCTTCTTGAAGGTGAAGTGGATGCAGCTGTGGTCGGTCCAGCGGAGGCCGGTGGTGTGGCTGTAGTTGTGACGTGGTTGCTGGCAGAGAAGATGGGGTCGAGCGTGTGTCCAGCGTAGTGGGTGGGGGTGGTCACCAGTTGTTTGAGTCCGATGTTGGCTAGGTTGTCGAGCAGGGTGGTGGTGTTGTTATCGTTGAAGTTCTCCAGGTGGAAGTTCATGTGCCCTAGGAGGATGTAATCTGTGGAGGCGAGGGCGTGCGGGCTGATGAAGTCGGCTATGGCTTCGCTGAATTGTGTACGTGGATCCGGGGGTCTGTAGATGAGGGTTCCTCTGAGGATGGTCTTTGGGTCGGTGCGGATCTGGAAGTGTAGGTGTTGGGGGGTGGTGAGGGTTTCCTCTGTGTTGGTTGAGACGCTGTATCCATGTCGTCCCTTGCAGCTGAGTGGGGGTGTCATGATTTGCTAATTTGGCACAGGGATGGTAACATTTTTTTTTGCCATGGCCACATCTGTGGCTTGCACCCATCCACATATGATGTGCTTCACAATGTCCAAATTGACACTTTCCCTGACTGTTGTGCCATCTCCACTGTACATGCAGGTGTGGACATCATTGGTGTAAAGTCTACTGTGTCCTCTGTGCAACTTGGTAGACATATGTATTGTCTATGTGCAGGTGACTTAAGGGCCAATACCGTACCAAGGCATATGTCACCAGTGCCTACATTGGGTGGTAAATGAAGGTTGACTATACAGGTGTTGTGCTGACATGCCCAGGAATCATACATACTGTTTGGCATGTGCTGCTATTTCCATGATGACACTTACCTTGAGGTCACTGTGATGATTTGTGATTTTCACCCTTTGCCACAATGCTCAACTTTAGCTGGACTTTGTGTCCACACATTTAACATTGGATGTACACACTGATGGGGTGTTTTCACACATTGGCCGAGTGCTATTTCAAAGCTTGACTTGTGTGGCTTACACTCTGGTTTACTTCACACATGTGATGGTAGTTACTTTGTGTGTCATGGTGCAAAGTCACTGTTGGGGCTATTTGTCAGGCACTACACACTGTTGGCATGATGTTGTTGGGAAATGTATTTGGTTGACATGCCTGTGGATGATGTTTGATGGATGTGTGTCACATCATCCTTCCTATGAGTGGGGTGGCAGTGGTGGTAGGTAAAATGTCCCTATGGGTGGGGTGGCATCTGTGATACACAACATAACACATATGGGTGGGGTGACAGTGCTGGTGGGTAACATGCCCCTAGGGGTGGGGTGGCATCTGTGATAGGCAACATGCCCCTATGGGTGGGGTGGCATCTGTAATAGGCAACATACCCCTATGGGTGGGTGGGCATCTGTTATACACAACATGACACATATGGGCAGGGTGGAAGTGATGGTGGGTAACATGGCCCTATGGGTGGGGTGGCAATGGTGGAGGGTAACATGCCCCTATGGGTGGGGTGGCATCTGTGATAGGCAGCATGCCCCTATGGGTGGGGTGGCATCTGTGATACACAACATGACACATATGGGTGGGGTGGCAGTGGTGGTGGGTAACATGCCCCTAAGGGTGGGGTGGCAGTGGTGGTGCGTAACATGCCCCTATGGGTGGGGTGATATCTGTGATACACAACATGACACATATGGATGGGGTGGCAGTGGTGGTGGGTAACATGCCCCTAGGGGTGGGGTGGCAGTGGTGGTGGCCATGGGTTCCCTAAGGAGGCGTGCTAATGGTGGTCAGGGCCTGTGCCCCCTGGATTTGTTTGTGGGGTAGGCTTCGGACTTACCATCTGCGCCGTCCGCATCTGTTCCTGATCCGGTCATATATGTACAGGAATTGTAGGACCTGCGCAATTGGATTCATGCTCCGTGTCGATCCGTTGCCGGCTGCTCCGTTTCGAATCTGTGGAATGGGTTAATGGCACGATTCGGAGTTGATATGCTTCTCTTCCGGGTGCTGTGACGTGCTGTACGTGGTGACCTGTCCGGAACGTAGAACCTGCGCATCGTACTTGACCGGCCGGAAGTAGCAGTGTTTGGGTTGCTGTGTGGAGCGAATTGAGTGTTTCCGGGACAGGCTCGGACGGAGATTGATGATGGAGTAGGAGCATGCGGGTCGGTCGTGATTTTGGCACTTTTCCGCATCGTACTTCATCGCCTGGACGTTCTCGCTCTTGGTACGGGTCGGCCGTAAGGTAAGGGCTACTGACACGTCTCGGAGGGCTGACCGACCGAGATCGGAATCGACCCCTTAGTCTCCAAACAAGGCAATCGCAGGGGAGGGGTCTCCAGTTGTAGCAGGGGTAGCAGGACAAGAAGTGCCAGGAGCCCTTGTGAACCAACCTCGCAGTGAAGGCTCCACTGAACTATGCTAAGGGTAGTCCCAGCAAGCAGTCTGCACAGGGTAGTGAGGTAAACACTTATGGCAGCATATCCATTTGCCATCCGCATCAGGGTCAGAGTGAAGGCGGCCAAGAAGAGCTGCACAGAGTCCCAGAAAACAGGCATAGAGCAGGGAGTGGTTGGCCAGCACTGCTAATGTGGAAGTAGGAGAAAGCAGCAGGCCCAATGGCAAAGGCCCCAGTGGAGGACCAGAAATCAGCAACTGGTGGGTGGGAGTAATTTTGTGGCCCAAGGGGCCAACCAGAGGATTCAGGGGCACTAACCGCACCAATTGGTAGATGGAGCAGAGCAGGCATCAGGCACTGTAGGGAGTCCCCGAGTTCCGTCCGCTCCCAGCCACGAACACAACTCTAGTGAGGCAAAAATGTGGACTGCAGCTCCAACAATCCAGGTTGGTCCAGGGTGCAGTAGGCCCCAGCTCAAGGGCTCTGCAGAAAAGCGGCCGCACCACCGCAGGTTTGAAGGCCAGGAAGTGCCCAAAGCAGAGGCAAGCACACTCCCTCCCCAGGCCTGTGAGCGCTCAGGGGCCAGTACGTGCAGGGGTCTCCAATTCTCACAGTCGGCCCACCTGGGTCCTGACAGGTTAAGAGGCGAGTAGCAGTCTCAGCGAGTCCTGGTAGACTCAGCTTCAGGCTCACCCGCAGCCCCTGCCATGGTGGGGCCTTCAAGGCAGCACCGGCCCGCGCCAACACCCAATGTATGGAATGGCAGTCAGTGCATAAAAGCTACGTCTCCTCAGCAGCTCCATTCCTCAGGGGAAGCGGCAGGGCATAATATTCACTGCAAGAGGCGATGATGGCAGTCATTAAAAGGGATAAAAACCTGACGCTGCCATGCCTCACAAGATTGCTGCCATATTGGTGGTGGTCGTGGCCACGCCCCCACACAAGAACTTTATTGAGCAAATGAAACGTGGAAAGATGTTGGCTATCACAAAATCACAGCAGAATTTAGTACCAACGGACAGCATGAGACTACTATTTTATGAATTTTACTTAAGTCCTGAACTACCCTCCAGTTTCCACTCAGTATTTTAACAGGAGAGTTGCAAGGATTATCAAGCACCTCTCCTAAGATACCCTGCTCTAACATTTATTCAATGATGAGCTTCATTCCCTATTCAGTTTTTCATGAAAGTTTGTATTGTTGAGTTCTGGGATAAATAGTGTCTAGCTTAATTTGTTTTTTTTACTGATTCTTCACTCTTTATAAATCCTATTTTCTTTCACTGTATCCCTTAAATCAAGAAGCAGCACATCTTTTGTAAGAACTAGGAACAGCTGAACTCTCAACTCTAGCGATTTTATTTTAAACTCTGAATCTTCACCTTGAGTTTCAATTGCGATATCATTCAGTATACATTAAATAATACAATTCATCTTTCAAAGGAAAGCCCCGTCAAGTTAATTAATGGGGCTTGAATCAAATAATATGAATTAATAATTGTCCTTCATTGACCCTATTTTAACTGGGACATTAGCAGAAACCTGTATAGTAATCTGTTTATTGCTTCTGACTACAACAAGGACATCGATTCCCAAGAGGGGTTATGTTAAAAGTCTTTATAGAGCGCACGCACACCAAATGGTTTCTTGGCGCTAAATGTAGAGTATCATGCTCCTTGCTGATTCATTCATTTGCCTGGCAGAAAAATCATGGTTTTATGAGTCTCCTGAATTGAGGTTAAATTGTTGAGGATCTGATGTTAGAGGGGAGAGAATTCCAAACATTAGGGGCCATATCAGCAAATCTAGATCCACCTAATCTCTTACATTTAACGAAAGGGATAACCAGGAGGTCAAGGTTGCAGACGGGAGCATACATCTGAATAAGGGTAGAGACAAATTCCGGGCATGTGCTGTGAAGGTGTTTCAAAATAAGACACCCTATCTTAAATGCACAGCATTGTACTATTGACAGCCAGCGTAACTTACTCATTAGAGGAGTGATGTGGTTCTGTCGCGGCTGATGATAGATCAATCTAGCTGCCTGGTATTGCAACAACTGAAATCTTCTTGTTAAGTACACAAGTAGGCTGAAGTAGAGTGAAGACCAAGGATATAACGACCTGGATAAGGGCTTCAGGAGTAAGGAATGTGCACATTTTTCTGATCTTCCGAAGCAGGAAAAAACAGGTGATAACTACCATGCCAATCTGGGACTTCAGAGAACGGTCGCTATCAATTGTGACACTAAGGCTCTTGGCTGATGATGGTAAAGGTGGTGTTCCCAAATCAGCAGGCCAAAGATTCGAGTTCCAGGGATTTCGAGAACCCCAGACTAAGATCAGTTCTGTTTTATCTAGGTTCAATTAGAATCTCAATGGAAAGAACCGTGGAACATGTAGCACCAGTTTCAATTAGTAATTAAACAGGGTGGCAATTCTCCCCACCATCTATGTATGGGTCACTCTGGTACACCTCCAGGACTGCACCAAGTATGCAATACTGCTCCCCACTCAGGTATCACTTTTGTAAATTCATTGCATCCTGTGAAAGCAGGCAAAAGCCATTGCTCAGAATCAATGGATTCTGCTGATACCCTGGATTGTATGGCATTTTGTTTGTCATGATTTGGTGCAACACTGGAGCTATGTACATATTCAAATGGAATTGCCTCTGAATCTGTATATTTTTATTCAGAGACTATTGGGCTAGGGAAGCAATCTGTGTCTGCATCTGATTTGCACGCTGCTGCATCTAGGGAGTAAAGTAATTTGGAATTTGATTTGAGTTATTTCTATGCTTGCTCTTCCAGGGCTCAATTTTCACGTGGATGTCATAAGCAGTGCTCTTCTTCAGCAAATTGACTTTCACATTCATTTCAGAATTATTCACAAACACTCTACCCCTACTTTGGGCTTGCACCTGCACCATGTCGTCCTTCATTCCCACTTCTTTCATTCCTTGTGTTCCAAACTTTGAATGCACACTCGCACTAGAATATGCAGCCAGCATAAAATTTGTATATAAAATAATTATTTGCTTCTTCGTTCTGTTTATTTTCCTTTCTATAGCCACTTGTTCCCTTCACTTCAATCAATCAATCAATCAATCAATCAATCAATCAATCAATCAGTGGTTTATAGAGCGTGCTACTCACCAAGGTCTCAAGGCGCTGGGGGGGGGGGGGGGCAGGGGAGCAGCTCTGAGTCAGTCGAAGAGCCAGGTTTGAGGTCCTTCCTGAACGTGTGGAGGGTTGGGGAGAATCTGAGGTTGACCGGGAGCTTGTTCCAGGATTTGGCTGCTATGTAGGAGAAGGCTCTCCCGCCGGTTCTGTTTCTGTTGATGCAGGGGACCTCTGCCACGGCGAGGTCAGCGGAGCAGAAGTACCTCTTGGGTATGTGGAAACAAACTCGGTTGTTGAGGTATTCGGGTCCGATGTTGTTGAGCGATTTGGAGGCGTGGGTGAGGAGTTTGAAGGTGATCCTCTTCTCGACGGGGAGCCAGTGGAGGCTTCGAAGGTGTTGGGTCATATGTTTGTGGCGTGGTGTCCCTAGAATGAGCCTGGCTGCGGCGTTCTGGATGGTTTGGAGTTTGTGTAGAAGAGTTTTGTTGATTCTGGCGTAGAGAGCGTTGCCGTAGTCTAGTCTGCTGGTTATGAGTGCGTGGGTGACAGTCTTTCTGCAGTCGGGTGGGATCCATTTGAAAGTCTAGCGGAAGATGCGGAGGCAGTTAAAGCTGGTGGACGCGACAGCGTTGATCTGGTGGTTCATGGAGAGGGAGGAGTTGAGGATTATGCGGAGGTTCAGAGCGTGATCTGTCGGGGTGAGTGGGCTCCCGAGGGTAGAAGGCCACCAGGTGTTCTCCCAGGTGGAGGTGTGGGGTCTGAGGATGAGGACCTCGGTCTTCTCGGAGTTGAGCTTTAGGCAGCTGTCCTTCATCCAGGGGCCTACGTTTTTCATTCCTTCCTGGAAGCTGAGTCTGGTGATTTCTGGGTTCTTGGTGAGGGAGAGGATGAGTTGTGTGTTGTCGGTGTAGGATACAATGCTGAGCCCGTGCTGTCTGACGATGGCGGCGTTGGGGGCCATGTAGATGTTGAAGAGCGTCGGGCTTAGTGAAGATCCCTGAGGTACTCCGCAGATGATATCAGTAGGGTCGGGGGGGAGTCTGATACTCTGGGTTCTGCCGGAGAGGAAGGATTGGATCCAGTCGAGGGCGGATCCCTGTATTCCTGTGTTGTGGAGTCTGGCGGCTAGTGTGCGATGTGAGACGGTGTTGAAGGCCGCAGAGAGGTCTAGGTGGATGAGGACTGCGGTGTGTCCCTGGTCTAGCAGCATGTGGATGTCGTCGGTGGTGGCGAGGAGGGCGGTCTCGGTGCTGTGAATGCTGCAGACGCCAGACTGGGATGGTGCTAGGATGGAGTTTTCTTCAATGAAGGCGGTCAGCTGGGCGTTCACAAGTCCTTTGGTTACTTTGGCTGTGAAGGGGAGGAGAGAGATGGGCCAGTAGTTCTTCAGGTCAGGTGGGTCGGCCATTGGTTTCTTGAGGAGGGGTTTCACCTCCGCACGCTTCCAGTCATCTGGACAGATGCTGGATAAGAGGGAGGAGTTGATTGTTCATCCTAGTTCGGGTGCAATGACTGGGGCGGCCCTGTGGAAGATGTGAGGGGGACAGGGGTCCGTTGGGGCTCCTGAGTGTGTCTTCTTCATGGTTGAGGAGATGAGTTTGATGGAAGCGGGTGCCCAGGAGGTGAGGATCGGTTTCACTGTGGTCGGTGGTGGTGGGCGATGTGGTGCTGTTTTCTGCTGGCTTTCTGAAGTTCGTAAAGGGCCTTGATCTTCAGGTGGAAGTAGGAACTAAGTTTGCGGATGTTTGATCCTCCCGTGAAGATGGGGTTGAGGGTGTGGCCTGCTCTGTGGTTGGTAGTACTGTTGAGCTGTTTCAGTCCCAGGATGGCGAGGTTCTCGAGGTGTGTGGTGGAGTCGGGGTCCTGGCTGTTTTCAAGGTGGAAGTTCAGGTCCCTGAGCAGGATGTAGTCCGTGGAGGTGATGGCGTGGGGAGCAGCAAGCTCTGTGATGGTGTTTGCGGGCTCGGCATGGGGTCCTGGCGGTCAGTTGATGAGGGTGCTGCGTAGCGTGGTGCTGGGGCTGGTCTGGATCTGGAAGTGGAGGTGTTCTATGTTGGGGTGGGAGTCGCTTGTGCTGGATGTGGAGAGTCGGAGGGGGACCTGTGCGCGATGGCGATTTCTCCTCCCGGGCAGTGTCGGCGGTCCTGTCTCTGGATTTTATATCCGTCAGGGATTGCTGTGGCGATGTCGGGCCGGAGGTGGCTTTGATCCAGGTTTTCCTGAAGAATGCGACGTCGGGCGAGAGGGTGTCGATCAGGTCCCAAATCTCTACGGCGTGTCGGTGTAGGGAGCGCACATTGAGGAGGATGCAAGTCAGTGTTTCAGTGGGTTGTTCAGTCGGTGGTCCTTCGGTGGCTCTGGGCGTCTTGTCGACAGTGAAGGATCTTCGGCAGTGTCCGCATGAGAATTGTCCATGGGTCGTGTAGGGCGAGGAACTTACGCTGTTGGCGTGGCCTCCGGGGTTGTGAGCATGGAGGGTGGCTGAGTTGTATCGGTGGGTACCAGGAGGACATGGGTCGCGGTCAGGTCGCGGACAGGCGCAAATGGGCTTGCCTTAGGCGCGACCGCACAGCAGTCGCTATTATGTAGGGGAGGGGACGCGAGTAGAGGTGGAGGCTGGAGTGGGGCTGGGTCATGGGGTGGGGCATGTGGAAGACCAGGACACAGCAGGAAGCGCTAAGGCGCTATATAACAGTAAAGCCCCAGAAATTACAAAAACACGCAATTACACAGCTTTTCAGAAAAGAAACAAAGAGACCTGAGGCAGAGTCGGGCACGAGGCTCGAGCTCTGCTCATGACGGACTGCAGGTGTGAGATCAGCTGGCGGAGCTGGCGGGGAGAGTGCTGCCTGGACCGGAGGTCAAGGCTTTACATGTGCTACCCCGCAGCAGTCGCCATTATGTAGGGGAGGGGGCGGGAGTAGAGGTGGAGGGGGGAGAGGGGCTGGGTCAGGGGGCAGGGCATATGGAAGAGCAGGAAACTGCGGAAAGCACTATATAACAGTAAAGCCCCAGAAATTACAACAAGCATTTACAATGCAATGGTCTCGGCAATATTATAGGTAGAGCTATTGGCATTGCTCATTATTTTGTATTTTTTTTTGTATCCCTAAATAAATGGCATTGTCATTTATATTGGCAATAGCTTAATTGCTCGTCCCTAGCCATGGGTTCCATCATCTGGACTGAAAGTTAATAAATTCTACACAAGTCTACTTTGCTGTTCTGGTCTCTGGTCATATCAGCTACACCCCAATACTATAGATTGGCAGCAGATTATACTCTTGCTAATAAACACGAGTTAACAGTGTAAACTGGCATCCAATGGGGGTCCAAGACACACGTGGATCAATGGACAATCATTTGGCTTACCCATTAACACAAACCATGTGCACCACGCAGCAACCAATAGAATGAGACATCTGGATTGGAGGGAGGGGGGTAGCATATGACGCCACAACCAACTTGAACAAATGAGGCAACTAGAAGCAGAGAAAGCAAAAGAAACTCCTGAATCACGATATTAAAAGTAAAAGTCCTACCTATTCAGCAACTCAGTACACAAGCACACTACACTCTTACAGTTAGTGAATCCATGCTTTTGGGCAAAGTGCACATTCCAACTGCTACTTTTTGCTTTTAAGTTGTTACATATATCACAACCAGCAACCAATATTACATGTGCACTCTTCAGCACATTGCCGTCACTTTTAAAAGTCCGCCAAAAAATAAAATTCGTCAGCACCTCAATGCCTAGGAATCATCAGCACTCTGATGAGCCCCATAACGTTGGGGAGTGCATCTCAAACCACAGGATAAATCTGTTTGCGTTTTGTAGCAGGCGATAACCCCAGTGTACTCTGAACGAAAGGAAGATGGTGCAGCTTGCAACCTAGACAACAAGCGAGTCACATCTGTAACTTATGTTTCGGCCCCAACAAAACAAACATGTATGTGGCTCGTAAATAACTGAATTACTAGAGGTGTTTACGTATAATCAAGCTTCCATTACCATGAATGGATAAACATTTTATTTTACCATTTAAAATCATTACACATCTCGTCCACTCCAAACTGCAAGATAAATAATTAAAATGCAATCAAATATAAAACATCCCTATCGTCACTTAATACGCTTTGTCTTCCACGAAGATCATGTAAAAATGATATTGTGGATTTTGATTATCTCTGAGGCTATTGCAGCTGTTTGCACGTCGTTCAGTTCCTTGACCGCCGCGTTCATTAACTTAAATAACCGAGCAGGTAATCGGGTTGATGCCCTCGGACAAAACTCAACAGCGTTTCCAGAGCTTATGATTTTAAGAGTTTTAAAAAACCGGACTCAGATAAAATGTCCTTAGTGTCTGCCGTTTCGTACAAATACATATCATTGCATAATGATTCTGGAGAGGAGCTGCATAAAAAGTCAAGTGTGTATAAAGAGTTTTAAGTAAAAGGCTTGCTTTAAAATTCTGTGGAGCCGTTATGTTAGCTGACCTTACTCCAAGTTTAGGAGGGATGCAGTGTTACATTAGAGATTATGTGGCACACAGTGTCTTGCAGAATAAAGTTACGGCATGCTGTATTAACGTTTAGTATGGCATGTCACGTCAATGTTTGACATTACGTTTACCTTGCACAGAAACGGCTGCTGCCTGTCCAAACTATGAATAGTATTTCTCGCTAACCTGATGAATGTATTCTCTCAAAACTGAGATCATGCCACCACAGTCTCCTCTCGTAGTAGGCCCTGCTGTAGCCTCGCTGGAGAACCAGCCTGCTCAATGAGCGTCGCACCCAACCCCGTTCCGAAGTACTAACATTACCCACATCATGCTCACTGTAAGCAAACAAAAGAGTTGCAAGTGGAGCCCTTCAACACCCTTTTTTTAGAACCAGTCTCAGAAACACGTACTGAGGTCGCAGTTATATGGCTACAAATGTAGAGTAGCAATGGCGGGCTACAAATGTAGAGTAGCAATGGCGCTTTAGTTGTAGGCTACAAAACCGAATCAAATAAACTTCCAGGCACAATCTAATTCTCAATCCGGGGGAAACTAATTTAAAAGAGGCCCACAATTGCCGGGGGAGGTAGTTCTTTAAGACTACCGTTGCTATTCGACCGCCTTATGTAATCAAGAAAGTCACTGTCCCGTAGCGCCTGCCTCAAGGGAACCGGCAGCGTCTCTGAGAATAGGTAGTCCATTGCACCGCACCAGCATCGAGCGCATTGCACACAGTAAGTTACATGCACTCGTTTAACAGGCGCGTGGTAGAAAGTTACCGATGTGAGCCGGTATTAATAAAAGGCGTACACTCACGCGCAGGCTCGTCTAAAAAAGCAAACTCTATCGAGTCAGCCGATCGGGAGAAGCGCTTCAAACCTGATTTGCGTACCTGATTTGCTTCGGCTCAATGGCGTTGGGGGCGGCATCCCGACGTCCGACAGAATAGGATAATAAAACAAGAAACGTTTAAAAGGAAAAAACATGTGAAAGTGGCAGCTGGCTGCCTCATGTCCTCTCACGGCCAGACGAGACAAACAATGGCGGACACAAGCTTCAGTTTTTTTTCGGATTTGGGGGCGTGTTCGGTGTTCAGAAGTAGGCGTGGCTAAAAAGTGGAAAGAAGAACACCGACCACACCTCCAAATCCGAAAAGGACGGAGCCTATTTGGAGGGATGGCTCTCTCCTCCAATGGCTGGCCTCCATTTAGGAAGCCAGCCAATGGGAGAGAGCCAAAATGAGAGGCGGGACAAATCGTACACTCTGAGAATCATTAAATCTCGGAACTTCCGGTTCTGCCTTCGGCAGAACCGGATAGTACCTCAACCTAAAAACACGCAATTACACAGCTTTTCAGAAAAGAAACACAAAGACCTGAGGCAGAGTCAGAGTCAGACGCGCTGCTCGAACTCTGCTCATGACAGACAGTGGGCGTGAGATCAGCTGACGGAGCTGCCGGGGAGAATGCTGCCTGGACCGGAGGTCAAGGCTTTACACCCGCTCCCCCGCAGCGGTCGCCATTATATTGGGGAGGGGGCGGGAGTAGAGGTGGAGGCGGGAGTGGGGCTGGGGCTGGGTCAGGTGGCGTGTGGAAGAGCAGGACACTGCAGAAAGCAGGAAGTGCTAAGACGCTATATAAACAGTAAAGCCCCAGAAATTTAAAAAGCACGCAATTACACAGCACAGGTTGCGGCTTTCTTTCACACATTGTATGTCACAGGAACTCAAGATTTCTAGTATTAAAGGCACCCTCTAAATTAAATTGCATGTTCTTGTCACCCAAAATATACTCATAACAATCTTTCAACCGCATAGGTGTAAAAAGAAAACACCGTCCGTCAACATTTCAAATGCAAGAGAACCTTCAGAAGGACTTATCTTTCATAACAGGTATGCTAGGGACTTTAGGCTTTTTCAATACAACACCCCTTATTCTCCCTCAGCCCAAAAAATGCAAAAAATTAAAAGACACAAGCAACCAATCCCAGGTTTGCTATGGCAAAGGTCAAACAATCACAGTGCTGCTGTGGCAGCAAGCAAACAATGACAGCGCAAATGTGATGATGACATCCCACCAACCCTAGCGTTCCCAGTGCCACTCAATCAATTGCAGCGTGAATCCTTCATGACCTGGGAATCAACGGAAATGCCTTTAGCCACTAAATACACACAAATAAACAAAATAAAATCTTGACAGCCCAACCTCACCAAAGGAAAGAAACCAAGGGCACTAGCAAATCAAAAGTACAAACTCATAAATCACACTAAGGCAGCAAACTCATCCAGCAGTAGTCAACCCCTGATTAGTATATTTACTCTTGTGCACAGAAGAGAGAGCAAATAATACCAATGTGAATTAAACATACATTTCCTGAAAGAAAACTTGCTAATTCAGAAAATCCCTAACTGTGTGAATGCATCGCCTCACAAAACATACTTCCTTTACAGACAAGTTCAACAGCAATATTAAGACATTGCATAACAACAAATCTGATTACTATAACCAACAAATGAAAATACCTAAAACCTTTTTGACACACTTCACAAACATGACAAATACGCCAGAATCACAGCAATCAAACCACCAACTGAACCGCGGATCAAAAACGCAAAGCCAAAGAGCTCACACAGAGTATAACAATTCATGTCTCTCAAACACAACCCACTCAGTCAACAACAAATCTCACCATGCCTCATTAACACACTTAAACACTACCAGTTCCAAAAATGGTTTGTCTATTGATGCATACAGTCCTTTAGCTCAGGAACAGCACTAGAGTATGGAGAATCAGTAAATACTCCAATTTTGAGCTATCTTGAGTAAAGGCAAAACTCCAGATCAGGAACAAAAATCGTTAAGAGAATAATCTTCTTATCTCTCCAACCATCCACTACCACCGAAATAAGTGGGCATGAGGGGCCCAGGAAATCTATTTGTCAGTGTTATGTCCAACATTAAGGTGGATCATGGATGGTGTTAACCTCAAAGTTATGAAGCAATTGTCCAAAGGAGCAAGATGTAAAACAGTTTAAAAAAAAATATATATATATAGTCAAATAGAAAGAACTGACTAAAAATGAGAGTTTCAAATCACACATTTAGAAAACCCATGAAGGTTCATTACAAAATTCAAAGGAATAGTGCAATGAATCATAAACTGCAATGGCAGCATCAGGAAATGCTAAATACAGAGTGCGCAGCAAAATCAGTGAGCAATTAGGCAGCATACACGGGCATAGGAAAGGTCTCCAAAGTGTTCCCCAAATTAAGGGCTTATATACAGTTTTCTGGCACATGAAAGTACAGAAATTGCAAAGTCAGCATGGTATGATCATTGCACCAACAAATTACAATTTTGCATTTTAAAATGTCACAAAGCACTAACCCACTACATGAAGATTGATAGCCCCTTCTGACCTAATGTCATCTGGCGATGCTAGAAAAATCTAGTTACATAAACAACAGAAAACTATTGGGACTGAATGTAGTACAGTGTGCAAGCAGAAGGCCGTGCAAATTTGTTGCAACTGGGCTTCCATTAGCGAGCCCTTTGATAACACTGTCAGAGCGAAATAAAGAAACCACATCATGCTGCACGTAGTGTCAGGCAGAAATGTAAAAACAGACACTGAACATCATGATTCGATATTCATTTTGAATAAGATGGTGTTGTGACCCAACTGAGGCCTAGTTAGCCTAAGTTAGAAAAGCACAATTCTACACATTAAAGCAAATTTGTTTCAATTGCAATAGCCTAATGTCAGTATATATGCATAAGTCAAGTGCAGAATGGTTGATATTAATTCAAATTTTCAGAAAAATCACAAACGCTTTTAGGGTTTAGGAATGGAATGCAGCCATTAAAATTCCTGTTGGGGATTTCATGGCACAGAGGATATCCTTGGTCAAAGGGATGAAAGGTCAGGTGAATCTGGAGTGATCACGAAAGGATTTGATGGAATTGATCAGGGTTCTAGTCGAAGTGATGGTGCTGCAGAATGTTCACTGGATACCAGAATGGTTGTTTGTAAATAATCAGTAAACCTCTGACCAAAATTCTTAGGCGGGATGGTGATTTTTCCATGCACTGAGATTTTAGATGATCATGTGCCCAATGAGTGGATTCAATGAGTTAGCTCTGGGTAAATTGGATCCTTGTTTAAACTATTTTGCATATTTTGCAGTGAGGTAGTGTGGCTCACTGGTTAGAGGCGGCAGACCCGAGAGCAGAGGACGGCCGGGGCCAGGGTTCGATTCCCGGCGCGGCAGGTTTCTGGACCAGGGTCAGCGGACTCGATAATTCTCTCGCCTCGGTGCCCACTCTGATCAGCGATCACACTCGGCAACTCTGGGCATTAGCTTGCCTCATCTTCACTAACGGCCCCACCAGACCGCCGGGGATGCCTGGTCTCACCCTGGAGATACCCATTAAGGGACCATCTCTCAGGGAAGCCAGGAAGGGTTTCGCAGCGGTCGAAGCGCCTTGGGACCCTACGGGTAAGTAGTGCGCTAGGCCCCACCAGACCGCCGGGGATGCCTGGTCTCACCCTGGAGATACCCATTAAGGGACCATCTCTCAGGGAAGCCAGGAAGGGTTTCGCAGCGGTCGAAGCGCCTTGGGACCCTACGGGTAAGTAGTGCGCTATATAAATGCCTATACATTTACATTTACAGGTGAATATGACCTAGTGGTTAACAAATTGTGCCTATTTTAGGTATGTTTGTATCGGAGCTGGATATTTCTGAGCCTCACAGGAGCAGGTCTTAGATTGTTTCTGGAGTATCATGTACAGTTAGCAAAAAATGAACTGCAATGGGACAGTATTCTGACTTAAAATGTTAAAAAAAAAGACAAACAGCTTCACGTGCAGCACCTTTTATCCTATTTTAAGAGCCATGATTGTTGAAGAAAATATTTGGTTTGATTGGTTCATTTTCACAGAGGTTTTGTCTGCTGTTTTAGAGTCCAGCTGAGTGGCATTTTGGACATATGTGTGTAAATCAGTGACTGGGCACTGTTATCCAAGGACGATCAAAAGCCCAGAAAACCCGCGAGGGCAAACCCAAAAATCTATCTCAATTTTTAAAGAGACTGATTCGTGAAATAGTAGAATTTGTCGAAACTCCACTTCCACGCTTATTGAGCAGTCATTTCCTGACAACCACATTGTTCACGTTTAACAAAGGGTAGACACGTTTACTCGCGTATAGCACTGAATGGGCCGTGCTCTTGTTTGTGGAAGTAAGCAAACAAGAAGCACAGAACAGAGTGGAAGCCCGCTGAGAGACAGAAGCGTGGCAGCTGCACAATTGGATTACCCGCAGTAAGAGGAAAACTGTGCGTTTCAAAGCTCACTTAATTATACTAATTAAAATCACAACTTTTTCTATGAAGAGTACCTGCAGCTGCTCGAAGCTCGCTATTGTTGGTGTACACTGAAAACACTCCAACAGAGGGCACCAATAGTTACTGATGATGTCGACACCCACTCACCCTTGTTACTGTGGAGAGAACGGAGACAGCATCACACAAAGTGACGGTGCTCTTATGAAGGGATAATAACGTGTTGGAAGAGCGCATAGTAACTCTGTAGCAAAGTGGTGTTTCGCTATAAGACTACAAAAGAGATCTTTTAACAATATCCCCAGACGGCATCTGCTATTCTTTATTTACCATTTCGCTTTCAAATATTTGGTCCAGTGCAAGTACAAGCATTGACAAAGGCAATAGGTCGCAGCCTTCTGGCACTTCCTGTTTGTCATGGCTTTTGCAAAACATTATTGTTTGTGAATGTGTCAGGCCTTCATTTGTCTAAAAACAAAAACTCATTTGCTAAGGCAAAAACGTTTTTTTGGTCATTACATAACCATGGTACCCTCTGGCACTGAAAGGAACTACTTAAAAAGTCAGTCAGTCTGGCATTGTCTGCAAGCCTCTTGTGTTTGAGAGAAAGAAAGAAAAAAGAAACAAGGGAAGGCAGGAAAGAAAGAGAAGGAAAGGGAGAAGGAAAATAAGAGAAAAATAAAGGGAAGGGAAGGGAAAAGGGAAAAGGGAAGAAAGAGAAGGAAAAGAAAGAAATAGGGAACAAAAGTAAAACGAGTATGCTGGTATGCTGTGAAATAGCAACATCACTGGCAGGAGATGGGATCTGATAAAGATGGAATGTGCCTCAGATGCGTACTTCTATCACATCAGGCGCTAAACACAAAGGCATCACTAAAGTAATAGAAAAATAAAAAGCAAAAACAGTGGTACAGCAGGGAACTAACTTGTGTGAGGATGTGCTCTTTGTGAGACAGCAAAATATGCAGCCACTCAAAGTGAAGGTAAGCAGCAGCTTAAGGAGGCTTACACACTGCCAGATGCTCTATGCTGTAGTGGGTGGAAGTGAGAATGTGAACGACACAACAGACCAATGGATGAAGAGAAGTGGCTAAAAGTTGCCCTAAAGATATGTTGTGGTGCGTATGCAACAACAGAGAAATGTGGCCTACAGCAATTGTTTTAGATGTAAATATTAATAAAACAATCGGGTTGTACCACAAAAAGGTGATTTTATTTTGTGTGAAACATGTTATTGCCAGTTTGTTTTTACACATGTGATGACGCGGAAATTCCATTTTATTTGTGGGGGTGCATTATAGTCATGTATATAATGCAAATTATGTTAACATGTTAATATGAGGTGTTAGAATTGTGAAATGTAATAGCACCATTTTTTGACGTGCTTTGGTTGATGGACATGTAGCATGGAGAATTAATGTCACTAGCAGAAATATTATCATGGAGAACTTGTCCCCTTTACGCTTACATTCTGCGAAAAAGAACCATTGGAGTATGACTCTAGAACATGTCTAGAACATATGGGCCCCGGCTCTTTCACATGCGAAATCAATGCCACATTTCAACCACTCTGTACTATGAAACTTGGCAGCTACAAGTACAGTGATCAGACTGGAGTCCCCAGGTGAATGACTAAGTAACTCAAGCAGCCATTGCAGGACGAGGCTAGGTCTCAATAAGTGATGCAAAGCTTAAACAGTGCCATCTTAAGGATTTTTTTAGATCGGGTCAAGAATCATTTCAGTGCTCCCTTTAGAAAAAACGTTGAACTTATTACCTATTTTCCGATAATTCAAGCCAAAAGCTCAACTTGTGAGTGTACACTAGACAAATAACATCAAAAGAAAGCTTGAACAAGTACTGAACAAGCAACTTCGTGTTCCTATCTGATCTAGTATTTTGTATCCTGCAGCAACAGTATTTTACATGGAATTCATTGCATAGTCAGCCTTTTTACTCCCATTGTAGGAAAGGCATAGTAAGGGTCACTTGGGAGATGTTTTGTGCACTAGTGCATAATATTGAAATAAGACAGGCATATAACGCTTTAAATTGTAGATTGATTTTCGAATATTCTTAATCAGAAAGGAATGCGCCTTGCCAACTCACATTCTCCATGCAATAGTGAAAATTAAAGCCCGGCTATGAGGATTTTCACGATTCCAATGGGTTAAATCTGATCATTTTCTCCATAATTCGTTCCTTTGCCTTCTGCCTCTTTCTATGTATAAAAATAGGAGGGCACAAGAAACAGGAAAAGGACAGAGAGGTAAAGAGAACAGGATAAAGAGAGAAGTGAGGTAGAGACAGAGATTAAGTAGAGAGAGAGCTAAAATGGGGAGAGATGTAAAGTAAAGAAAGAAAAGTGAGGTAGCCCAAAAGAAATTTGCTGAGATGTAAAAAGAGGATGACGTAGGTATCGAAAAATAAAGGTAGAGAGGACAGAGAGTGAGTTAAGGGTAGCAAAGTAAGGTAGAGAGAGAGCTAGAGCGAGGGATAACGGAAATATAGAGACAGGGAGAAGGGTGTGGTACACCAAAGGGTAAGGTTGACAAAACGGAGAGCTAGACCTGTAGAGAGGTATGGTGTTACGGAAGTATAGAGTGATGCAAGTTAGAGAACGGTGAGGTAAAATGAAAGGCAACATCTGGAGAGATAAAAGAGACTGATCAGGCAATTCGGTAGTGAGGGAGAGTTGAAGAGGGAGGGAGAAGGATGAAGATAGCTAGAGGTGAAAAAGAGATGAAGTAGATAGACTGGTGTGAGGTAGCTGCAGAGGGTGAGATTTATACATAGATAGGTGTTTAAAGAGAAAGATGTAGAGTTGAGGTAGAGACAGTGAGTTGAAATAAAAGAGCAGAGAGAGAGAGAAGGTAATATTAGATAGAAAAAGAAGGAGGGAGAGTAGCAATGTGAAAGGAGTAAGGTGTTGAGGTAGAGGGAAACGGTAGAAGAAGAGACAAGAAAGGTGAACAGTTAGTTAGCAAGTGAATGGTGAGGCAAATGGAAATGCTGGTTGTGAGACTGACAGAGGGGACATGAGGTAGTGAAAGAGATGGGAGGTACTCAGAGATATGAGTTAGAGAGAGAGGTGAGGAGGTGAGTGGTCATGTAAATAAAGTGGACAGGAGGTAGACATTTTGCTGCATGTACAGAGTAGTATCTAGAGATGAGATTATTATGAGATAGAGGTAAGGAGAGGTTAAACAGACTTCTTCTCAAGTTAAATGGCATGAACTGCCTTAGGGTCCAAGGGTTAAAGTTGGACAGGCCAGGTTTGTAAACTAAGGGTCTGATTTATATCTTGGTGGACAGGTTACTCCATCACAACGTTGACAGATATCCCTTCCGCCAAAATATAAATCCCATTATATCCTATGGGATTTATATTTTGGTGGAGGGAATATTCATCACTGTTGTGTTGGAGTAACCTGTCCACCAAATTCGAACTCAGGCCCTAAACCCTTATAAACAAAAAATGGCTCAATAGGCCTGGAAATCTTTATAAGTCAAGGTGCGTTTTTCAGACATGGAAGTGAATGAGTGGGTTGGTGAGAGAGTGAGTGGGTGAATGTGAGAATGAGCAATTAGATCGTGGATGAATGAGTTTATTGATAAATCAATAAGGAACAATCTGGTTTGAAATGATATAAGACTAGCCCCTGAAAAGGCATATAGCTGCCTTTATCATGTTATTAAACAAATTCAAAATAAATAATAAAAAAATGATAATTAAGTGCTTTTAAATGTAGATATTAACTGTTGTGTAAAGAAAGTCAAAGGTTGCAGTGAGCTGACCCATTCTGCATGCTGTAGGGGGCAGATGAAGAATGTGAATGGCACTTGAACACACCAATGGATGAAGACAGCTGACCAAAATACCCTCTAACCAATATAAATATTGATTTTTTATAATTAATTTTCCATAATATAATATTGGCGAAACAACAGTAGCTTTCTTGAGACCAGACCTAAAAGGAAAATCAGGGTTGTCAAACAGGCCCATATTTTTGCAAACACTTTATAATGTGCCACAGTATTGCATTCAGAGAATGTCCACCCCACACAATCTCCTAAGGGCAAGATTTTATTTTAAAGTGTGCATACGTAGAATTTTCCAAGACCTAGCTTTCCTCTGCCGTTAATTAGGTTTGAGGTGTTTGGGGTATGCGCCATTCATGGACAACATATTATATACTATACCTACTTTAAAGGGCTGTAGATCAGCCTCCTTCAGCCATGTATTCTTTTTGCTCATAACCTTCAGCCGTGGGCTTGAGACATTGTATCTTGGATCAGCCCAAAGGAGTATTTTAATCAGACATTTTTTCTATTGGCTATTTGTGTGTGTCGGACTATGTTGCATCAGAAATCAGTTGTAGGAGGTCCAGTAGAACTGGAAGCGAGCACTGTAAAACGTCTAAAAAAAACAGATGCCACAGACAAACAAGCATTTGCAATGCAATAGGTCTCGCATTAGGAAAGTTTGAGCTATTGGTATTGTAAATGACAAATATTTTATTTATGTTTTGTTTTTGAAAATAACAAAATTAATAGCTTTGTCATTTGCAATGCCAATAGTTATAACTTTTGCAAATGTGACACCTATAGCATTTGTAATGCAATATGTGTTGTATTTACGTGACTTAGAGGTATTGATATTACAAATAACAATGGCTTTTAATATTTTTTTAATAATAAATACTTAAATAAAAGTTATTGTAATTTATAATGGCAATAGCTTAAACTTTAGTAAATAACTTTTGTGAAGATTATGTTCAGTGTATTTTATTGTGACGAAAATCCAAGCACAGAAGTGAAATATTAACATCTTTTTGTTACATTTGTAATAAAGCTTGAAACATTGAAAGAACATATTTGAACCAGTTGTTGTTGAATGGTTGCACAGGTTGATGCTGTGGTGGCGCTGAGTGATGTTGTGATGGCGAACGACCTGACCTGACCCTGGTCGGTGACGGTCGCTCCACCCGCCGCGCGGCTCTCTTTGAGTGTGCCCGGTCTCCCTATCTGCCTCTACCTGCTCGCTACCAGTGCTTGTTTCTGTTTCGTTCTCGACGTCTTTTCTCGCCCTCCCCGCTCCCTGCCACTGCTCCCCTGCGGCCCGCCCCCCTTTTGCCTTCTGTACCACGATCTCCTCCCCGCGCCACCCCGCTCCCGCCTCCCAGCTGCTCCTCCCTCCCACTCCACCCCTCCCACTCCGCCATTTATGGCGGAGTCCGCACGAACACGCAGCGTTCACGTGCAGCTGGCGCGCCGATTGCGCGCCAAAGGCGTGCCAAAGGTAAGCCCGTCTACGCCCGTCCACGCCTGGACCGCCCCCAGCGCCAGGACTCCTGACCCTGCCGACGCCAGGCCACACGACGGACCTACGACGACGCCACCCTCAACGCACTCGACGTCGGCCGAACCCCCGCCTGCTACCAAGCCACCCCGAGGCGCACCCACGGACCCTTTACCTGCCAAGCCTGCAAATACTCCTGCCTCCGGACCTGCACCGCACCCACCAAGCCGAGCACCAGCAGCAACCACCTCAAGTGCATCCTGCTCAACACCCTCTCCGTCCACAGACACGCAGTCGAACTCTGGAACCTGCTCGACACAACATCACCAGACGTCGCCTTCCTCACGGAAACCTGGATGAACGCCTCCTCAGCACCCGACATCACCATCGCCATCCCGGACGGATACAAGATCACCCGGATGGACCGCATCAACCAGACTGGAGGAGGCATTGCCATCATACACAAGAACACCATCCGCATCACAACAATCAATCAATCAATCAATCAATCATCGCATTTATATAGCGCACTACTTACCCAGTGGGTCTCAAGGCACTGGGGGAGGGGGATCTGCTACTGCTCGAACAACCAGGTCTTGAGTTGCTTCCTGAAGGTGAGGTGGTCCTGGGTCAGGCGGAGGTGGGTGGGGAGGGAGTTCCATGTCTTGGCGGCGAGGTAGGAGAAGGACCGTCCCCCTGTGGTGGCTCTACGGATGCGGGGGACGGCGGCGAGGGTGTGGCTGGTCGATCGAAGCTGGCGTTTGGGAGCGTAGAAGTTGAAGCGGCTGTTGAGGTATCCTGGGCCTTGGCTGTGTAGGGCTTTGTGTGCGTGGGTGAGGAGACGGAAGGTGATTCTCTTGTTGACCGGGAGCCAGTGCAGGTCTCTCAGGTGTCCGGAGATGTGGCTGCGGCGGGGGATGTCCAGGATGAGTCGTGCTGAGGCGTTCTGGATCCGCTGGAGTCTCTTCTGGAGTTTGGCGGTGGTTCCGGCGTAGAGGGTGTTGCCGTAGTCCAGACGGCTGGTAACGAGGGCCTGGGTGACCGTCTTCCTGGTCTCGGTGGGGATCCACCGGAAGATCTTACGTAGCATGCGCAGGATGTTGAAGCACGACAAAGAGACGGCGTTGACTTGTCTGGTCATGGAGAGGGAGGAGTCCAGGATGAAGCCCAGGTTGCGTGCGTGGTCTGTTGGTTTGGGTGCGCTGCCTAGGGCGGGGGGCCACCAGGAGTCGTCCCAAGCGGCGGGTGAGGATCCCAGGATGAGGACTTCCGTCTTATCTGAGTTCAGTTTCAGGCGGCTGTTCTTCATCCATTCGGCTGCCTCTTTCATCCCTTCGTGAAGGTTGGCTCTGGCGGTGGCGGGGTCGTTGGTAAGGGAGAGGATCAGCTGGGTGTCGTCGGCGTAGGAGATGATGTTGAGGTTGTGCTGGCGTGCAATGTCTGCGAGGGGGCTCATGTAGATGTTGAAGAGGGTTGGACTGAGCGAGGAGCCTTGAGGGACGCCGCAGATGACTTCGGTGGCTTCAGATCTGAACGGAGGGAGGCGGACTCTCTGTGTCCTTCCGGCGAGGAAGGAGATGATCCACTCCAGTGCCTTCTCCTGGACTCCGACGTTGCTGAGGCGTTGTACTAGGGTACGATGGCAGACAGTGTCGAAGGCCGCGGAGAGGTCGAGGAGGATGAGGGCCGCTGTTTCTCCGTTGTCAAGCAGCGCTCGGATGTCATCGGTGACTGCGATCAGGGCGGTCTCGGTGCTGTGGTTGGCCCGGAAGCCAGACTGCGAGGGGTCGAGGGATCCGTTCGTCTCGAGGAAGGCGGCCAGCTGCTTGTTGACGGTCTTCTCGATGACTTTTGCAGGGAACGGGAGCAGCAACCAGCTTCAACGACACCTTCACCGCCGCCACACACCTCCACTTCCAGATACACACCGACCCCAAGACCACACTCAGAGGCACCCTCATCTACAGACCCCCGGGACCACGCACACAATTCAGCAAAGACATCACAGACTTCATCAGCCAGCACGCCCTCCCCTTGGCTGACTACATCCTCCTCGGGGACCTCAACTTCCACCTGGAGAAAAACAAGGATAGCAACACCACCACCCTGCTGGACAACCTCGCCAACCTCGGTCTCAAGCAACTGGTGAACAACCCCACCCACACGCCGGACCCAGTCTTCTCCTCCAGCAAGTACATCTCCTTCAGCCACTCCACCGGACTTCATTGGACTGACCACAGCTGCGTCCACTTCAGCTTCAGAAAAACCATGACCCACCACCACCCGCAACAGGCTCCTCGCAGGAACTGGAATAAAATCACCACCGACCAGCTCACCACCTCCCTCAGCCAAAACCCTCCCGCCAGCACATCGGACCCCAACGAAGCAGCCAGCAACCTCACACAGTGGATCACCAACTGCGCAGACGACCTCGCACCACTGAAGACCCCTCCCAGCAGACACAGCAGCAAGAAAGCCTCTTGGTTCACCGACAAACTTAAGAACTCCAAGAAGAACTGCCGCACCCTCGAGAAAGCCTGGCGCAACAACCAGACCACAGACAACATGACTGCCCTCAAGCACGCCACCCGCAAACACCACCAAATGATCCGCACCACCAAGAAGACAGCATTCAAAGAACGACTGGACAACAACGCCCACAACAGCAAGGAACTCTTCAACATCGTTAAAGAGCTCTCCCACCCCAGTGCCGGAAACAACAACTCTGCGACTCTCTCGCCTCGTTCTTCCACCGCAAGATCGCCGAAATACACAACAGCTTCGGCGCAACAACCATGCACCTAACCACCGAATCTACGCCTCCCACCACCACCCTCTGCGCCTGGACCCCGGTCAGCACTGAAGAAACCATCCGCACGATGAACACCATCCACTCCGGATCCCCAACCGACCCCTGCCCCCACCACATCTTCAACAAGGCCGACACCATCATCGCACCCCAACTCCGGGACATCATCAACGCCTCCTTCAACACTGGCACTTTCCCGGAAAGCTGGAAGCACGCCGAGCTCAGCGCCCTCCTGAAGCAACCAACAGCGGACCCCACCGACCTCAAGAACTTCCGCCCCATCTCGCTCCTCCCTTTTCCTGCCAAAGTCATCGAGAAGACCGTCAACAGACAGCTTGCCGCCTTCCTTGAGACGAACGGATCCCTCGACCACTCGCAATCCGGCTTCCGCGCCAACCACAGCACCGAGACCGCCCTCATCGCAGCCACTGACGACATCAGATCCCTGCTTGACAACGGGGAAACAGCAGACCTCATCATTCTGGACCTCTCCGCAGCGTTCGACACTGTCTGCCACCGCACCCTAGTGCAACAACTCAGCAACATCGGAATCCAAGAGAAGGCACTGGAGTGGATCATCTCGTTCCTCGCCGGAAGAACCCAGAGAGTCGGCCTCCCCCGTTCAGATCCAAGACCACGGAAGTCATCTGCGGCGTACCACAGGGATCATCACTCAGCCCCACCCTCTTCAACGTCTACATGAGCCCCCTCGCAGCCATCGCATGCAAACACAACCTCAACATCATCTCCTACGCCGACGACACACAGCTGATCCTCTCCCTCACCAAAGACCCAGCCACCACTAGAGCCAGCCTACACGAAGGGATGAAAGACGTCGCCGAGTGGATGAAGAACAGCCGCCAGAAACTGAACTCAGACAAGACAGAAGTTCTCAACCTAGGATCATCTCCCTCCGCCTGGGACGACTCCTGGTGGCCCCCTGCCCTGGGCACCACTCCCAAACCAATGGACCACGCACTTAACCTGGGCTTCATCCTGGACTCCTCCCTCTCGATGACCCGACAAGTCAACGCCGTCTCATCATCGTGCTTCAACACCCTGCGCATGCTCCGAAAGATCTTCCGATGGATTCCCACCGAAACCAGAAAGACGGTCACCCAGGCGCTCGTCACCAGCCGACTGGACTACGGAAACACCTTCTACGCCGGAACCACAGCCAAACTTCAGAAAAGACTCCAACGCATCCAAAACGCCTCCGCACGACTCGTCCTGGACATCCCCCGACACAACCACATCTCCGGCCACCTGAGAGACCTGCACTGGCTCCCCGTCAGCAAGAGGATCACGTTCAGACTCCTCACCCACGCACACAAGGCTCTCCACGACCTGTGCCCCAAGTACCTCAACAACCGCCTGACCTTCTACACGCCCACCCGCCAGCTACGGTCGACCAGCCTCGCCCTCACCGCCGTTCCACGCATCCGCAGAGCCACCGCCGGCGGAAGATCCTTCTTCTACCTGGCAGCCAAGACATGGAACTCCCTCCCCATCCACCTCCGGCTTACCCAGGACCATCTCTCCTTCAGGAAACAACTCAAGACCTGGATTTTTGAGCAGTAACATACCCCTCACCCCCCCCAGCGCCTTGAGACCCTTCCGGATGAGAAGCGCGCTATACAAGTGTCATGATTGATTGATTGAACGAGTGATGCTGTGGCGTTCAGTGATGCTGTGGTAGCGCATAGTGATGTTGTGGTGCCCCTGAGTGATGCTGTGGTGGTGCTGAGTGATGCTGTATGTAATGCTATGTTTTGTTTTGCTATCCTATGTTTTGTTTTGTTATGCTATGCTATATTTTGCTATCCTATGTTTTTATTTTTTATGCTATGCTATGTTTTGTTATGCTATGCTATGTTTTGTTATGCTATGCTATGTTTTGCTATGCTATGCTTTGTTATGCTATGCTATGTTTTGTTATGATATGCTATGTTTTGTTGTGTTTTATTAGGCTATGCTTTGTTTTGCTATGCTATGTTTTGTTATGCTATGCTATGTTTTGTTGTGGTTGGTATACTATGCTATGTTTTGCCATGCTACTATATGTTTTGTTTTGCTATGCTATGTTTTGTTGTATTTTGTGAAGGTATGCTATGTTTTGTTGTGTTTTGCTATGTTTTGTTATGCTATGTGTTGTTGTGTTTTGTTATGTTATGCTATGTTTTGTTATGCTATGCTATGTTTTGTTTTGCTATCCTATGCTTTGTTTTGTTATGCAATGCTATGTTTAGTTTTGCTATCCTATGTTTTCTTTTGTTACGCTATGTTTAGTTTTGCTATCCTATGCTTTGTTTTGTTATGCTATGCTATGTTTTGTTGTGTTTTGTTATGCTATGCTATGTTTTGTTGTGTTTTGCTATGCTATGCTTTGTTGTGTTTTATTATGCTATGATATGCTTTGTTATGCTATGTTTTGTTATGCTTTGTTATGCTATGTTTTGTTATGCTATGCTATGCTAAGCTTTGTTATGCTAAGCTTTGCTTTGTTATGCTATGCTATGTTGTGTTTTGTTATGCTACGCTATGTTTTGTTGTGTTTTGTTATTCTATGCTATGTTTTGCTATGCTATGTTTTGTTATGTATGCTAATTTTTGTTGTGTTTTGTTATGCTATGTTTTGTTGTGTTTTGCTTTTTTGTTATGCTGTTTTGTTATGCTATGCTTTGTTTTGTTATGTTATGCTATGTTTTGTTCTGCTATGTTTTGTTCTGCTATGTTTTGTTGTGTTTTGCTATGCTATGCTATGTTTTGTTATACTGTGCTATGTTTTGTTTTGCTATGCTTTGTTATGTTATGCTTTGCTTTGTTTTGTTATGCTATGTTTTGATATGCTTTGCTATGTTTTGGTGTGTTTTGTTATGCTATGCTGTGCTTTGTTGTGTTTTGCTATGCTATGTTTTGTTTTGTTATGCTATGTTTTGTTTTGATATCCTATGCTTTGTTTTGTTATGCTAGGCTATGTTTTGCTATCCTATGCTTTTTTTGTTATGCTATGCTATGCTGTGTTTTGTTATGCTATGCTATGTTTTGTTAGGCTATGCTGGTGAGGGTGTGTGAGGGTGAGTGAGGGTGTGTGAGGGTGTGTGAGGGTGTGTGAGGGTGAGGGGGTGCGAGGGTGAGGGTGTGACGGTCAGTGAGGGTGTGAGGGGGCGTGAGAGTGAGCGGGTGAGGGGGTGTGAGGGTGAGGGGGTGTGAGGGTGAGTGAAGGTGTGTGAGGGTGAGAGGGTGTGAGGGTCAGTGAGGGTGTGAGGGTGTGAGGGTGTGTGAGGGTGCGGTTGTGAGGGTGAGGGGGTGTGAGGGTGAGAGTGAGGGGTTTGAGGGTGAGGGGGTGTGAGGGTGAGGGGGTGTGAGGGTGAGGGTGTGTGAGGGTGAAGGGGTGTGAGGGTGTGTGAGGGTGTGAGGGTGAGTGAGGGTGTGTGAGGGTGGGTGAGGGTGAGGGGGTGAGGGTGAGTGAGGGTGTGTGAGGGTGGGTGAGGGTGTGTGAGGGTGTGTGAGGGTGAGAGGGTGTGATGGTGTGTGAGGGTGAGGAGGTGTGAGGGTGAGGGTGTGTGAGGGTCCGAAGTAAATGGTGGCAGTGCAGACATTATAAGACAGAGAGAAACACAAATGTTAAGATAACAGTGCTCGAAGGGGTTGTGAGAAGGTGGAAATGGGATTAAAGGAGAAAGGATGAAAAGTTAAGTAGGAAAGAGACCAGAAAGGAGAGGAGTGGAGTGTGTGGCGGAAACAGGGAAAAGCAGAAAAGAATGAAGATGGATCTGAGAGGGTGCAAGTAGGGTCACATGCGAGAGAAGGAAGACTCGTTAGGAGAGTGTGATGAAGCTCTTGGCATTGCTGTGGCAGGGGCGGGGAGCGCAAACCTTTGAAGTCTGATGGGGGCGGGGAGCGGATCCCTTTGAAGTCTGATGCCGAGGCTTGTGGTGTTTTGTGCACGCTTCTGGCTCACATGAACTGTACCCAATCCGCAGCAGTTTGGGTAGACTTTTGAAAGCCTCACTATAATCTCGACACAAACAAGCAATGCTAAAGCAATGCTGTAGGTAGTGTTGTGAATGTATCTAGGACCCTAATTAAATATTCCTTATTCATGACCTTATGCGGTTATGATAAATCATGTCCTAATGATGGCATACGAATCTTACCCATATTCAGCCATCGCCCACGCAGCCCAAATACGGCAAGGCTACTTCCTTAGATTCCTAGAGAGCACAACAAGTTCTTTCGACACACCAAACCTTCGGCAACCTGGGAATTCCCCATGTCTTTGTTTTGATTTGTCATTGAACTCCTGCGAGCACTAAAGGAACAGTCAGTTCTTAGTGACATCTTTTATTGACGTCTTATGTCCAACCTTACATCAAACACGGCACCTTCCAGGTATAAATATACCAACACTTGCCTTAAGCAAACACACGGTGGTGTGGAGCAGAGCGGCTATCTACTTATCCGAAGCCCAGCTGATGCGAGAGCCGAAGGAAGCCGCCCCTCCCCTTTGACACACTGGAGAAGCTGCCTTTTCTCACGCTGAGAAATCCAGCTCCGGTGTTTTCCAGTCACCCTTGTGGGTTACTGGGAGATCGAGTCCTGAGAAACGAGATACAAGACCTCCTTCATTCTATAACCAAGGTACGGAGCTGATTCAAACCTTAAAGAGAATTCTTGATTCAGATTCTTGGCAAAAACCCAACTTATCTTAAAACTGCAACTTACTTACTCCTTCCCACGTATTAGGCTTAGGTCAGGTACACTGGGGTAGGCATATCTTAGAACATGGGTACTCACAAACTTTCTCTCGGGGGCCAAATTTACAGTGTGATTTGTGTCCAAGGGCCGCACCGGTGGGGGCGGGGTCAGTGGGGAAGGGGCGGGGCTAGAGCAACAAAAAAAACTGTGACCATGAGGTTGATCATAGGTCCCTGCAGCGGACGCCTTCGTCCACTGAGCCACCAGGCCCGGCATAGACACACATCTCTCTCCCTCTTCCCCTCTCTTCCCCTCTCTTCCCCTCTCTCCCCCTCTCTCTCCCTCTCTCTCTCACTCTCTCTCTCCCTGTCTTTCCCTCCCTCTCTCCCTCCCTCTCCCACTCCCTCTCTCCCTCCCTGTCTCTGTCTCTCTGTCTCCCTCTGACTCTCTCACTCTCACTCCCTCTCTCTCCATCTCTCCCTCTGTCTCCATCTCTCCCTCTGTCTCACTCACTCTGACTCTCACTCCCTCCCTCCCTCTGTCTCCCTCCCTCCCTCTTCCTCCCTCCATCTGTCTCCCTCCCTCTGTCTCCCTCCCTCTGTCTCCCTCCCTCTGTCTCCCTCCCTCTCTCTGTCTCCCTCCCTCCCTCTTCCTCCCTCCCTCTGTCTCCCTCCCTCTCTCTTCCTCCCTCCCTCTGCCTCCCTCCCTCTCTCTGTCTCCCTCCCTCCCTCTTCCTCCCTCCCTCTGTCTCCCTCCCTCCCTCTGTCTCCCTCCCTCCGTCTCCTCCCTCTGTCTCCCTCCCTCTGTCTCCCTCCCTCTCTCTGTCTCCCTCCCTCTCTCTGTCTCCCTCCGTCTGCCTCCCTTTCCATCCCTCCCTCGCTCTCCCTCACTCTCCCTCGCTCTCCCTCCCTTTCCCTCCCTCACTTTCCCTCTCCCTCCCTTTTCCTCCCTCTGTCTCCCTCCCTCTGTCTGCCTTCCTTTCCCTCCCTCGCTTTCCCTTCCTCGCATTCCCTCCCTCCCTCGCTCTCCTTCCCTCCCTCGCTCTCCTTCCCTCCCTCGCTCTCCTTCCCTCCCTCTCTCTCCCTCCCTCCCTCCCTCCCTCCTTTTTTTTTTTGTTAAAGGCTGTCTGCAACCAGAGCTCGACTCAGAGACTCTGCTGCCTGTGGGGGCCGGGCGATTTCCGCCGTAATCAGAGTGGGGCTGCAGGGGCGCTGAGAGCATAGCTGCCAAGGTTTCAGAATGCTATGTGTGACATTTTTATAATTTCAGTGTAATTTTGAGTGACATTCCAAAAAATATGAGTGACACTTTCTCGCAAGCAAAGTCAAGCAATGAAGACAAGAGAAACCTATAAATATCAGAAATATGACACCCATTTGAGCAACAAGAAACGAAAAAGTAATTGAACTAAAATGCAGTAACAGCAGGCGGCTTTAAACAGAGCAGTCTCATACTGCGAGAGTGCACAGTTCTCACACTCAGTACACTACAGGCTGCAGGCAGTTCAGAATGAAGCATTCATTTCATTTATTAATAACATCCATAGCAAGTTAGGTGAACTATTAATACACAGAGGCCTTTACCAGCCTTTGCCCACACTGGGTCACCGGGATCCTACCTTCTGCCAGCATCAATCAATGAATCAGATCAGGATGCCGAGCATCAGTGGGGCTAGGACCTTTCTGTCACAAGTGGGACCAGGCCCACAACAGATGAATGTGAGGCCCCAACATTTACATCTCTTCTCAGCTGCCTAATTAAGAGCCAAACACCGTCATCTGACTCGCAGACAAGCTCGGGCACTGGGCAAGCCTAGGATTGAGGGGCACACAGTCCCACGTAGGTTATAGCTGGCAGCCAGAGCTCTGTAATGTTATATTCCAAAAGGTACTCTGAGTCTAACAAGTAGCACTGGGCAGGGCTGTGCATGTCCTGTGCAGCCAGTTTCATATGCGTAGCGTGTAACTGTCCTTATCACGATACTGGACAATTGCTAAGACAAGAGGAGACATAGTTTCTGTGGAAACCGACAGCACAGCCAAACATTGCGGTTAGGGTAGGGGGTTGAGGTGTTATGTAGCTACCATTACTAGTGCACTATAGGCCATGTAAAATAAGGATGCAGGGTTCTGCCTCAAAGTTTGCAGTGAAATAAATGACTGCAGCACGCACAATATTGCAACTGATTAAAGTCGGATCTAACCAGAGGACCCGTTGAGAAACTCGTATTTGGCAGAGTATGAAAGTTGAAGCAGGATCGATCCACTTGAACTAACGCTCTTCAGCAGATGCACACCCCTCAGACAACACATTGAATCTGCTTCATTCAACAGGACGGTGACCTACAATGGGAAGAAGAGAGCCTATGGAGGAGTTCTGATGCTCGGAGAGACGCCAGCAGGAAGGGCAGCTAATGCCTTTGTGGCTGATAGTAAACACTGCTGGCCTAAGTAGCTGGCGGTGCCGGTCACTACTACCGAAGTGGAAGGCCCCACATTATCACATATTCTGTGCACTGCACCCAGGGATTCCAACCGGCAAATCAGGCCCCCTTAACAACAGGGCGTCAGCGGCACAGTAACGCAGCGGTGTGAGGATGCAGTCTGTGCTGGGGAAAGGGCAGCAAGGGAAGGAGGGCCGCCCCATCACAACACAAGAGAGTCTATGATCTCTCACCTCCCTGACATGGCGTGCTGAGCCCTCAGTTGAAGGTTCGAGCCCAGGGCTCTGTCGGCCCTCACGCAGTACCCCTGGGCAGCACAGGGCCGCTATGTTCCCTCAGGCTTCTCCAGCATAGGAACAGGTCAAGATGAACTTTCTGCTTGCGCCGCTACGTACTGTTCCGCCGGTGTGAGAAGCTCTGCAGCCCAGGGCTTTGACTCCATTAATGGCTGCACCAAAACTCGCGGACACAAGTTACAATATAAACTGTGTTCACTAAAGTTAGACACCGCTTTGCCTGGCGCACACCACGTTGGCCAAAGTACTTACTTAGTTGAGTTCAGAATGCTGTCTTTGCGTCCCGGTCCATGCGGAGGCCGCAGCGTGAGCCGCACAGGGACCAGCAAATCAAACAGCATACTGCATGATGCTCTGCAGTGTAATTCCAATCCAGACTGACTCGTCCCCCCGCCCGCGCGTTTTGCGCCACCGCCCGTGATCACCTCGATGTCGACGATGCCTGTGATCCGCGGTGGCCATGACTATCCTGTCGGCGAGTGACTAATTAATCAGTCACTGGTCAATCTGGCCTCCCGCCGGTCCGGCAACACTGGGGTTTTTATTGCGCAGATAGTCAGCATCGTACGGACTCGACTCTCTCTGATTGAGTCCCCCGCCGCTTCTGAGTAACCTTATCTCACTTCCTCTTCCTCCAGTGACCCGAGGCACTACGGCCACATTCGGATAATAATCCCGGCCCCCCCCATGGTGTGCCACAGCCAGTAACAACCACTCCTGAGGGCATCCCCCCGTTGGTAATTGACAGTGTAAGTCTTAGTGGTGCGTGTCTGAAGCCTGCGCGGCCCCGGATCGCAGGAAATAGGCAGCTAGGCAAGAAGGGGTGCCCTGCCCCCCCCTCCCCCGTGCTGTGACAGCTTCCAGGCGGCGCACACAGCCGCACCCAAGCATTTCACAGGTCTTTAAAAGACCATTAGCATGTTAATGAGGCTCTTTTCACCTCTCAGCGCCCCTGCAGCCCCACTCGGACTACGGCGGAAATCGCCCGGCCCCCACAGTTAGCAGAGTCTCTGAGTCGAGCTCTGGTTGCAGACAGCCTTTAAAAAAAAAAAAAACTCTGGTATGATGTCTGAAAGGTCCGCGGGCCGCCAGGGAAGGCTTTCCGGGCCGCCAGCGGCCCGCAGGCCGTACTATGAGTATCCCTGTCTTAGAAGCACCAGTTGAGTTTGTTAGTCAATGTTTTTATGTATGTAGATATTTTATCAGTTTTAAAGTATCATATGGCTAAGAAACCATATTAATGCTTTTACAGTATTATTTTATAATACTCCTTTTACTGTAAGCACTTTACTTCATGATAAGTATTGCAATTGTGGCAATTCATTTCTCTTGCATGAGAAAGAAGACTGCTCAATAAAATAACACCTTTTATTGAAAACGTCCATCTTTCTATTTCTCTGCACCCTGGTGAAATTAAGCATGCACGATTGACTGAGTGAAAAAGCGGTCTATTGTTTTCACACGAATCTGGAGATACACTCCTTATTCTGGGGGAGCAAAGTTGTCATGTTATATGGTTGTCAGAAGCTAATCCCTTCTTGTCTAAATCAGGGAAGTTAACCCCTCCCTATTCATTCGAGAAAGTTTCTAGTGACCTCTGAGCTAGCTGGCAAAACTAATTAAGTCTAACATAGTCAGTAGAGACCTAGATGACCTCAGTCCTACGTCTACACTGCTGTTTATGTTATTCTAATGCACAGAGCCTATTGGGAATATAGGAACTACACTACATGGCGCCCAACGTTTGGTAAGGCGATAATCTAACGCAAGATACTAGAGTAACTCAGTCGTGCATTTCACACAGATCCCTTTCTCTCGTAAAAACTCCAATAGACGTCTGGAGTGGGTGAAAGGTTAATATCCGCCGAAACGTAGTAGGATAAGAATCCTATGTATTAGTTTACGGTATAGTCAACGTTGAAGGATACAGTGTTCCAAAATATTGTGCACCTAATCTTTGTTTCCTTGAAACTTGATCTGCAAGAAAAGATTTTCTGTCAGTGAAAATGTCAGACAGTGAGGATGAAAGGGAAAGAGTTAGACTAGCAGCTCAACTCTTAGCAGAGGACACAGTCCTCCAAAATGCAGACCCTGATGCAAAACTCATCCCGGTCAATATAAGAAAAAACATAACTATAAAACTTATAGAAAATGGGGTATCACCAAGAGGTGGTACAGTTGTATTTGTGGTAGGGGCACATGAGTATCGGCAGACAGAGGTATTCTATTCCTGGATAACTTTTCCAGCAGCACATACTGTGACACGTGAGTTCCACTATTATAAAGTAGCGGAATCTCCAGAGGAATACTTTCCTTTCGAGGAAATTGAAATTCCACTAACATACCAAGAGCACCTGCTCCTATTTAATGGCACCCTAAAACATCAAAATCACATTACCAGGCTCGGTCCACTAGGTAGACCAGGAGCCACGTGGCCGGTTCTAGCCAGCTACACACCACACCCAGACATTGAAGAAATGTCAGACAGAGAACTTTTAGTTCAGTTAAAACAACTAATTAAAATACATAGACAATTGGTCCAATATGTCATGCGGACTTCAACAGTCCAACCTGCAATTAAAATTCCTCAAAACACCCCTCATCAGGGGAATACAAATAAAATTACACCACAGAATATTCAATCATGTCTTGGAAAAACACCCGCAAAACTGGAACAAATTCCCTTTTGGTTAGCACAAAAAATCACTCAGATAGAGGCGGTGTTTCCTGATACTACCCCTCACGAACAACACAGAATTCTGACTATCTGTCTCCCAATGGGGATCGCACCACATGTGGAGGACTGGGACACTTGGGGCATGGTCTTTGTTCCTATCTACACAAAAACACATGGTGTTCCGTCAATGGCGGTTATACCAGATGTACTAAGACAGATTCAAAACGAATACGGTCCAGAACCTGCTTTAACTCTGGGTATGAAATTACTGAAAGACTTCAAGCAGGTATCGGCTATATTATTAGCCAACATAAAAGGAGAAGCAGCATGTGTGGCAATCCGCCAAAAATTGAAGGAAACATATAACAGACCAACCTTTTTGAGCTTGCTAAAATAATTGAAAAATGCTATGAAGAATTAGGCAGAGATAGTTTGGGTGGTAAACCAGTAAAACCCCAACTAATTGAAAATCCTGAAAAAACCTTTATTAAAAACAATCTCAATTCTCATAAGAAGAAATGGGAGGGTAATAAACAAACTACACCCAGAGAAAAACAATTTTAGTCCAGAGGAAAGTCTCCCCAACGGAGAAATAAGTCTCCAGGAGGAGGGGACAAGCCTCCCCAAAGGGAGCCCTCTGAAAAAAGATATAACTTTAGAGATAGGGATAAATTAAGAAAACCTGACAGATATCAAGATATTGATACACATCCCTCTCGATCTTTTCAGACTTCCTCACAGAAATCGGAAAGAAGAGGACGGTCAGAACACAAGGAAGAGTACGTCAAGTCCAAAGACAAAGAACCTGCTCATCAAAGTAAAAAATCAAAATTTCCCAGAAAGAAGGTAGCAAGTATTAAAATTAAACATGCCGAGAATCCTGAGGACACAACTGAAAAACGGAGAGTGGGCCCAGACAATGCTAGACAGCGCAGCAGAAGTGACCATAGCTCGCAAGATCCTGATGAATCTTTTGGAGACAGTGGACCCGAATTAATACATTCAGGTGGAAACTGCAGACACGCGAGTTAGCGTGCCCCATAAATTATATGAAATAACATTACGTATAGAGGGAGATAAAACTAGGAAAATAAAAGGTCTCTTTTGGGAGAATCTTTCTAAAGGCTATGATATCCTGTTAGCTGAAAAAGACTGGCCACCAGAGTTTGTCAGGGAGTGCCCTCATGGCGAAGAAATGATTATGCCTGCCTTCTCAAATCATATCCCAATTCATAAAAAATACACATTTGCAAGAAAATGGGCAGTGGCCCAAGTCCCTGCTTTATATAAAAATCATGTAGGATGGGATGAGGACTCTCCTCACCACAAAATCCAGTTAAAAAAATCAACCTACTGCACAAAGGCAGTTTCCAGTTAAACAAGAAGCTAAAAAGCAAGTCAGGGAGATCTTAGATCAACTTGAATATCAGGGGTTGATTGAAACATGCACCTCACAAATGAACAATCCTTTGTTTCCTGTCTCCAAGCCAGACGATTCATAACGTCGAGTTTTGGACTACAGAAATTTAAACACCTGCTGTAAAACTTTTGCAGTCCAAAACTCTCACAGTGCAGCACTAATGAATAACATCGTGCGCAAAAAATGTAAAACGACATTAGATATCTCTAATGGATTCTTCTGTCAAAACATTGCTCCTGAAAGCAGGTATTTGACCGCTTTCTCAATAATGGTGTCGCAAAAACAATTTTGCCGACTCCCACAGGGATTCAAGAATAGCCCAGGATTATTCTCAGCAAGGGTAACAGAATTGCTACAAATGTATGATGATGAGGCATTATCCTATGTCGATGACATCTATCTTAAAGACGATGACCTGGAGACTCACTTGAAAAGAGTGAACACCATAATACTTGGGTTCGCATCCAAAGGTTACAAATTCAACTCTAAAAAGTCAAGAATAGCCCATCTAACTGTCCTATTTTTAGGATATGAATTATCAAGTGAAGGCAAAAACCTAGCAGACAATTTCTTAGGGAAATGTGTAGTACTCCAAGCACCTAAAACGCTGAAGAATTTGCAATCAATACTAGGTTTCCTGAATTTCGGAAGAACATACATTCTAAATTATGCAGAGAGGATTAAAACCTCTCTACGAATTAATAAAACCTGATTTCAAACCAAATAATTGGACTCAAAAACACACAGAAATTTTGAGATCATTACAGACAGACATGTTAACTAAAACAAAACTGCAAACACGCGCAAACGAACGCAATCTAGTAATCCGAGTCATCCCAGGGAAATGCGGATTCACATACCTGACCTCTAATGAGGGAGAAACGGTACCAATAGCTTACAAATCACATTTGTACACACAGGCTGAAATGAAATTCAGCTCTATAGAAAAAATTCTGACAGCGGTTCAAACTGCTGTAGCAAGAGAAAGAGCCCTAGCTCAAGGCAAGAGGATAACTGTTTTTACAGCAGAATCAGCCATTGAGGCATTAAGAAGCCCACGCAATCTTAATGCTGTGGCATTAGATCCGAAATGGATACAATGGGAAAATTCTCTTGCTGCAGAAGACGTGAAACACTATTTTGATCCGAATATGAAAAAGCTAGAAAATCTGGAATACGAATATGAATATCCTCTGCCGACCGAAATCCTGCCTCTAGAACAATACACCTGTGTAATCTACACAGACAGATTTGCACAACATTTTGTTGTGGAAAAGCAAATTTACAACAACGCATGCGCGATTGTTAAAGGTCGTTGGTGCTTAGGTAAATTCAGACCAATGGTCACTAAAACAGAATCATTTAGAAACTGTACAGCTCAGTGAGCTGAAATAAGATCCCTAAAGATGGCGCTTGAAAATGCCGATCGCAAATTCCCCACACTAATAGTGTGCGGTTCACATTACTGCGTCCAATCTTACAATAAGAACATGCAGACTTGGATTCAAAACGGTTACAAAGATGACACAGGTGCCACAATAAAGCATAAAAAACTTTGGGAACAAGTAGTTCTTTTGCAGAAAGAACTACAAAAGACTCATGTGATACATACACTGAGTCACCGACGTGATGGCGTTCACGTTGCAGGGAATTCATTGGCTTATAGAGCCACAGCGGCGGCTGGTCAACCGGCTTCCATAGCCACTACAAAGAGTTCAGAAAAACAAATAGATGGAGAAACCATGTTGGCAGTAAAAGCCTCATTAAAAGGCGACTATGCGGCATTACCTCTCAACTATCCACTCAATAATACATACATAATTGATGGGGGATAGAGTAATTCCAAACACGAACCGGAGAATCTTCTTGATACAAGAAGCACACATGGGATTGGGTCTGAGGCACCAAGAGATCCTGAAATCTCTGATAGAATTACAATCAGAATACTGGTGGCCGGGAATGAGCGTAGAAATTTACAATTTTGCAATAAATTGTGAGGACTGCAACAGAGATCGCAGTTGTGAACCGGACCAGGCACCAGCCCAGACACCACTATTAGACAGCATCAGGCTATCTATGTGCAGACGTCCGACCGGACAAATGCGGTCCCATAATTATTAAGACTAAAGATGTGGCCCCAGCGCTCGGCTGACGCCAGAACTGTTATAAAAGATTTGCGAGTCTTTATCGACACATAAACAATTGGCATGCTACATTCTGATCAGGGTCCTGCGTTTAGCTCTCAAGCTTACAAAGAGGCCATGAGCAGCATGGGCATTGCATTGCGGTACTCTTCTCCCTTCCATCCTGAGGGAAATGCGGTTGTGGAAAGAAAAAACCGTGACATAAAGCAATCTATAACGGCGAAGGTATTAGGTTCGGGTGATGGGTGGGTCAAACATCTAACAAGTGTCCAACGTAGTCTTAACAATCTGCCAAGAAATTCTCTAAAGGGTTTCACTCCATACGAACTATTGTTCGGCACGCGAATGAGAATCTAGGACTTAGACTGTCATACTTCAGTGGTAGAAGAAAAAACCTTTGATATCAAAGATCATTTGGCTGTTTTACAGGACTTGAATGAAACAAGAAAAAGTCTAAGTAACATAAAGTCTAAGCCAACAACCACTGAAGAACCACCTGTCCCAGCAAGACCTGTCTGGATTCCAAAGATTGGGGATCTGGTCAGAGAAAAGATCGCGGTGAAGAAGGAATTTGGGCCTTCTTATAGAAAAGCAGTACCTGTCTTAGCTGTCAGCGGAACAAGATCAGTAGTACTACCGCCACTTGCTGGTAAAAAGGAAAACAGAGTTGTTTTCATCGACCTGGTGAAACCACAATCATGTGGCCAATAATAAGTAGTAGGCCCAGTGGACTCCCAAGAAGTAGCAGAAGACCAAATCTTGCTACAATCCAAGAGGTTCAAACTGAAAGACTAATCACTTTCGATAAACCATCGGGAAATAAAAAAGAACTATGCAACAAAGCCATGGAACTTGTGCCTCTTGAAACCCAAATTGCAACAGTTCAAGAAACACCAGTCTACAACGATGTAGCCTCGGACTATACAAATGTAACAAAAGAAAATGCAAAGATCAATGGAAATCCGGAAGCAATCCCACCAATTGACAGAACTGCATCTGGCTACTTTATCAACTTTGATGACTTTTCCGATGATCCTAGTGAACATGGAGACAAGCCAGCAACAAAAACTTTCAAAATGAAAATTACAGAACTTTTTCATCAACTCAAAGACACATATCTGATTTCCCCTTGGATTGAACTATGGATTGTGTTAGGTGTACTTATCCTTCTACTTTGGTTAATCTTAGTTTTAATTTTGGGTAAATTTATTACAGTACAATGGACACAGCAAGTCAGAACATCAACTTGGTCCCGAAACACACATATCCTCTCATAGAGAGAAAAGAGAACTATCATCAGTGAACATCACAGCAAAGCCTATACCTGGTGGTATAGCATGGGACAGAACTGACTATGAAATCTATGGCCCGGTAGAGCTCTTGAAGTATCCACATCAATTCAAGATTTCATTAAGTGACTTTGTGACACCAAGTTCTTTCTCTGATGATTGGGACTTTGAAAACATGAATAATATGATGTCAGATTTAGAAATGTCAGCAAAATTTACAGAACATGATTATTTACAGGGCTCATCGAATAATGAAGAGATGTACTGTTATAACCATTATGGTCATCATTATCTGCATAAGTCGGCAAATCCTAGAAATGTTTTTACGTTTAATCAGTGGGAACATTGTCCAACTCTGCCTATAGGCAGTTCAAAAACGTTTTATGAAAAATTCCCATACTTTTCAGGGTTTAATCACACTGATCCAGAAATGTTTTATTTCAAGATGTTAAATAAGACAGGAATGAAAAATATGCTGACTAATACTAAATTGATTTATTCTGAAAAATTTTATGACAAAATGTCAACATTTGGTTTTGAGTTTTGGAAAAACAACATTGAAACAAAAACCATCTGGGGAACGAAAGAATGGCAGGTACAAGGTCTAGAAGCATTATTCAGAGCCTGCATGATCCCAGAACAAATAATGTTCCTGAATGATACAATTCAGCAAACAACCTTTCTTGGCTTAGCTAAGATAAAAGATTTAAATAACCCGTCTATACCAAAACCTATGCCTGATAGAAACACCACTACAGATGAGGGGTTAGACGTATCCTATATTTTAAAACAAAACAGAACAAATCCTGATTGGAAAAAATGGTTGATCTGGCCCATAGACACAAATAACTGTCAAAATAGATTCCTGAACAAAATACAGGGGTTCAAACAGAACAGGCCAGACACTAGATATTCCCAGAGACAACATCCAGGGATAGTAACAACATTTAGTGTAGGAAAACTATGCCTTGACTGGCTACAGAAATCCACACTTCCCGAAATAAAGCAACACTTAACTTTACTTAAAGAAGGTGCTGACTTGCGAGATTTCATAATGGGACCTCGCAAACAGCGTCAAAAACGTTTCATATACGCCGGTATATACGCAGCTTACAATGAAGCCTGGAAATTGAAACAAATTGAAACTGCAGAAGAAATACAGGAAATTGACCATATCAATTTGGAGAGATCATTTTCTGTAGTAGACAATGGGTTAACGACTCTGTCCTCCAGAATCTATTCACTGGACAGCATCATATCATCTGCTATTGATATAATAGAGCAGGACATGCTAATGTTACAACATGGCCAGTCCCAATTACGTTCTATTGTACAGCTAGGTTGGACGCTACAAAACCTGCGTTCAGGGTATGTGCCATGGCGTTTAATCAACACAACGTCATTGTTTTCTATCTTTAACCTTACTGATAAACAAATCAGTTTGGCACAAAAAGGAGCAGACTATACGATACTGAGCATTGAAAAACTTGAGAGATTACCATTGACAATGTCAGAAAGACCTGTCATTGAATGGATAATACATGGCACCATTACAATCCAGATTACGACTTTTCAGTTTCAATACTGCCAAAAATATATACCAGCAGGCCTGTATGAAAGGTTGGGTAAAGGATACATCAAATTGACCTGGAATTTACCTTATACACACAAATGTTACAGTGAAGGGGAAAAAAGATGTATTTCTTAGTGGTAATGATTGTAAAAAATCACTAAGCAGTACACTCCTGTGTCAAGGTATTAACTTGCATGGGGCCTGTGAAGGTTCTTCGAACAACCTTTCATGTCATCTTCAGGACACCCCCACTACACAGATAGAGCCATTTTTCAGACAGCTTTCCAACGGTAGCTACGTTCTAATAAGTGATCACAGCTGCTGTGGCATGGTGCTAGGAAAAGCCTATCTCGTAACTGTGACGGCCAGGGTCATTTGCTGTATGCAAGTATTGTATCCAAACAGCAATCCAGACATGGAGGTGGTATTATGGCCTTATGTGAATATCTCTTCTATTCAAATTGATACTTTAAGCAGAATGAAGTCTATTCTTTTACAGACAACTGTGCCTTTAACCTCGTCCAAAGAGACATATGACCTGCAAGTTGCAAGGACAGCGGCAGAGATACATACCCTATTATCGACAAATTGCCCGGTGCATTTCGTAGAAATGTTAAGTCAAATCTTAAACATGTCGGATACCAGTGGCATCGCACATGTATTTAAGACAATTTTTTCGGGACTGCTAACACCCTTCGAAGCAGTTCTTGGCATCTTCCCGAATTTTGTGCATTCGCTCTTCGGTGGCCTGCCTCTTATTTTGGGACTCGTGGCTGGAATTTTATTTTTGTTCCTCCTGCTCCGATATGGCAAGCCAAAACACAGACAAACCTCTGGCAAAGATGGAAGAAACGATGCTAGCAATACGATATCGAGACCGTATCACTAAGGTCCTCGGATTGGCCCGGCTAAGAGATCTGAACCCTACCTGGTTTTTTTCATTCAGACCAATTTGGCAAAATTGCATCTTACCTGTGCTTCGATGTCTGCTATGCGGAGAAGAATGCGTGTTGGACGTTTGTCTTACACTACCATCAGCAGTACCAATGGATATCGACGCTTTGCTTTGTCCAGTAATGACTCATGCAACGTGTTGTCCCCAGCGGCTACCTATTCTGATGACGGCATTCGTTGAGACTTCCCCATTACGATTAAGTGGCGGTGAGGTACGAGATGAAAGTGGCACCACACAGGTACAACCTTCTGTGAACATTGCTGATCCTGACATCGATGATGGCAATGCATCGCACATATACACTATTTCCACCTTTCGGAGTTGGCCCAACTTTCACCTACTGTTGTAGACAATTTTTTTACCGGCCTATCAGAAGTAACGTTCTCCCCTAACAACAAGAATAATATTTGAAAAAAACGAGCTCACAGCATTCCCTGGACTCTGAATTCGGCCTTCAGTTTTTGATAAACAGAACTCCAAAAGACAGTGACACTATTTTTTTCTCCCTTCCCGAGAACGAAATTATTGTCCCCTAAATTTCCAAAATATTTACAATTTTTTGGCACATGGTACTCTGCTTAAAGTAGAACTATTCTTAAAGAACGGAGCTTCTATTTTTAGAGACTCTAGAGACAATATTTTGAATCAGCCTCTAGCATATGTACAATGTTATATAACTTTGTGATGGAATGGTCTCAACTTTTTTTTCTGTATTCAGAGCCATTTCATAAATGTAATTTTTGCAATTCATTCAGCCAATATTCATATTTGCATTTCCTGAATGATAACTCTGCTTGAAAGCATACAGTATAATACTCATTTTGTATATCTATACCATTTTAAATGCATTTTATTGTATTTTGGGGTGGGTTGGAAAACACATGCATACCTATATGTTTATATATTGCTTAGTATTTTAGTAATGATGGACATTATACGTGGAGTGGGTGTTGTGAATGTATCTAGGACCCTAATTAAATATTCCTGATTCATGCCCTTATGCGGTTATGATAAACCATGTCCTAATGAAGGCATACGAATCTTACCCATATTCAGCCATTGCCCACGCAGCCCAAATACGGCAAGGCTACTTCCTTAGATTCCTAGAGAGCACAACAAGTTCTTTCGACACACCAAACCTTCAGCAACCTGGGAATTCCCCATGGCTTTGTTTTGATTTGTCACTGAACTCCTGCGAGCACTAAAGGAACAGTCAGTTCTTAGTGACATCTTTTATTGACGTCTTATGTCCAACCTTACGTCAAACACGGCACCTTCCAGGTATAAATATACCAACACTTGCCTTAAGCAAACACACGGTGGTGTGGAGCAGAGCGGCTATCTACTTATCCAAAGCCCAGCTGATGCGAGAGCCGAAGGAAGCCGCCCCTCCCCTTTGACACACTGGAGAAAATGCCTTTTCTCACGCCGAGAAATCCAGCTCCGGTGTTTTCCAGTCACCCTTGCGGGTGACTGGGAGATCGAGTCCTGCGAAACGAGATACAAGACCTCCTTCATTCTATAACCAAGGTACGGAGCTGATTCAAACCTTAAAGAGAATTCTTGATTCAGATTCTTGGCAAAAACCCTACTTAACTTAAAACTGCAACTTACTTACTCCTTCCCACGTAATAGGCTTAGGTCAGGTACACCGGGGTAGGCGTATCTTAGAAGCACCAGTTGAGTTTGTTAGTCAATGTTTTTATGTATGTAAATATTTTATTCGTTTTAAAGTATCATATGGCTAAGAAACCATATCAATGCTTTTACAGTATTATTTTATAATACTCCTTTTACTGTACGCACTTTACTTCATGATAAGTATTGCAATTGTGGCAATTCATTTCTCTTGCATGAGAAAGAAGACTGCTCAATAAAATAACACCTTTTATTGAAAACGCCCGTCTTTCTATTTCTCTGCACCCTGGTGAAATTAAGCATGCACGATTGACTGAGTGAAAAAGCTGTCTATTGTTTTCACACGACTCTGGAGATACACTCCTTTTTCTGGGGGAGCAAAGTTGTCATGTTATATGGTTGTCAGAAGCTAATCCCTTCTTATCTAAATCAGGGACGTTAACCCCTCCCTATTCATTCGAGAAAGTTTCTAGTGACCTCTGAGCTCCCTGGCAAAACTAATTAAGTCTAACATAGTCAGTAGAGACCTAGATGACCTCAGTCCTACTTCTACACTGCTGTTTATGTTATTCCAATGAGCAGAACCTATTGGGAATATAGGAACTACACTACAGTAGAGACCTAAAAAGTAATGCTTTTTTTGTAGTGTCAATTGTTCAGATGCTTTTGTCTGCACTTCGTTATAGTAGGTTTGACATCTGTATGGGCTGATAATGCCAATGCACATGCCATACAAATTTAAAATATATTGCCTTTGCCAATGCTTGTTCACAGCTGTGTTTGTATCCAACTTGACACTTGTTATTGTTTCGTACCATCGAGCATAACCAACCAGGTAGCAGTGTTCTAGATAAAGTGGCTGTCTGGACTGGGTGAGATGCTGCAACAGACACCATAAGCATTATTTCTCCATTGACTCTGTCTGGGCAACCTTTACTAGTGGCTGTGGTCATAACAGTTTTAGTTGGAGACATAGTAGACAAAATGAAAGTCATGTCAGGAAAAACCTTAGGCTCTGTAACCATAATGTGTTTTTTTCCTGATGACCGAGACTTTCCTAGACGATAAACAGACAGAATGAAGGCATAATTTAAGTTTAGTTTGGTAATGTTCGAAGTTTACCAGTTGTACTCGCATTCTGAATATGCTTATATTAAATACATATATGATTATATATATTTTATAAATATATACATCTATATTTTTTTAAATATATTTATTTATTTATATATTCTCCAACAAATTGCCACTACTGCCGAGCTAAACTTGCAGGCGGGTGCTTCCGTCGTGATAGTGGCCATCACGAAATTCATGAAACACTAGGGGGCCCAGTATGATATCGGGTGGATCACCACCGCCGTCCCGGCGGTGGCGATTGACCCGCCAAATGTCTCTGGTTCACCCCGCCATATTACAAAGTACTTCCGCCATCCTAATGTGCCCCCAAGTTCCCACTTCGGGGTGTCACAGACCACTCTTGAGTAAATAAACTTCACTTTATTTAGGCAAATGTGCTTTGGCTATTCCACCTTTCTCAATGCAATAGTGCATAATTATTATATCAGTTCAACATTTAAAACACCCGTCTCCTTTCCATTGAACAGGAAAAGCACTGTGAGGGAAAACAGACTCATTCACTTTTATTTTTAATGTCCGCAATGTAAATGTTTTTGTACTTGTATAGCAGACAGCTACCCGCAGTGGGTTTCCCGGCGCTTGTACGAATACCGTAAGGGAACCCTTCCTGGCTTTCTCTGTGAAGTGTCCACTCCTGGGCACCCCCATGGTGCAGACCAGGCATCCCTCACGTTGTGGGGGCCATTGTGGAGACTAAGCAAGCTATTGCCCAGAGTTGCAGCGTGGGACCCATGATCAGGATAGGCACTGAGGCGAGAATATCCGGTCAGGGGAATTAATGAGCCCGAGACCCGCCGGGGCAGGAATCGAACCCTGGTCCCTGGCCAGAGCTCTGCATCGAGGTCTGCCTGCTCTAACCATTGAGCCACATTTCTCCACTCATAAAGTCGTTCTGTCAGGAACTGTCCAGGACTATGTGGGGAACGCAGTCAGGGACTTGTGCAAGGACTGGACACTGAGTAGAAAACTTACACAGGAAGAGGAGTACAGCGCTGCCCAGGATCATAAAGGGAGTAAGAGGAGAAAGAGGGATCCAAAGGGGAATTCTGTACAAGTGAACAAGATGGGTAATACTTAGAAAGGAAGGGCACTCACAAAGCAATTTAGCATTCAGAATACCTACTCCCAGGTTGAAAGTGCAAGACATATATATGAAACAACATTAACAATAAAGGGGGGGTGGGGTAAAGCACTCAGGAGCTCCACACGGGAAGACTGAAGCTCAGTAAGTTTCTTATCCACAATTGCTGTTACAGATACTGACTGCAAATACCCACATGTACGATATGGATGAAAAGGCAGGGTCTGTGGAGCTTATACCTATGGTGATGTTATAAATGTAACTCAAAGACAATACTCACAGTGAACAAAAAACACCACCTAGGTAGTCAGCTGTGCCCACGGATTCTGGCGATCAAACAGGAATGGGCAAGGCAGTAACAGCAAAGGAGTGTAACTAAACACAAGCGCAATAGACAAGGAGCTAGCAAGGAGGAGTGCTTAACAGAAAGGAAGGAAATAACAGGGCACACTTGGCAGAAAGCAGGTAACACACATACAAGGCAACAGAAGCAAGACCGCAGAATAGAAAGACAGGAAATGAGGAACTGGAACCAAAGAATTGGGAAGAAATGCAGGTACTGGAAAGGGATATACAGAAGGGGATGCTACAAGGGTATGCTAGAATAGTGCAGGTTAAGGAATCTAGAAAACAAAATAAAATAGAAGGCAGTGCTGGGGCAGGAACAAGAATTAAGCTAAGGCTCGAGTCAAGGTAGCACTGCAGACAGTGCTGGTTCAGGAACAGGGAATTACTAAAGATTCAGGAGTCAAGGTAGCACTGCAGGCAGTGCTGGTTCAGGAACAGGGAATTACCAAACGTCAGGAGTCAAGGTAGCACCGCAGGCAATGCTAGTTCAGGAAACAGGGAAAATTACTTTAGCTCAGGAGTCAAAGTAGCACTACAGGAGTGCTAGTTCAAGAAACAGGACATAGCTACAGCTCAGGAGTCAAGAGAGCACTGCAAGCAGTGCAAATCAGGAATAAGAAATAGCTGAAGCCCAGGAACAGGAACAAAGAATAACTATAGCTCAGGTACTCAGGAAACAAGAGCACTGCAGGCAGTGCTAATTCAGGCACAAGGAATAGCTATAGCTCAGGAACTCAGGAAAGAAGGTAGCACTGCAAACAGTGCTAATTCAGGAGAAGGGAAACTGCTGCAGTTCAGGAACAAGGAATACTAAGGTTCAGGGGTCAGGGTAGCACTGCAGGCAGTGCTATTTCAGGAACAAGGAAAACAGCACCAGGTCAGGAACAAGGCATAACTAAAGCTCAGGAAACTAGAACAGCAAAAGCTCAGGAGCACTGGAAACAAGGATCAGTCTCACCGGTAAACACCTGCAATGACCAAACTTGGCCTGAAGGGAGCTGGGGCTTAAAAGAGTTCACAGTAATCATATGCATCAAGTGTGAGCAGGCTAGCACCAGCCAGCCACAGGTGAGCTGAATTCCTCCACCCATCCTTGGCCTGCAGGGGTTTGAGACAAAGCAATGAGCAGGGAATTCTGGGTAATGGAGTTTCAGGCATGAGTAGGCTGGCTTCAAGTATAAGCAGGCTGGCTTTCAAGTTTCAAGTTTATTTTATTATGATAAGGAACTCTTTATGAGGTCCACATAAAACAACATATACATACAAAACAAGAAATACTTAGAATATTATTCCATCACAATTACAAGAAACATCTTAATACAGGTCCAAAAAACATTTAAAAAAGTTGTACAGTTTAAAAGCAAACATTTCATTAGGTAGGTTAATCAAGGCTGCCTTAAACGAAGAAGCAGATAATATGTTGAGTTGTAAGCAAATTGGTCTTAACCATCTACGCCTGCAAGACATCAATGTAGGACAAACAAACATGACGTGATCTAAGTCCTGATCATACAATTGACAAAGATCACAGCATGCCGAATGACCAAACCAGCTGGCATGTAGAACTTTCAGCGGAAGCAAATTATGTCTTAATAAGAACACAAGGCGCCTGACGCCATGGGAGATGTTCCAATACATATACGGTTGAGCTTTCCGCAGGGTATAAGATTCAATAACAGGCGTACAACCTTTTTTCGCTAGACAGAAGTCTCTATCCTGACAAAACCCCAATTCCCAGGAGGCTGACTTCAGAACAGTTTTTAATTGATGAGAGGACAATAGAAATAAAGTCTCCTCATCCAATTTCAATTGTAGCACGGCAAATCTGAAGTTTTTTACAATCAGTGAGAAATCATTAAAAGATCCTAATAATTCATTTTTTATAAGATCTCTTAAGGTATTAGGTTCACCTTTAGATAAAGCTACTACCCAACGTATGATACTTGCCAGACCTTGAACCCAGCTGCTACGTAAACCCATTTCCTGTCTCAAGGAGGCAGTCGAATTTGCTGTACCTACAGACATTAAACTACGTAAAATTTTCCCTTCCGCAGAGTTTAAAAAACTCCACTTTTTTAGATCAACTAACTCAATTCCGTATAACAGGGAGGCCGGAACTTTTGCTCTGAAAACATCTAAAAGAATAGAAAAATGCCTTCTACCTGTGGCTTTATACAGGGAAACTAAACTCTTTCCCTGAGAAATAGCCTTCCGAGAGTTATTGTCAATGTGTAATTTGTCACTTAAATTATAAGTGACAATTTTACCTAGGAAGGTGTAAGATTTCACACATTCCAGTTTTTTCCCCCCCACAACCCATGGATAGTTAAGGCATTTAGGCTTCTTTCTACCGGAGAAGCAAATCACTTTGCTTTTTGCCGTGTTTATTGATAAGAAATGACTTTCAGCATATTCAGAAAGTGCTTGCAACCGATTGTTCAGGCCCTTTGGGGTGAGATCCAAAATCAGGATGTCGTCTGCATACATAAGGCATGCAATTGGAACTCCACCCAACGACGGGGCAATACCGGCGCAAGCAGAGAGAGTGACGGGTAAATCAACTGTATATAAGGAAAATAGCAATGGAGCCAAAAGGCAACCTTGCTTCAACCCATTGGAAGTGGGAATTAATTTAGATACACCACGTTCACCTCCAAGTAGAACTCTGCACCAGGTGTCAGAATAAAGGGCGCGAATTAACTTAATAAGGAATGAGGGCATACCTAAGTTAAATACCTTTCTCCACAGCAAAATTCTATCTACTTTATCAAAGGCGGTGGAGAAGTCAATAAAGGCGCCGTATACCTGACCACCACGGACTTTCACATATTTTTCATTGATAACTTGCAATGCAGTCAAGTTATCTAAAGTTCCATGATTTTGTCTAAAACCTGTTTGTTCCATGGGAAGGATTTTATGTTCAGTTACCCATTGATTCATCAAAGTAAGCACACATTTTGCAAAGACCTTACCAATGGCGTCAAGCAAGGCAATTTGACGATAATTTTGTGGTAGATCTCTTGCCCCTTTTTTATATAAAGGGACAATAATACTTCCTTTCCAGGAGGGGGGGACTGTTCCGCTAAAAAAACAAAATTTAAACACTGCAAAGAGTATTTTACTCCAAAGTTCACTCTGGTGTTTTAATACTGAAATTGGGATTTTATCAGGACCCATCACACCAGAGGAGCGCATATTCTTAATGGCACATTCAATTTCCTTTTCCGTTGGACAGTCAAGTATACGTGAGACATTATCAGATTCAATATTAAAAGCATGAGAATTATTGTTACTGTACAACTTCTCGATATAATGAACCCACACCTGTTCCTCAATGGCAATAGGCGTAGGACTGGCTCTAGTACCACAACCTTTGCCAATTAAGGACCAGAATGTCTTGGCTTGGCCATTATAAGAAGCTTCCCTCAGTTGAATCCAGAGGGCATCTTCCTTAGAACGTTTTAAGCGGGCCTTAAGCCTAACTCTCCTTCTTTTTAAGATAAACAACTTAGACTTAGCTTCTTGGGTAAAGAATAAAAATTGCCCCCTTACAACTTTGTTTATTTCTCTATTTATAGCCCGTAGAGGATGAGGGACTACGAGGGATTGTTTCACACCTGGTTTCTTTTTTGCACTAGCAGTTACGGAATCTAAAAAATTAATAAAACACAACAGCTCTCTCCCTTCCCAGAGGGGTAAATTCTCGACAGTAAAATACAAAAGAGGCGCCAGATTTTCAACAATACAAGGGTTCCAAAAACATTTCCCTGAGCTGGAATCAAAATTCACAGAATCTATATCCAGACTCCACGGATCCACTTTCTGAAGATTAACGGAGACAGAAAGCATCAACGCGTTATGGTCACTAAGAGTAGACTCAATGACCTTCATATCCTTCAATAGGTGAAAACCGGCATAATCTACCATGATAAAATCAATAATAGATTTTCCCTTATTAGATTTACGAGTATAAGCTGCCGGGATGTCAGATGGAAGCCTCCCATTTACTATTAAGCATTCAACTTTAAGTAAGCCATCTAAGATAAGTTTACCTCTTTTGTTAGTTTTAATTTTGGAGGGAAACTGGGCTGATGGTATATTCAAAGACTCTTCCAATGGAATATTTCTAAACAACTCCAACCCACAGCTAGATATATTACAATTTAAGTCCCCAAACATTAACACATGCGGAGTTGGGGAGATATCCAACGCTTTAGTTAAAAAAGTGAACAAAGTTTTTAAACCAGCATTAAAACTACAAATGGGGGGAATATAAATGTTTACCACAATCAACAATCTATTAGGGCAATCCTCAAATACATCTTTTAGGGTTATTGCTTGAAACAGTTTCCCTGGATCTAGATAGTGTGAATAGTTCCATTGCAATCTGTTAGATAACAAGCTTGCTAACCCTCCCTTAGCATGGCCTCTTCTAGTGCTGGTTGCGCTGTAATCCAAAACAAAATAGTCTTTTTCCAAAGCTAATCTTCCTTCAACCCAGGTTTCTTGCAAACAGATTATATCTGCCTTTTGAGAATGTAGGAAACCCAATTTCTCCTTATAATCCTTGAATCCGGCAGTGTTCCATGAGATAAATTTCAGCTCTCTGTTAAAAATTGGAATGTTGTTTAGAACAGGGAGCGGATTTACTCGCTAAAACTCCAGGTAACCAACTCCATTTAGATTGATCATCCTTCACTGTCTGCTTAAGGGGAGGGTTTTTGTATGAAACTAGCCTTTCATTCCTAGCCACACAAATTTTTAGGTCCTCTGATCTGAGATTGGACCAATCCGTCAACGGCACACCCGTATTAGAGGGAAGTGATAGTGAAGAATTGGCGAAAATACTTTGAGTACATTTTTCCCCAAAGTGTGGCATGACATCTATCCCTCTAACTTGTAATTCCTCTGCCCACTGTAGAACAAGATTTAACACAACTTTCGAATGGAATTTCACCCTTGTTGATCTTATTGGTTTCCCCACGTAGGAGTTAAGGAGAAATACAATATCTAAATCGGACGTTTGAATTAATTTCAAACTTTCGATCTCTTTAAAACAGATCAGTAGGGCAGATCTATTTAAAATTAAATCTGGTTCAAATAAGGGAGAAAAATCAAGATATAACGTATCCACATTTATTTTTTCTTTTGGGAGAATGACTGTCATTGAAGATGGAACCTGAAAGGGTCTTGCTGAAGGATTCAAGGAAGTAGGGGACGGGATAACAGAAGGAGAGGTAACCTTAGAAATAACTTGGCAAGATCCTGCTTTAACATTACAATGTGATGAAAAAGGATTGGCGGAAGGGTGGAAAACCTTGGGAAGGAAAGTATTAGTAAAGCTTATAGGACCTAGACCAGAGGAAGGGGCGTCTTCTTTAGGCGAGACAACCCTAACTTCTACATGAGAGGTAGGAGACTGCTCCACCTGCGGAGAATCATCTAGATTTAATTCAGCATTCTTATCAAAAAGAAGTTTCCTCTGTCTTTTTTTAGCGAATCTTCGGATGGGTTTCCTCTTCTTCATTCTAATCTTTTTGTGTTTCAGGGGACTCACTTTTCCCGTCAATCCCGTATTTGCTTTAGGAATTTCCTCTTCTTTACTTGAAGGCAAGGAGAATATCGGAAAGAGGGATGGAATTTCAAATTTGGGAATGAGAGGAGATGTTGCTATTACCTCTATCTTGTCACTGATTGGGGCTATACAGTTAGCGCCAGCCGAAGCCACTTTGGAAGGATTGGGACAGCTGGGAGAACTACAGGCTTCTTATCCTTTTGACCTTCTGTCAAAGGAGAAGATAGAGCTGAATCCAAAACTGCCGAAGCGGAAGGAGCGCTTATTTTCGGGGGCACCAACAGAGAAGCCGATGGTATGGGGAGATCTGACACTAACTCATTTTTACTTAACAAGAGAACTTGCAGAATTTGCGTTACAGTGTCAAAAATACATTCCGAACCTCCCACAAACTTTTCAAGTAAACTTAAAATCGAAGAAAGAATTGATTCCAAAGAGGACAAAGAATTAGAAATTAGCCTCCCATTAATATTTGGAGAACCCTCAGCTAAATTGTTCAACACTGGACCTGAACAAGATGTAAAATTTAATTGTGGAAGTGAAAAATCTAATTTATTAGAAGGTGTGCTACTTAGAGGACCGGTACTTGAAATAGTTATTGCTTCCTCTAAAGGCACACCTTTAGGGTTCCCCTGAAACGATCCCACCCGCGCCCTATGAGCTGTTAAATCAATGTCAGGCAGTGTAAAATCATTCCCTACTACAGGGGATTTAACTGACGCGGCTGACAAAAAATCAGTATTCACTGAAACTTTGGGAACATCCATTAGAGCAACTTGGGAGGGGACAATTTTATCAGATTTTGAGGGTATATTACCCAAAGATTCAAGGGGAACACTCTGTTTCAGATGTACATTATTTGACGCCGAAGGCGAGCCCCTTAGTGCCTCAGGACTAACTAGAATAGGCAAAGATTGACTAGCAACCAAGCTTAAACTAGAGGAAACATCAATGACCCCATTAACAGGCACCGAATCGTTAGAACCTGGGATTTCATTCGGGGACTGCAGATCAGTGGGTTTATCTTTCCCTTTGTCCCATAAATTGAAAAGCTGGCATTGACCTTTCAATTGCATGGAAGATGCAATTTTATTCCGTAGGGGGTTGGATTTGGTTTTAGACCCAGATCTCCCCACAATCACTCGCCCAGAGCGTAGTTTTTTAGCCGTCATGAGACTGTATTAAAAGGGAAGTAAAAATAAAATGATAACAATTGTAAAATATGAAGCCAAATAAACAAAACCCTGAAATACAATACAAGACTATAGAAACAGCAACGCGCAAACTTAATACCGGAGAGCCAAGGGAGGGGGCCCAGCCCAGCCTTCTTCAGCCTCTGACGGCCTCAGACGGTCCCGCCCTTGTCCCGGGCTTCTCCCGGCGCGCTCCCGCGTGCTCCCGCGTTGCGGTGTCACAAAGGAGGTTTATAGCCGCGCTGAGGCGGGGGAGGAGCCAGCAGGGAGAGCGGGTCAGCTGCTGGTGATGCCGAGGGTCAGGCGCTCCTGGGACTTGAAGTCCTCGCCTGACCACGCTCGCAGCCCTGCCCACACCACCGCCACAGAGGCTCTGTCTGATGAAGTCCTCGCAGTCACAGCGCACTTCCAGCAGCGCTAACAGAGAACCAGAGGCGAAGCGGGACCCGCGGAGCGGGTTCCGCGAGGAGTTGATTGAGGAGATTACAGGAAGAGCAGCTCCAGCGTGCTCGCAGTCCAAAGCTCCCACTTCAGTCCACACAGGCAACAGGTGAGAAAACCAACAGAGAAACTGACGCGCTGGTTTTAGCCGCGCTGAGGCGGGGGAGGAGCCAGCAGGGAGAGCGGGTCAGCTGCTGGTGATGCCGAGGGTCAGGCGCTCCTGGGACTTGAAGTCCTCGCCTGACCACGCTCGCAGCCCTGCCCACACCACCGCCACAGAGGCTCTGTCTGATGAAGTCCTCGCAGTCACAGCGCACTTCCAGCAGTGCTAACAGAGAACCAGAGGCGAAGCGGGACCCGCGGAGCGGGTTCCGCGAGGAGTTGATTGAGGAGATTACAGGAAGAGCAGCTCCAGCGTGCTCGCAGTCCAAAGCTCCCACTTCAGTCCACACAGGCAACAGGTGAGAAAACCAACAGAGAAACTGACGCGCTGGTTTTAGCCGCGCTGAGGCGGGGGAGGAGCCAGCAGGGAGAGCGGGTCAGCTGCTGGTGATGCCGAGGGTCAGGCGCTCCTGGGACTTGAAGTCCTCGCCTGACCACGCTCGCAGCCCTGCCCACACCACCGCCACAGAGGCTCTGTCTGATGAAGTCCTCGCAGTCACAGCGCACTTCCAGCAGCGCTAACAGAGAACCAGAGGCGAAGCGGGACCCGCGGAGCGGGTTCCGCGAGGAGTTGATTGAGGAGATTACAGGAAGAGCAGCTCCAGCGTGCTCGCAGTCCAAAGCTCCCACTTCAGTCCACACAGGCAACAGGTGAGAAAACCAACAGAGAAACTGACGCGCTGGTTTTAGCCGCGCTGAGGCGGGGGAGGAGCCAGCAGGGAGAGCGGGTCAGCTGCTGGTGATGCCGAGGGTCAGGCGCTCCTGGGACTTGAAGTCCTCGCCTGACCACGCTCGCAGCCCTGCCCACACCACCGCCACAGAGGCTCTGTCTGATGAAGTCCTCGCAGTCACAGCGCACTTCCAGCAGTGCTAACAGAGAACCAGAGGCGAAGCGGGACCCGCGGAGCGGGTTCCGCGAGGAGTTGATTGAGGAGATTACAGGAAGAGCAGCTCCAGCGTGCTCGCAGTCCAAAGCTCCCACTTCAGTCCACACAGGCAACAGGTGAGAAAACCAACAGAGAAACTGACGCGCTGGTTTTAGCCGCGCTGAGGCGGGGGAGGAGCCAGCAGGGAGAGCGGGTCAGCTGCTGGTGATGCCGAGGGTCAGGCGCTCCTGGGACTTGAAGTCCTCGCCTGACCACGCTCGCAGCCCTGCCCACACCACCGCCACAGAGGCTCTGTCTGATGAAGTCCTCGCAGTCACAGCGCACTTCCAGCAGTGCTAACAGAGAACCAGAGGCGAAGCGGGACCCGCGGAGCGGGTTCCGCGAGGAGTTGATTGAGGAGATTACAGGAAGAGCAGCTCCAGCGTGCTCGCAGTCCAAAGCTCCCACTTCAGTCCACACAGGCAACAGGTGAGAAAACCAACAGAGAAACTGACGCGCTGGTTTTAGCCGCGCTGAGGCGGGGGAGGAGCCAGCAGGGAGAGCGGGTCAGCTGCTGGTGATGCCGAGGGTCAGGCGCTCCTGGGACTTGAAGTCCTCGCCTGACCACGCTCGCAGCCCTGCCCACACCACCGCCACAGAGGCTCTGTCTGATGAAGTCCTCGCAGTCACAGCGCACTTCCAGCAGCGCTAACAGAGAACCAGAGGCGAAGCGGGACCCGCGGAGCGGGTTCCGCGAGGAGTTGATTGAGGAGATTACAGGAAGAGCAGCTCCAGCGTGCTCGCAGTCCAAAGCTCCCACTTCAGTCCACACAGGCAACAGGTGAGAAAACCAACAGAGAAACTGACGCGCTGGTTTTAGCCGCGCTGAGGCGGGGGAGGAGCCAGCAGGGAGAGCGGGTCAGCTGGTGGTGATGCCGAGGGTCAGGCGCTCCTGGGACTTGAAGTCCTCGCCTGACCACGCTCGCAGCCCTGCCCACACCACCGCCACAGAGGCTCTGTCTGATGAAGTCCTCGCAGTCACAGCGCACTTCCAGCAGCGCTAACAGAGAACCAGAGGCGAAGCGGGTTCCGCGGAGCGGGTTCCGCGAGGAGTTGATTGAGGAGATTACAGGAAGAGCAGCTCCAGCGTGCTCGCAGTCCAAAGGTCCCACTTCAGTCCACACAGGCAACAGGTGAGAAAACCAACAGAGAAACTGACGCGCTGGTTTTAGCCGCGCTGAGGCGGGGGAGGAGCCAGCAGGGAGAGCGGGTCAGCTGCTGGTGATGCCGAGGGTCAGGCGCTCCTGGGACTTGAAGTCCTCGCCTGACCACGCTCGCAGCCCTGCCCACACCACCGCCACAGAGGCTCTGTCTGATGAAGTCCTCGCAGTCACAGCGCACTTCCAGCAGCGCTAACAGAGAACCAGAGGCGAAGCGGGACCCGCGGAGCGGGTTCCGCGAGGAGTTGATTGAGGAGATTACAGGAAGAGCAGCTCCAGCGTGCTCGCAGTCCAAAGCTCCCACTTCAGTCCACACAGGCAACAGGTGAGAAAACCAACAGAGAAACTGACGCACTGGTTTTAGCCGCGCTGAGGCGGGGGAGGAGCCAGCAGGGAGAGCGGGTCAGCTGCTGGTGATGCCGAGGGTCAGGCGCTCCTGGGACTTGAAGTCCTCGCCTGACCACGCTCGCAGCCCTGCCCACACCACCGCCACAGAGGCTCTGTCTGATGAAGTCCTCGCAGTCACAGCGCACTTCCAGCAGCGCTAACAGAGAACCAGAGGCGAAGCGGGACCCGCGGAGCGGGTTCCGCGAGGAGTTGATTGAGGAGATTACAGGAAGAGCAGCTCCAGCGTGCTCGCAGTCCAAAGCTCCCACTTCAGTCCACACAGGCAACAGGTGAGAAAAAAAACCAGGCTGGCTTTCACAAAACCCGGCATGGATTGGGAATGGATGTCAGCTCCCAATAAGTGTCCAAATGGCTGGAAGTCAGGATATGCATGCAGGGGAGGATCTGGAAGCTTATTAGAAGACTGGAAAGTCCCAGTATGTGGTCCCCTGGTGGTGGGTACAGGAGCACAGGGAGCAATCATGACACTTTCTCTCTCAGTGAGTATGCCAGTATGTTCAGAAGTTCCATTATAGTGATGCTTTGCAAAATAAGTCATACTGGACCAAAAAACATGTATTGCATTTTGTATACATTAGTTCCTCTTAATTGAAAAGTCTGTACCTTGCCTGCCTGCTGTGACTTGCAACAGGTACGTGTTCATGGGAGCTATTTTAGTAACCAAATTCCCTTCATCGTAGCAACGCCAACCATGGGTCGATAAACACCCTATTCTGGAAGTCAGCTGTGGCGCTGGCCAATACACAAATTCTCTCCAACTAATTGCCACCACTGCCTAACAAACTTGCGGGTGGGTGCTTCCGACATGATTGTGACCGTCGTGAAAATTATTAAACACCAAGTTCCCACTTCTGGGAGACAGGGAGCACTCTTTGGTTAATAAACTTCAATTTATTCAGGTAAATGCATTCGGCGATTGCGCCTTTCTCAATGCCATAGTGCATAACTATTACATCAGTTCCACATTTTCAGTATTTGTTACTCTCCATCTTCTCCTTCATCACCATTCTCTTCAGTAATGTATCTTCTCTATCCTGTGTGTCTTCATAGCCATCTCCTGAGTATGAGGAGGAGAACGTTCACATACCTGGTTCTGTTCCTAAGAGTAAACATATTCAGAAATCAGAATGTATTTCCCCTTCCAGATATCTGGGAGAAAATCTTCACATTTCTATGAAAGATGAGATAACAAGCACCGGTTAGGGCCTATTTAAGCAGTTGCAATTCCATCCTCCTCCTTGCTTGGTAGCAAATAAAGAGATCTTTGACATCAATCAATCAATCAATCAGTGACACTTATAGAGCGCGCTACATACCCGTAGGGTCTCAAGGCGCTGGGGAGGGGGGGAGGGGGGGTGCCGCTACTGCTCGAACAGCCAGGTCTTCAGCTTCTTCCTGAAGGAGAGGTGGTCTTGGGTCAGGCGCAGGTCGGACGGGAGGGAGTTCCAGGTCTTGGCGGCCAGGTAGGAGAAGGACCTTCCTCCTGTAGTCGCTCTTCGGATGCGGGGGACGGCGGCGAGGGCGTGGGTGGCTGAACGGAGGTGGCGTTTGGGAGCGTAGAAGTTGACTCGGCTGTTGAGGTAGCTCGGGCCTTGGTCGTGTAGGGCTTTGTGTGCGTGGGTGAGGAGGCGGAAGGTGATTCTCTTGTTGATGGGGAGCCAGTGAAGGTCTCTCAGATGTCCGGAGATGTGGCTGGATCGTGGGATGTCGAGGATGAGTCTGGCTGAGGCGTTTTGGATCCGCTGGAGTCTCTTCTGGAGCTTGGCGGTGGTCCCGGCGTAGAGGGCGTTGCCGTAGTCCAGTCGGCTGGTGACGAGGGCCTGGGTGACGGTCTTCCTGGTCTCTGTGGGGATCCACCAGAAGATCTTCCGTAGCATGCGTAGGATGTTGAAGCACGCCGAGGAGACGCTGTTGACTTGCCTGGTCATGGAGAGGGAGGAGTCCAGGATGAAGCCCAGGTTTCGTGCATGGTCTGTCGGTTTGGGTGCGGTGCCCAGGGCGGGAGGCCACCAGGAGTCGTCCCAGGCGGAGGGTGAAGAGCCCAGGATGAGGACCTCCGTCTTGTCCGAGTTCAGTTTCAGGCGGCTGGTCGTCATCCACTCGGCTACCTCTTTCATCCCTTCGTGCAGGTTGGTTCTGGCGGCGGCGGGGTTGTTGGTCAGGGAGAGGATCAGCTGGGTGTCGTCGGCGTAGGAGATGATGCTGAGGTGGTGTTTGCGTACGATGGCCGCGAGGGGGCTCATGTAGACGTTGAAGAGGGTGGGGCTCAGTGATGATCCTTGGGGGACGCCGCAGATGACTTCGGAGGCCTCTGACTTGTACGGTGGTAGGCGGACTCGCTGTGTTCTTCCGTCGAGGAAGGAGATGATCCATTCCAGCGCCTTGTCCTGGATTCCGATGTTGCTGAGGCGCCGTATTAGGGTGCGGTGGCAGACCGTGTCGAATGCCGCGGAGAGGTCTAGGAGGATGAGGGCCGCTGTTTCTCCATTGTCCATCAGGGTTCGGATGTCATCGGTGGCGGCGATGAGGGCGGTCTCGGTGCTGTGTTTGGCTCGGAAGCCGGACTGTGAGGGGTCGAGGGATCCGTTCGTCTCGAGGAAGGCGGCCATCTGCTTGTTGACGGTCTTCTCGATGACTTTGGCTGGAAACGGGAGAAGCGAGATGGGGCGGTAGTTCTTGAGGTCGGTGGGGTCCGCTGTTGGTTTCTTGAGTAGAGCGCTGAGTTCGGCGTGTTTCCAGCTTTCGGGGAAGATGGCGGTGTCGAAGGATGTGTTGATGATGTCTCGCAGGTGGGGTGCGATGACAGCGTCGGCCTTGTTGAAGACGTGGTGAGGGCAGGGGTCGGTTGGTGATCCGGAGTGGATGGAGTTCATCGTGCGGATGGTGTCTTCTGTGCTGATCGGGGTCCAGGCGTGGAGGGTGGTGGTGGGGGGGGGCGGCTGGTCGGTCGTGGTGTGCGTTGGTTGGTTGTTGAAACTGCTGTGTATGTCCGTGATCTTGTTGTGGAAGTATGAGGCGAGGGAGTTGCAGAGGTCTTGCGATGGGGTGATGTCGTTGTTTCCTGCGCTGGGGTTGGAAAGCTCTTTCACGATGTTGAAGAGTTCCTTGCTGTTGTGTGCGTTGTTGTCCAACCGGTCCTTGAATGCTGTTCTCTTGGCGGCGCGGATCAGCTGGTGGTGTTTCCGGGTGGCCAGTTTGTAGGAGGTTCTGTTGTCCGGTGTCGGGTCCCTTTTCCAGACTTTCTCGAGGGCTCGGCAGTTCTTCTTGGAGCTCTTGAGTTCGTCGGTGAACCATGGGGCCTTCTTGCTGCCGGGTCTGCTGGGCGGGGTCCTCAGCGGGGCGAGTTCGTCCGCGCAGTTGCTGATCCACTTCGTGATGTTATCGGCGGCCTGGCTGGGGTTCGCTGAGCTGGCAGGAGGGTGTTGGCTCAGGGAGGTGACGAGCTGGTCTGCTGTGATCTTGTTCCAGCTTCTGCGGGCGGCCTGTTGCTGGTGTTGGTGGGTCGTCGTTCTCTTGAAGGTGAAGTGGACGCAGCTGTGGTCCGTCCATTGAAGCTCTGTGGCGTGGCTGAAGTTGATGTCTGTGCTGGATGAGAAGACGGCGTCGAGTGTGTGCCCGGCGAGGTGGGTGGGGGTGGACACCAGTTGCTTGAGTCCCAGGTTGGCGAGGTTGTCGAGCAGGGTGCTGGTGTTGTGGTCGTTGTTGTTCTCCAGGTGGAAGTTTAGGTCCCCCAGGAGGATGTAGTCAGCGGAGGGGAGGGCATGCGGGCTGACGAAGTCGGCGATGTCCTCGCTGAATTGCGTGCGTGGTCCGGGGGGTCGGTAGATCAGGGTGCCTCTGAGGGTGGTCTTCGGGTTGGTGTGGATCTGGAAATGCAGGTGTTCGGCGCTGGTCAGGGTGTTGTCGGTGCTGGTCGTGAGACGGATGGTGTTCTTGTGGATGATGGCGATGCCTCCTCCCATCTGGTTGGCGTTTCGGTCCCTCCGGACGATCTTGTAGCCCTCCGGGATAGCGATGGCGATGTCGGGAGCTGAAGAGGCGTTCATCCAGGTCTCCGTGAGGAAGGCAACGTCAGGGGCTGTGGCGTCTAGGAGGTTCCAGAGTTCGATGGCGTGTCTGTGGACGGAGCGGGTGTTGAGCAGGATGCACTTGAGGTGGGTGCTGCTGGAGTTCGACTTGGCGGGTGCTGGTGCGAGGCAGGTCCGGATGCAGGAGAACTTGCAGGCGTGGCAGCTGAAAGGTCCGTGGGTGTGTCGTGGTGTGGCTTGATGGCATTCAGGGAGTCGGCCGGAGTTGAGCGCGATGAGGGTGGCGGCGGAGTACGTCAGGTGGGTCGGTCGGGGTCTTCGTGGGCCAGGGGTCCTGGCGCTGGACGCGATCCGGTCGCGGACGGGCGCAGACGGGCTTACCTTTGGCGCGCCTTCGGCGCACAATCGGCGCGCCCGCTGCGCGTGACCGCTGCGCGTTCGTTTGACATGATCAAAAGGGAATGGAATAACCCAGAGAAGGTGAATCTTCAGAAATTCTTGTTGCATCTAAATCCATTTGTTAAGGGAGACATGGATCTGCCTGCAACTATTAAGATCTATCCAACCTTGGCTGATCTGGCAGGCCGTTCTAATGTCATAACTGAGGTGGGCTTGGTGTCAAATGTTGTAGATCCTAAAGTGGAGGCATCACGGAAGAAGGGTAATTATGGTCTTAGTCTGGCAATGAGGCCGGCAACTCATGCGGTCTATGTTTCTCTGTCTCTTGTTAAAGTCGTTCAAGCTTTAAATACAGTGATCCAGGAAAGGGAGAAAGTTTTAATCTTTTTTGCAAATATGGAGGTTCAGGAAATAATTTATCTCAGATGTTTCCTGTGACATTTTAAAAGCATCAGACTTTTGATTGGTTTTAAATGTTGCAGCCCCCTTTTGGCTGCAGATGGGTTGCTTCCCACAGTTGAGGATGATGGCAAAAATTCTGGAATGGGTTCTTCCAACAGACTAGTGTCCACTTTGATCTATCATCCTATCTTTGACGATATGCAGGAAAATTAAATTCATGGTATATGTATTGAGAGGAGGAGTTTAAAGATCTTGGTTTTGTCTTCTCCTGTGGCCTACTTATTTAAGTCAAGATGTCTGTCCACTAGAAGATCAACAGAAGGTCAACAGAAATCTGTTAGTCCCTCTAATTGTGAATATAGATGGGTGCTGCAGTTTCTTCAGTATTAAATAAGGGGTTAGCTATCGCTACTTTGGTGGTTCATTGGGCAGCGATAAAAGTGAAAAGAGCCCATTGGGATATTCCTGAGATTGATTCCTCATGCAGTAGGCTTTTAAGGGGGTTTTCTCTGGTGAAGCCATCTTAAAGTCAATGACACCTTCTTGGGCTCTGCTCCTGGTTCTTAAAGCATTGCAGTCCTATCTTTTTAAATCTTTAGCCGAGGAGGATTTGTAACAATTATGCCTTTAAAGTGCTGTTTTTAGTGACCATAGCATCAGCCCATATACTGGGTGACTTGAGTTAATTGTCTATTAAAATCCCCATCGTTAAGGATGTGTTCGGATAGACTGGCTTTTGATCAGACTTCCATCAAAAAATATAATATTCCTTGTATCAGGGGCAAAACTTAATTTTGCCTTCTTTCTTTCCACTACCTACCACTCTTGAGGAGGAGGCTTTGCACATATTGGCTGTGTTTGGACAGTCAAGAGCTAATTGACAAGGTCACAAAACTATAGACAATGCAAGAGTTAGTCAGTGCTTTTCGGCATGGACAAAAGGCCTCAATCCCAATGTTGGGTATGTGGATTCGACCTACTATTGCAATTACTTGTGCTTCATAGGACACAGCTTCACCAGGCAGAATGCAAGGCAGCTCTTCCTGAGGGATGGTACTTCCTGGGGTAAGGGTTGTGAAGATTCAATTCTGGACACAGGTGCTATGCAATCTACTTCTACCTCACTTTAGAGATTGGATGTAGGAAACTTTGAATTCCTTGAGTTCGGTTCCAGGGTACTATCAGCCACTATACCCTGAACGATTAAATACCTGTAGTTTTTGCATTAAAGATTTGTTTTTTGCCTCAATTGGGAGTTGTCGGGGGAATCTGGTTACAGAAGTATGCTGATGTATTATATCCTCTTATAGTAAGTGTGAGAAGTTGGCCCGATATGCAACGTTCGCTATTCTAGCGACCGCTATGTATCGTTCCAACGACCCTTATGGTGTTTGGTTGTAAGTCAACCTATAGACCAGCTATCCTAGTAGCGTGGATACGAGCAGTCTAAGGCTAAAGACTCGAGAGGGCGCGTTAAGCCAGCTGTTTACCACACATGTACCCCTTGAACACCCAGTGAAAGGACACCACACAAGTGTTATGAAAATAAACAGTATATTTATTAAGAATCACAACAGCCCTGTACTCTTTATGAGGACAGGGTACTTAGCACAAACCAAATCTCTTTAGCAAATACCTTAAGTGCACAGTTAAAACAAGTGTCCGAGGACACGGAAAGGTTAAGGCAAGTCGGAAGCGAGGGACTCGGGACCCTAGAGTAAGGAGGCTATGCAGGCACTGAAATGCCGAGTTACCTAGCCACGAGGGCTGCGGCTGCACAAGTCTTACAGGCGTCGGGGTCTTCGCTGACGAGCCAGGAGCCGGAAGAAAAGGAGTTGCTGGCCGGCGACCAGTGATGAATAGTTCGTAGAGATCCAAGCCTGGATCGGAGATTGATGAAACCTGAAAGCAGAGGGGACCAAGTTCGTACTACTAGCCAGTAGTCAGAGGGTACCAGGAAGGCACCAGTTGGCCGTCACCTCGACCAGGTGAGTGGGCGACGCTAGGCTCTGCAGTCTCACGGACCAGGAGGCGTTGTCGGCGACCACGGTGGAGGTGCGAGCTGTCCCACGACGGATGACGCTGTCGGCGTCTTGAGTGGACCAGGAGGGTCCGGGGTGCTTCTCGAAAAGATGGAAGCAAGGGCCAGTCTGGAGCAACCAGACCGGCAGTGATGATTCTCGGATGTCGTCACAGAAGGACACAAGCCAGCGACTAGTGACCAGACAACGTGCTGAGCAGCGAGCAGAAGGGCCCCACGCAGATCGTGGAGATGCTGGGGGACTGCACTTCGGAGCTGGAGCGGCTCAGGGTCGGGGCTTCTCGGACCCCAGAGCACTCACCAGAGAGTTACCTCGATGGTCGTGCTGGTTTTTAAGAGCGTGCAGGTTCTGATGATGGCCGGTCCCTCGAGGTCTCGTCGCACCCACAGATCACAGCTGAGCTGATGACGGGGGTAGAGGTCAGAGGTGCCAGGGAAGCCGGTTCTCGTCGAGCTGGGCCGTCGGATTCCTTGAGGAAGGACTTACAGCAAACCGCAGAGTTCTTAGATGGTGCCCGCTGATGCAGGGTGACTACTCCTTAGCCACAAGGGAGAAATCTTGAGAAGAGTCTTGAAGTCCTTTCGTAGAAAGTATTCTTGATTCAAAGATGATCTAATTTGGAAGGGTCCCCGCTCCGGCCTTTATCCTAAAGAAAGGGGTGGGTACATGACTAGGTCCTGCCCTAAGGGTGGGACCAGGAAGGGGGGTAGTTACACCCCTCTCCCCTGCCGGACTTTCCCCAGGCCAGGGCTGTCGCCCCTGGAACTGGTTCTAACCGGCAGATGCGTAGTGAGCACCGGGGTGCCACTCCGCAGTCACCTTCTCGCAAAAGCCCTACCTACCCAGAATACACAAACCCTGTCTGGGACGGTGCGAACACCGCCCTCGACAGGAAACCCTTTGTCCAAGCGCTCCTCGCTGGAAGGACTCCCAGCAGCAGGAGGTCAGACTCGTGTCTGTGGTGGCAGCATCCATTTTGTGGAGCTGAGGCTTTCGTTAACTTTAACCGGGGTTCACAGTTACTTACATGTCGTGTCCCTCTAGAAGGGCGGAATGCTAACCTCGTCGCCAGAGTTGGTGAGAGGGCAGCATCCCGATTCGTATGACACCTTACTCGACATGTCTTGATAACGCGACACCGAAGTTACCGATGTGGCACGCGTTATCATGGAACAGCCATTGGGTCTTTTCTCCGCAAGCTGCAACCGGCTCGGCTCGGGCCAGAACACAGTTCACGCGAGCCCATGCACTCTGCCTTCAGGATTGTCAAGGCCTGCCATAGGAGTGACTGATAGGGACTCGGGTGTCCACTGGATGGTTAGATATAGAGCTACTATATCTAAAGCAAAGGGTGATTACACGACTTCGCCCCAGCTGTCATGCAGCCAGTTGTGTCAAATTTAGGAGGCCAGCCAGGGGTGGCATAATACATGCTGCAGCCCCTGGCGGCCCTGGGTACACCTATGCCCTGAGTTACAGGGTCTGATAAGGTGGCCCAGTACCAATTGGTAAATGCACCTAGGGTACATATCGTAATTTAGAAAGAGAACAGCCATGCTGTGGGTCTGATTGGCAGGCCCACAGCCAGAGAAAGTCGTAAACCAGTGAAACAAAAGCAAAAAATCTGGGTGATCATAGGATTGCAGACCCTACTCTCCTACATGACCCCCCCCCAAACGTCGGAACAACTAGCTAACCTTGACCAGGTGAGTCTTCTTGTTCTAAGTGGAAATATCTGGAGAGCCCATCGGCATTGCCATGATCAGTACCAGGTCTATGTTCCACTGTGAAGTCCATCCCCTGTAGGGAAATGGACCACCTAAGCAGTTTGGGGTTTTCACCCTTCATCTGATTTAGCCACAAGAGGGGCTTATGGTCGGGCTGAATCTTGAAGTGAGTGCCAAACAAGTATGGCCTCAGCTTCTTCAGGGCCCAAACCACAGCAAAGGCCTCCCTCTCGATAGCTGACCAATTCTTCTCTCTAGGGGTCAGCCTTCTGCTTATAAAAGCAATGGGCTGGTCTTGACCATCAAAATTCAGTTGAGAAAGAACAGCTCCCACACCCAACTCAGAAGCATCTGTTTGGACAATGAATGGTTTGGAGTAGTCCGGACTCTTGAGGATAGGCGCCGTGCACATGGCCTGCTTTAGGTCATCGAATGCTTTTTGACAGCTCGCTGTCCACTGAACCTTTTTTGGCATTTTCTTACTTGTCAGTTCATTTAATGGTGTCACGATGGAACCATAGTTCCTGACAAACTTCCTATAGTAACCAGTCAGGCCCAAGAAAGCTCGAACCTGAGTCTGGGTGGTTGGAGGAGCCCAGTCCCTGATTGACTGTATCTTGCTCTCCAGTGGCTGAACCTGACCTCCACCTACAAGGTGGCCCAGGTATACAACCTGTGTCTGCCCTATCTGGCACTTGGTGGCCTTGATAGTGAGGCCTGCTGCTTGCAGCGCCTCCAATGTCTTCCGCAGGTGGACCAGGTGATCCTCCCAGGTGGAGCTAAAGACAGCAATATCGTCAAGATACGCCGCACAGAAGTCATCCAGCCCAGTAAGGACGTGATTCACCAACCGTTGGAAGGTGGCAGGTGCATTTTTCAGACCAAAGGGCATCACCACGAACTGATAATGCCCACCAGGGGTTGAAAATGCTGTTTTAGGCTTGGCGTCCTCAGCTAACCTGATTTGCCAATACCCAGCTGTCAGGTCAAACGTACTTAAGTAGTTGGCCGAAGCCAGCCTATCAATAAGCTCGTCTGCCCTTGGTATTGGGTGGGCGTCAGTCTTAGTGACTGCATTGAGACCCCTGTAGTCTACGCAGAACCTCATCTCTCTCTTACCACCCTGGGTGTGAGGTTTCGGCACTAGAACTACGGGACTAGCCCAAGGGCTATCCGAGGGTTCAATGACTCCCAGCTCCAACATTTTCTGCACTTCACCTTTGATGCAGTCTCTAACGTGATCAGGCTGCCTGTAGATTTTACTCTTTACGGGCAAGCTGTCACCAGTGTCGACCTCATGGGTGCACCAATCGGTCTGACTGGGTGTCAGAGAAAACAGATGTCGGAACGACTGAAGAACCTGTTTACAGTCGCTCTGTTGATGTTCGGAGAGGCTGCCACAAAAGACAACACCATCTACCGAGCCATCGTCAGGATTCTGAGTGAGCAGGTCGGGGAGAGGGTCACTCTCCTCTTCCTGTCCCTCATCTAGGGCCATGAGCAAACTCATGTCCTTCCTGTCGACATATGCTTTTAGCCTGTTGACATGAAGCACCCTGTGGGGGCTCCGGGGAGTTCCCAGGTCGACCAGGTAGGTGACCTCTCCCTTCTTCTCCAGGATTGTGTGGGGCCCGGACCATTTGTCCTTGAGTGCTGCCGGGGCCACTGGCTCCAACACCCACACCTTCTGTCCGGGCTGGTAAACAGTCAAGACAGCCTTTTGGTCATGCCAAGTTTTTTGGAGTTCTTGGCTGGCCTTAAGGTTTTCGGATGCCTTCTCCATGTATTCAGCCATCCGCGAGCGGAGGCCGAGCACATAGTCCACTATGTTGGTTGCCGGCTTTTTGAGAGGTCTCTCCCATCCTTCCTTCACCAAACACAGGGGTCCTCTTACAGGATGCCCGTACAAAAGTTCAAAAGGGCTGTAGCCAACCCCCTTCTGTGGGACTTTTCTGTAGGCGAACAAGAGGCAGGGGATCAGGACGTCCCATCTACGCCGAAGCTTTTCCGGTAGTCCATGAATCATCCCTTTTAGGGTCCTGTTGAATCTCTCAACAAGCCCATTGCATTGTGGATGATAGGGTGTAGTGAACTTGTAGTTGACACCACATTCCTTCCACATAGCAGTTAAGTAGCTCGACATAAAGTTTGCACCTCTGTCGGAGACGACCTCCTTAGGGAAGCCCACTCTGGAGAATACTCCAACCAGGGCTCTTGCCACAACAGGTGTTGTAGTGGTCCTAAGGGGAATAGCTTCAGGATACCTGGTGGCATGATCCACTACCACCAGTATAAACTTGTGCCCTGATGCTGTCGGTGGTTCCATGGGACCGACGATGTCGATCCCCACCCGTTCAAAGGGCACCCCCACCACAGGCATTGGTATAAGGGGGGCCTTTGTCGTGCCACCTGACTTACCACTGGCTTGGCAAGTGACACAGGAGCGGCAAAACTCCTTGGTATCCTCATTCATGTGAGGCCAGTGAAAGTGCGAGACAAGCCTGTCCCACGTTTTCGTCTGGCCTAAGTGACCTGCTAAGGGAATCTCGTGGGCCAAGGTAAGTAGGAAACCACGCTGAGACAAGGGGACGACCAGCCTCCTGGTCATGCCAGGCTTGGGGTCTCTTGACTCAGTGTACAGGAGTCCGTCTTCCCAGTATACCTTGTGGGTACCTGTGGCGTTCCCAGCAGCCTCAGCAGCAGCCTGCTGTCTGAGGGGTTCAAGAGAAGGGCAGTCTAACTGGTCCTTCCCCAGGTCTTCCCTTGAGGGTCCCCCTGAGCCCAAGAATTCAACTTGATCAAGTTCGAACTCCCTAGGCTCAGTTTCCCTCAATTCCTGTAGGTCAGCCTCCTCTGAGACTTGATCCTCGACCTGGGGCAAGGGGGAAGGCGCAGCCTTAACCCTACTGCTCTTTTTCTTGGGAGGTGTCTGGTCCGTTGTTCCAGGATCCAGCACCTGTTCAGTGGGGCATTTCCTGACCTGTGACCTAGTCACAGCGAACACATGTGCTGGCAAACCTAACATTTCCATGTGAGTCCGGTGCTCCACTTCTGACCATTGTGACGACTCCAAATCATTGCCCAACAAACAATCCACTGGGAGGTCTGGACTAACTACAACCTTCTTTTGGCCAGTTACCCCTCCCCAGGAGAAAGCTACAATTGCCATACTGTGATTGGTAGTGACATTGCTTGCATTGGTCACCAGGAATTCTGTACCTGGCATGATCTGTCCAGGGTCCACAAAGTTAGGCGTCACCATGGTGACGCTGGCACAAGTGTCCCTATAGGCCTGAGCCATCTTTCCATTTATGAAAGGCGTCTGTCGGTATTTGCCCAGCGTATTGGGACTTATGTCAGGGGACACGTCCGCGTCCCCTGTACTGACAAGGACAGCCTGAGTGAGTGTGCCAACTAAGTTGTCACGCCCCTCAGAACCCAGGGTTAACCCTACTAAACCCTTGGGAGGCGCACTACCACTGCTGACTGTACTAGGGGGCACAGGTGCCTTAGGGGCTGCAGTGGCAGGAGTCTGCCCTCCTCCTTTCTTGGTGCACTCACTAAACCAGTGAGATTTACTTTTACAGTACTGGCACCATCTTTTGGATTGGCCTTCTTTCTTCTTTTGGGGAGCCTGACCCCCACCCTCTTTGGGTTGTTGGGGACCTGTCGAAGACTTCTGGTCATTTTGTTCCCCTTTAGAATCTTTACCCTTCTGGTCTGCTTTCTTCTGACCACCTTGATTCTGGCCCTGGTTCTGTTTAACTCTCGTACGAACCCATTTGTCTGCCTTCTGTCCCAATTCTTGGGGAGAGGTCAGATCCGAGTCGACAAGATGCTGATGCAACAACTGGTTCTGACAATTGTTTAAAATTTGTTCTCTCATCATCAAATTATACAATCCTTTGTAATCAGTAACCTTACTGCCCAGCAACCAGCCCTCAAAAGCCTTAGTGGCACAATCGACAAAATCAGACCAATCTTGAGACTGCGTTTTCTGGGTATCCCTGAACAGCACCCTGTACTGTTCAGTGGTTAGGCCGAACCCTTCAACGAGTGTATTCTTCAAGACTTGGTAATTATTAGCGTCCTCTACCCTTGTGGTGAGGAGCTTGTCTCTTCCTTTACCTTCAAAGGAGAGCCACAAGATAGCTGCCCACTGACTCTGGGGAACACCTTGCACAGTGCAGGCCCTCTCCAAAGCAGTAATCCATTTGTGGATGTCGTCCCCTTGTTTAAAGGGGGGCACTATCTTCCCAAGGTGTTTCGTATCGAAACTCTTTTCCCTATTACTAGGTACATTGCTGCCACCAGTGGGGATTGCCCCACTTAACTGTTGCTCTCTAGCGAAAGCAAGCTTTTCCTTGGCCAGGGCAAGTTCTTCCCTTTCAATCCTCAGATTAGCTGCCCTTTCCTTCGCTTCGTACACTCTCCTCTGAGGGGACGTCATCCCTCTTTGAGAAGAGTTGTGAGAGCCGTTGGTATGAAGGGATCTGCCAGAGTCTCTTGACAGAGATCGGGCTCGTCCATTCCCCAGGTTAAGCGGAACCGACAGTAGCGCCGGGGTTCCCCCAGTACCACTATCGTGTCTGCTTAAGTTGGACCGTGTTAGTCTGACGACTTCTACCTGTCCCTTATCTGCCTCGTCCCCAGAGAGATCCTCATCCTCGTCCTCCTCTCCCTCTTCGTTCTCAGTTACGAGGTGGATGAGGTCAGGATCATCTCGGGTTCCCTCGAGGGGAGGCATGTCTCCTTCTGGATTAGAAGAGCTACGAAGTTTCTCAGCTCTCCTGGCATCATAAGTCTCCAAGAGACCAATCAGAAAGGACGTTGTGGGGTTAGACCCCTGCTGAATCTTCCGGGAGTGACACAGTTGTCTTAACTCCTTGAAGCTCAGCACAGTATATCCTGAAGGGATGACCTGTGGAGGGTCAACTGACACAAGGGGAGACTCAGAGTTTCCTCCTTGGCCCGACATACTGTTTCTAGTGTGGTGTAAGTGATGCACCTACCTACACTATGTGTTTTCCTACTGATCCCTTGCTAAGAGTTGTAGCCAAGGTGTGCTAAGCCTTGAGGAGCTACAACAGCTGGTTCAGTAGAACTCAGAGTATTCTAAGCTTTAGTTATATGTACTAACAGTACTTGCGCGATCTTTCAACAAGATATTCTTAGGATACGTGTGGTAAAACAACAGCAAGCTCAAATCCCAACCGCTGCTCACCAATGTGAGAAGTTGGCCCGATATGCAACGTTCGCTATTCTAGCGACCGCTATGTATCGTTCCAACGACCCTTATGGTGTTTGGTTGTAAGTCAACCTATAGACCAGCTATCCTAGTAGCGTGGATACGAGCAGTCTAAGGCTAAAGACTCGAGAGGGCGCGTTAAGCCAGCTGTTTACCACACATGTACCCCTTGAACACCCAGTGAAAGGACACCACACAAGTGTTATGAAAATAAACAGTATATTTATTAAGAATCACAACAGCCCTGTACTCTTTATGAGGACAGGGTACTTAGCACAAACCAAATCTCTTTAGCAAATACTTTAAGTGCACAGTAAAAACAAGTGTCCGAGGACACGGAAAGGTTAAGGCAAGTCGGAAGCGAGGGACTCGGGACCCTAGAGTAAGGAGGCTATGCAGGCACTGAAATGCCGAGTTACCTAGCCACGAGGGCTGCGGCTGCACAAGTCTTACAGGCGTCGGGGTCTTCGCTGACGAGCCAGGAGCCGGAAGAAAAGGAGTTGCTGGCCGGCGACCAGTGATGAATAGTTCGTAGAGATCCAAGCCTGGATCGGAGATTGATGAAACCTGAAAGCAGAGGGGACCAAGTTCGTACTACTAGCCAGTAGTCAGAGGGTACCAGGAAGGCACCAGTTGGCCGTCACCTCGACCAGGTGAGTGGGCGACGCTAGGCTCTGCAGTCTCACGGACCAGGAGGCGTTGTCGGCGACCACGGTGGAGGTGCGAGCTGTCCCACGACGGATGACGCTGTCGGCGTCTTGAGTGGACCAGGAGGGTCCGGGGTGCTTCTCGAAAAGATGGAAGCAAGGGCCAGTCTGGAGCAACCAGACCGGCAGTGATGATTCTCGGATGTCGTCACAGAAGGACACAAGCCAGCGACTAGTGACCAGACAACGTGCTGAGCAGCGAGCAGAAGGGCCCCACGCAGATCGTGGAGATGCTGGGGGACTGCACTTCGGAGCTGGAGCGGCTCAGGGTCGGGGCTTCTCGGACCCCAGAGCACTCACCAGAGAGTTACCTCGATGGTCGTGCTGGTTTTTAAGAGCGTGCAGGTTCTGATGATGGCCGGTCCCTCGAGGTCTCGTCGCACCCACAGATCACAGCTGAGCTGATGACGGGGGTAGAGGTCAGAGGTGCCAGGGAAGCCGGTTCTCGTCGAGCTGGGCCGTCGGATTCCTTGAGGAAGGACTTACAGCAAACCGCAGAGTTCTTAGATGGTGCCCGCTGATGCAGGGTGACTACTCCTTAGCCACAAGGGAGAAATCTTGAGAAGAGTCTTGAAGTCCTTTCGTAGAAAGTATTCTTGATTCAAAGATGATCTAATTTGGAAGGGTCCCCGCTCCGGCCTTTATCCTAAAGAAAGGGGTGGGTACATGACTAGGTCCTGCCCTAAGGGTGGGACCAGGAAGGGGGGTAGTTACACCCCTCTCCCCTGCCGGACTTTCCCCAGGCCAGGGCTGTCGCCCCTGGAACTGGTTCTAACCGGCAGATGCGTAGTGAGCACCGGGGTGCCACTCCGCAGTCACCTTCTCGCAAAAGCCCTACCTACCCAGAATACACAAACCCTGTCTGGGACGGTGCGAACACCGCCCTCGACAGGAAACCCTTTGTCCAAGCGCTCCTCGCTGGAAGGACTCCCAGCAGCAGGAGGTCAGACTCGTGTCTGTGGTGGCAGCATCCATTTTGTGGAGCTGAGGCTTTCGTTAACTTTAACCGGGGTTCACAGTTACTTACATGTCGTGTCCCTCTAGAAGGGCGGAATGCTAACCTCGTCGCCAGAGTTGGTGAGAGGGCAGCATCCCGATTCGTATGACACCTTACTCGACATGTCTTGATAACGCGACACCGAAGTTACCGATGTGGCACGCGTTATCATGGAACAGCCATTGGGTCTTTTCTCCGCAAGCTGCAACCGGCTCGGCTCGGGCCAGAACACAGTTCACGCGAGCCCATGCACTCTGCCTTCAGGATTGTCAAGGCCTGCCATAGGAGTGACTGATAGGGACTCGGGTGTCCACTGGATGGTTAGATATAGAGCTACTATATCTAAAGCAAAGGGTGATTACACGACTTCGTCCCAGCTGTCATGCAGCCAGTTGTGTCAAATTTAGGAGGCCAGCCAGGGGTGGCATAATACATGCTGCAGCCCCTGGCGGCCCTGGGTACACCTATGCCCTGAGTTACAGGGTCTGATAAGGTGGCCCAGTACCAATTGGTAAATGCACCTAGGGTACATATCGTAATTTAGAAAGAGAACAGCCAGGCTGTGGGTCTGATTGGCAGGCCCACAGCCAGAGAAAGTCGTAAACCAGTGAAACAAAAGCAAAAAATCTGGGTGATCATAGGATTGCAGACCCTACTCTCCTACAGTAAGCATTTATATGAAAAATAGGTTGAGGAGGTAATGACTTTGTTACTTACAGGTAATCGGGCACCCAAAGAAATGATTTCCCTCACTACTAAGCTAGATCTCTAATCCTAGTACATTTAAGTGGGAACCCTTCTCAGTTACGGACAAAGGCCCTCACCCACCCAATGGGTGGCATGCCTCTTCATTGGGCTGTCATCTCTCCTTAGAAGTATATATAAACTTCTACCCTTTTTGTTATAGGGGTGCTTGGGAGGATAATTTTGTGACAAGAAAACAATGCCACCTGTCTAGTCTGGGATGGTGGAAGGGTGTGCAGAGGGGAAAAGTGTGTGTCAAAAATAAAATTCCTAAAACTACCTACGAGGTAGACAAACACAATTTATTAATTATCCTAGTGGTAGATTAAAAGGAGTAGGGAATTATTCTACCCATATTGACCTCATTACCAGGTGTTAGAGGCATTCATCAGGACTCAATGTGCCCTCTCTGCTAATGCTAGCTTATGTAAAGTGATGTAAAAATAAAAAGGGTACTACCCACAACTGTAAGAGTTACCATACGCCTGTTATCCACCTCTGTTATTATAATAGTAGGCCTGTAAGCAATAGAAAAACACTCAACATCATAGACATATTTAAATAGCAATGTGATGGAGGGGCGTGGCCAAGCCTCAGACCAGGATGGCCGCGCTGCTCTGAAGCTCCGCTGGCCGCCTTGGCGAAAACACGGCATCCCACTCTCCAGTGAGACCAACTGGCACGGAACACACTGCCTAATGACGACTGAAGGCTCCTGATCCGCCATAGCTCAGCAGCGCCAAAAATAACACGCTGTCGGGGCGAATGCAGCACAGGACGTAACCCAGCTCGTCCAGCCAACATGATGGTGCCTCGAAGATAGGAAGAAGCCCGGAGGGGATGTGTCGGCTGTGTTGTAAGCAACATGGTCCCGTGTCGGGCGGGAGCGGTGAGTTGGTTTGGGCGGGCCGGCGCGCCAAACAGCTGATCGACCGGTGATTCCGGAGAGTCATTAGCGGAAGGCCCGTCGGCCTCTCGCGGATGTGGAGTGGGCCGACCTCCGTGCGGAGCACAGGCATTCACACGGATACACGCAGGGATAGGGCCTGCGTGTGTTCACCACCATCCGTTTGGGTCCGCACTCGAATGCCGCAGTGGGTGTGCTCTGACAAATATACAAAAGTGAACCAGCACCCGGCTTTGCCCCCGCCGTTCTCTCCCCCCTCCATCGGAGGCACCGTGCTTTGGCACTGCTCACCTACATTGATCTGAGAAATGCGCACATACTTTGCCTGCCTCTCCTCAGGCGAGTGCCGCACTCCCTCCTGCACAATTATTCCAGCAGGAACCAAGTGACCCTGCGGCCTGTATACTGTTAAAGGAACTCCTGACGCCGGTATAAAACCGGAGGGCACCTAATAGGTGCCCTGCACTCTAGCTTCCACTGCCTACACTCGGCCTGCTAGCACAACATTCATCTACACATCATATTGTGCCACGTGGGGACTGAGACATTAGCTCTGCCTGTCGCTGTTGTTGAGCCAAATCCTCCGACCTGCATTATCTAGCACTTCTATTCATAGGCCTCAGGTCTTGAGTTGGCAGTGTGCTTGTGGCATGGGCCGCAAAGACCCAAAACAATGCCCATTCAGGAAGGTAACGGAAATTGACCAGGACAACCCTGGCAACATGGCAGAAGGAGGACAGAAACCGGCTGCACCAGATGACTCCGACACCCAGATGGGCTCTCTATTGCAAGAAATGCGTGCAGGCTTCAAGGCCCTAGATGTTCGCTTTGACTCTCTGGATAAAAAGATAGCGGACATGGGTGTTAAGATTCAGGCACATGACAGGCGCCTAGACATAGTGGAATCCCACACCTCAGACCTCGAGGATGGCACAGCACAAACACTTAAAAGACTGGATAGAGTAGAACAAACACTCAAAGAGGTTGCAGCCAAAAACGAGGACTTGGAGGCGCACAGTCGCCGAAACAACATAAGTATTTTAGGCGTGCCTGAGACCACATCCACTGGCCGCATGGACACCTTCGTAGAGTCGATATTGATTGACCTCTTTGGTAGGGACTCCTTTATAGCCCGATTTGTGGTTGAACGTGCTCACCAGTCGCAGGGACCAACCCAGACTGCCCGCCTCGACCAATTATAGAACACATCATGAACTTCAGAGATCGAGACACTGCGCTCCGCATGTCGTGTGAGCATGGTGAAATGATATGGCAAGATTCCAAACTATCACTATTCCCAAATTTCACCAGGCGGCAATATAACGGAGTGAAGGCTACGCTGAGGAATCTTGGACTGAAATATGGCATGTTATACCCTGCCCGGCTCAGAGTTGAAGCTAACGGAAGAGCCCGCGTCATCGATAATCCCACAGAGGTGCAGGAATTCTGCCGTACATATAAGGTCAACAACGCTCGCCCTAACAACGGGTATCCGGCTCGCGCAGCCGAGGGACATTGCTGCCCGTTTATTTATTTAGGAGGACGACCGTCCGTTTCCAGGCTGCTGACTCTGCATGCCGCCTTGAAGTGGAGCTCCTCATTATCTTCCGTATTAGCAGTCTACTTTACGCCCGGAGGCTGCCTCCGTTTGCTAATTGTCGTGTATTCTAGCCCTTGAGCTGCCCTCTGACTCTGCTATCACGCTGATTTATTTCAGACCTGTACCCAGATAGTGACGATCCCCTTCACCACTATTAAGGACGAATTCGACCCGTCGTCTCTCCTTTGGTTCGTTCTTAAGGGATCCTCCTGTAGACAGGCCTCATGATGATTTTCTCCAGCCATGATTGTTATTAGGACACCCTTCAAGGATTGGGTTACTGGATCTTGAAAGACCTCGCAAATCCATATAATCTTTATTTGTGCGCCCTGATGAAGGAAATCTGTACTGGCATTTTTCCGAAACGCGCGTCGGCGCTGTTCTTAGGTGTTGTGTGACTGTGATCGTGTGGATAGGTTTGGGTTTGACTGGAAGAGTGAATGAAACTTGTGTCAATTTTTTAATGCCCCTTTGTGTCCTTAGGCTGTTATTATTTATCTCTATGTATGTCCTTTTTTAAAAAACAAATCCAAAATAAGGGAATAAAATTATGAAAAAGAAGTTAACTATGTATTAATTGTCCAGAACTGATATATTTTTCTATGCTAATAAAAATAAATATTTTCATATTCAGCTTTCCTCTGGGCTCTTCCTGCTTATTTTGGAATTATTCCTCCTTTATGATTGGGAACTCCCCTTTTCATGTTTTTCTGACAACAACGCTCGCCCTAACAACGAACACAGACTCTCGCCACCACAGAGCGGCTCAGATGCTAGCATGGAGCTCTTCTCTGGCTTGGGGTATGGTTGACTTCTCATTCAGATCTAGCTTTACATGACTATTTGATGTTGTGGGATATAGTTTCTTTGTTGTATTAGTTCAGTTGCCAATGGCGGCTGGGGCTTTGCCGCCACCCCCACCCCCCGCACCCTTGGTGATCACCGACTAAATGTTTCACGAAATGCTGATGCACCGTTTGAAGGTTTTGCTCATGGTATTGGAGTTCCAATGGGAGCATTGTTCTTATTTGATAAAATGGGCTTTACCTCTCAGAACGGGTAGGGAGGCTGAGTGGGGGAGGGGGATTGGGCTTGGTTTTTGTTCATTATTATTGTGACTGTTCCACAATCTAATGCAGTCTGGAGGTGTAGGTTTGATCACATATTACACTGTAGATTTCCTATCTTAGTTTCGATATGGCTCAGGTAGGACATAACCCCGGCCCCTCGTAATTATCTGTGGTGACATTGAATATTCGAGGCCTGAATGACACCCGGAAAAGAAGACAGGTTATCCATTACCTACAGAGTGGACATAGCCTTTCTGCAAGAGACCCACCTATTCAAAACTGATCACATCCACTTTGGTTCGGGCTGGGGCGCACATAGATATTTTGCTAACTATAGCAATTACGCCAGAGGCGCAGCAATCCTTATATACAAAAGGGTCCCTTTTGCTTACACTCAGAGATCCGTGACAGCAAAGGCAGATACATGTTTGTACTAGGTGCACTAATGGGGCACAAGATAGCATTGGTCTACATATCTGTTTTTTTTTTATTCCTTACTCTCCCTTCTAACGCAACTGAGTCTGGTATCCCTTTTACTAGGTAGGTACTTTAATATTGCACCAGATCCAACCTTAGATAGTACCTCCACCGCGCCGGACCCTAAACCCCGCACCCATAGGACTTTGAAAGCATTAAAGGAACAATTCTCTTTAATAGATGCAAGTCGCACCTACAATCCACAGCACACAGACTATACGCACTACACCAGCTCCCATAATACATGGACACGGATCGATTATTGGTTAGTTTCCCGAGTTATATCTAGTTGGAGTAGTTCTATCGACACGCTCCCGCAAACATACTCTGATCACTCTCCGGTTCTGTTAATGTTGACGTTCCCACACCCCGAGGGCTTTGAGAGACAGTGGCGGTTCCCAAACTGAGCATTAGACAATGAGTTTTTTTTTACATGATATACGAGAGACGATAGAAGAATATTTTATAATTAACACGGGCTCAGTTGATTCTGCGACAATGTTGTGGGAAGGTTTTAAGGCCTATTTGAGGGACATATGCATATCCAAACATGCCGGGGTGCTGCAAGATTTGTGCAAATCTTGGCCAGTCTAGAGCACGACCTTAAGACATTAGACTCCAGTCAGTCCCTGACAAAAGACCCTGAATTTGACAAACAACGATTAACGCTACTGACTGAGTACAGAGACACGGCCAACAGAGAAATCCTGTTTATGGGAAAATACCAGAGCGCATTGAGGAATGGTAAAGCGAACACCCGGGTAGGGTCTTAGCGCAGATGATCAAACCTCCCTATCAAAATGCATATATATCTAAATTGCAAACAGAATCAGGCCAACACATTACAGACCCAACAGACATTCAAGGGGAGTTTTTGTTACATTTTAAAAAATTATACACCACTAGAGTTGGACGGGATTGCACAAGACAAGAAGCTTATCTATCGGAGGTGGCTCTTGTCTATTTAGAGAAATACATGCAAGACTTCCTTGCAGAGCCTATCTCCGAAATAGACATTGACAAAGCCATCACTGCTCTTAAATCCTCATCAGCCCCTGGCTTAGATGGATTCACAGGGGCCTTTTACAAGGCCTTCAAAGATGTATTGATTCTGCAGCTTTTAGAGGTCTACGCTGAAGCCCTGGAGAATCAAGTCTTGCCCCCTACTTTGCGTGAGGGGTCATTATCTTCCTCCCCAAACCTGGGAAAGACCCCCTTCTCTGTGGCTCGTATCGTCCGCTATCTCTTTTGAACCTAGATTACAAAATATTAGCTAAGGTTCTCTCCACTCCACTTTGACTAATAATGGAATTCATAGTATTACCGGCGCAATCGGGTTTCATTCCCCACCACTCTATTGCGTTCAATCGGCATGCCTTATTCAATACTCTGCACAGAACAAACCCTGAGGTCCCGGCTGCCGCGATCCTACTAGACACCGAGAAAGCATTCAACTCCGTTGAATGGCCATTTGTCATCTCTATTATGCAACGAATGGGGATGCCGGCCGGTTTCATAGCCACAACAGCACTACTATATAGCCAACCCACCGCTAGACTGAGATTGAATGGCACATTGTCTGCTCCCTTCACCAGGTACAAGACAGGGCTGCCCACTTTCACCCCTTTTATTTATTCTGGCCATGGACCCACTGATGCAGCATTTCCAAGAGAAGCACATACAGAGAGGGTTACAGTTCAACACAGGCCCGCTGTTGGTATCACTATATACGGACAACACACTACTGTACGCCTGTGACCCGCAGGTAAATTTAGTTCCTCTTCTTAGAGAAATTCTGAGATTTGGTACATATTCAGGGCTGGGTATAAGCTGGCACAAATCTGTGATTTTTCCTCTTACGGCAGGCACACTCCGATGGGACCTGGAGTTTCCCCTAGAGTGGTGCACAGACTCGGTTAAATATTTGGGAATCCATATACATTTGGATGCTGAACAAATCGTTTAGGCTGTTTCCACCCTGGAGGCACAAATAGATGAATGGCTCAAACTCCCATTGTCCATAGCGGGCAGAGTGGCCCTCATTAAAATGGTTGTGCTCCCTAAATTTTTTATTTCATAATATTCCAATCCCCCTGCCAAATATTTGTCTTTTTATTTTACGCACCCATATAATATGGCTGATTTGGGGCAACAAGGGGGCCCGTGTTAAGTGGCAAATCATGGCACTACCTTACGACAGAGGGGGATACTGAGTCCCAGATATGTGGCTATATTATTTTGTAGCCCAGTGCAGCTTCGCACAGACGTGGTACCACCCAGATGCTAGAATTCCCTATTTACGTCTTGAGTCGGATCTGGTTCGTCCAGACATTTTGGCAGCAATCTTACTTACAGGTTTCCCCAAAGTGACCCCAAAGACATCCAAATGGCATCGACAACCAGTTGGGCATGGGAGAAACTGAGACATCTTACTTGCACTTCAATTCTTTACTCCTCCGCATTACCTCTCCCAAATGCCAAGTTGCTCCTAATCACAGGTGAAAAACTTGTGCAGGGAACATGTGCCAAATTCAACTTAGTAAAAATTGGGGATTTGTTCCCAGACGGCCATATTTTTGATGCAGACAATATATCCCAATTCCCCGAAGCAACATTTATGGATACATTGTTCTTATGAGTAAGCGCTCTGCACTACGCACTATAACCCCTGACTTTCCTCTCGAACCCCCGTCATTCACTCCACTGACTATGGTAATAAAAAGGGAAAGGGATATACACCTGATATCCAAACTTTATAAAGCCTGTGCAGCTATTATCCCAGTTAATGACAACAAGGTTCGTGCCACATGGGAGAGAGATTTAGGCAACCCAATCACAGAGGAACAATGGACTTTCTGCTGTTCAGTCACAAAGAATTTTTCTCTTAACAGCCTCCATAGATTAATACACTTCGAAATTTTGCGCAGAACATACATAACCCAATCCAGAGTACACAGAATAGATCCATCCAGATCCCATCACTGTCTTAAATGCAAAGCGCCTAATGCGGACTTCGCCCACATGGCGTGGAACTGCCCGAGTATACACATGTTTTGGGTGCAAGTACATAAAACTATAAGTAGCATGGTGAATGTTCCAATGGTACCCCTACTAGAAATTTCACTACTAAAGTGCGTTGTTCAGTTCCCTCCCAAGATCCGAAAATGTGTTGCCATTGGACTGTTGTTAGCTAAAAGAGAAGTTGCCATATATTGGGGTGGGACAGCCTCACCTTCAATTAAGGGTTGGATGAGCAGTTTAGCGTCATGTTCAAAGAAAATTGAACTGTATGCGACCACGACCCCCCTCTTCCCGACCTAGGGAGATATGGGGCCCGTTCAGGTACTATTTAACTACACAACAAACTGACTCTGCCATGCCACGAGAACATGGTATAACACCTACAGGTGGGGCAAGACATGACAGAGCGTATGCTGACTGTTTTTCTTGTAAAGCATGGCTACGGTTTTTGGATTGCTGGTTTAAACTTGGAGGGAGCAGGCCACAATAATGGGTGTGAGAGGTATAATAAAAGGAAACTACCCTTCACTGGAGATGAAGACTGATGAGGGTCGGGATAGTATTGTTTTTATTTGATGTATCATATTGATTGATTGTATCACTCTGCCTATGCACAGACTGTATCTCCACTATCACTCTGCTGTAAGATGACTGCATATTTTTCAGTGTATAGTTCAATGACTTGGGAAACTGCTAAATAAAGTAATAAAAAAAATTGCAATGTGTTTACGAGTAATGGGCAGACCACCCTCACTGAACTGGTAAAAATAATGTTAGAAAATGTGACATATGTGCATAGTATCCCATAGAACAGTAAACGTTCTGCTCTTTGTCTCACCAATATTTCTATTTAATCTTACGTCATCCTTGAAGCTGCAGGTGATCTGATTCAGACCTGCTGTACATATAAGAAGGTTAAAAAAATTAGGGGTCTATTATGGTGGCGGGCGGAGGCACCACTGCGGTGCTGGCGGTAGCAGAAAATGTTTTTTTTCCGCACGCTAGCAGCGGATCTCATGCCCACCTTAGTACGATGGCCAAACATAGCCTATTTCTCGTCCGCCGCGGTGCGCAGCCAACCACCATCAAAGTGCGCCCGCCACCTCAGCGGTGGGAGCCAATGGAGATTCACTGCCATGCTGAAAGACGTCCCGTCTGCCATACAAATCAGGATGCCCCAAACATCCAGTCGAACCACAATGGAGAAACTGCCCAACCAGAGACGGCAGAAGCACAATAGCCGAGCACACCACCAGAGTACCGGTCCCTACCACCCGGTCACGACCGCAATGGATCCAGCTCTACAAGTCTTCCTGGTGCTGTGCCTGATACATTACCAGTAACTCATGCACTGTCAGGTATGCAAAAACACAATCCCACACACAATCACAACACATAACCACAACACACAACTCCAGGGCTGAAATAGGGTTCCTGTCTACAACAGACACCCTGATGGGGACAGGAACACATCCACAAGTGTACCCACACATGTCCTACCTAACACAAACTTGAACAAAAAGCTACTGGGTTCGGGCTCCCAACAGCACTGCTTGCCACAGGCTAATAAACAACAACGGAAATTGCAGGTGCTGCTTCTCAATTACTATCTTAGTTTTAATTTGAACATCTGACCATAAAACAAATGTTACAAATGACCAAAAATGTGTCCTTCTGATTTGAGTTCTTTTTATTTGGAAAATTTTTATTTAAAGTTTTTTGGATCTCAACCTTTTAGAACTTTGATGAAAAAACTATTTTTAAGACCTTATGTACAACAACAAAAGACTTGTTAATCAAACAAAGAAAACTTTTTTTATCATGAATGAAAAGTTTTAGACTTTTTTAGACAATATATACAACATACATTCAATCATACCACTCACAAACCACACTATTTACATATATACATACACAACAAAGAACATATAAATCGTATCTACAATGTAATCACTTTGATTTACAAAGAAGCCTAGAGAGAAATCATATTTTTTCAAAACATTTCAAAAATAGATAACACCGTTTTTTTGGTTTTTTAAAGGCTTGAAAAGTCTACGCGTTTCGAACTCATATAGATGAATGAGTTCTCGTCAGGACCAAGGTCTGTGAAGAGAGAAGGGGAAACTTATTGGTATGCTATTTAATGTGACCAAACTGACTACTCCTACTGCTAGCTTCCATCTCTTACCTCTCAGTCACTGGAGGACCAGAAGTACAAATAAAGTTGTCTTGACACCAAAAACCATCTGAAAAAATGATGATACTTTCATCAAAATCTCTCCATGTGAAGCCATATTTTACCGCAGTCATACCATAGATACTCATAGCATGTAGTAAAATATGGCTTCACATGGAGAGATTTTGATGAAAGTATCATCATTTTTTCAGATGGTTTTTGGTGTCAAGACAACTTTATTTGTACTTCTGGTCCTCCAGTGACTACCTAACACAAAAGCACCCCTCCATGTCACCCATCTACCGCGATCTTGAAGTAATGTCCCGGTCACGTCACCGCAGTGGAGAAGCCGCGTGAAAACTTGCGCACAATGCAGAAGGCAGGGCCACCCCCAGGCATGGGCAGTGCAAAAAGACCACAGGGCCACACCTCCACCCTCCACACTACCCCCAACATGAAGGTACATGCCATGTGCCCCTCTTGTTCTCCCCCATGCACAATAACTAGCCAGGTGAGCCCACACCCTGCACCACACACCAAACAACTATGGAGATAGCCACAGCAGGTGTGGCTGCAGAGGAACACACAGCAAAGAAGCACAGGGCCAGGACAGCCCACACACCACAACAACACCACAATCATGGCACGTAAATTGAGTCCAAGCACAAAATGAACACACACACAGATAATGAACAATAACTCCTCTGGACACAGAGCCTGCCAAGTCACACAGACATGCCCTACACTGACACACAGCCACATACACAGACCACATGCCAGCAGCAATGGAAGACAACAAATAGGAAAACCAAAGTGAGGTGCAAACAAGTGGAAGGCTGAGGAGCCAACCACCAAGCATGTGTACATCACATGCAAGAGAAGGAACATATAACAACAACCTCAGCCCATCAACTCACACATGGCTGGCACAGTGAGTGAAGTCAAACCACAGTGACCCCAGTGCAACAACTCAGGGAGACAGCAAGTCAACCCATGTATAGGCACAGGGATGAAAGGAAGGGAATGAAGTCAAACAGTGAACGTCCACACATCTGTATCTAACTACTTGACAGGAGAATGTCAGCAGCACAACACACAGGGCCCATTGCAACACTCCATGACTGTCAAACACAAATATGAACCTTTACACATACCCCCCTCACACCTGCAGCACACAACACCAGTGTCAAACACACAGAAGGGTTCCAATAATGTCCAGTCAATACAGTGACAAACAATCACACACCCTGGGGGGGTTCCTCAAACCAGTGGTGTAACAAAACCTGAAGGGGCCCCCCCTGCAAAGTACATGGAGGGGCCCCCCTGACCCACCGCCCACCACTTTTCCTCACCGCCAAAAAATCTGGTATATTTTGAATTGAACCCTCTAACATTTAATGAAATGCCTCTATATTTGCGCACACAAAATTCTAATAAGAAAGTAAGACAACTCCCTTGACCAGTGGTGCTTAAAAAAAGTAAGCTTTAATGCAAATGTTTGCCATGTAAAGCACTTAAATGTCCATGGCCCAAATTTGCGCAATATCAAACTGCCAAAAATTAGGTCCTGCACCTATGATACTGGAGCTGATGCTCGACATGTCTCCTATGTAAGGAGGCAGTTTGATATTGTAAGGATTTGGCCCATGGGCATTCAGGTGCTTTACATGACAATCAGAATATTTGCATTAAAGCTTACTTATGTTGCTATTGTTAAATTCCTGGCTCATAGCCACCCCCCTAACGGCCCAACGAGCCTAATTAGTGAGTACCAGCCCTTCTCATTTTCCATTTACAGCACTGACTCTAATTGATTGCCTCCCTCTTCTCCTCTTCGGGTGATAGAGGTTCTGTTTACTCCAAGTAGAATGCTGCATTTGGAACCCAGACTTGGCTTAATATAGAAGATATCTATCTGCATACAGAGTTAGGCCAGGGACTACGCTTAATCATTTGATTAATCATTCGAGGAAGAGGTAGCCTTGTGTAAAAACTCAGCTTAAGTATTCGAAGTTTCTAGAGTATAAAGAAGGTTATTTAGTTTTAATAACTTGGGGAAAAGTGGAATCCACAACTAAGCCTTTTAGGTGCTGAATCTGAAACACCAATACTCTATATAGCACATCCGAATATAATGTTGTTAATATACTTATACATATATTCAGTGCTTTAAAGAGGCCGGTACTCGCCGTTAATAAATACCGGCACTTCTACATTTTCTGCTCTTGAGTACCGGAACTTCTTCGTGTCCACAGAGAATACCAGTACTCATGGGGTAGCATGCCAAGCTCAGTGCAATTTGGCATGTACAAAAAGAAATCCGACAGACCTGACTAGTCAGTCAGTTTTCGTGAAGCACTCTAATAATCAAATGCTAATCTGCCCTCAGTGTGCTAACTGCAGGCGGCCCGTATGCATTTATTTAGAGCTGCCATGAAGTTTGGGAGGGGCCCACGTCACACTGTGATATTTGACACTCAGGCTCTGTGGCGTCACTAGAACTGTAGGTGTGCGAGCAGGCCCTGCTAGTAGGCATATTGTTACTGTGGGAAATCTAAGAAAGGATTCGTGCTGGCATAGCACAGTACGTATGCACTTGTTTGAAGTCAGATTGAGGAGGAAGGTGTTGTTCTCTGCGGAGAACTGAATCAAATAAACTTAAACTTGAGGAGGAAGGTGCTGATAGTGAAATTGTAGCACAGCCGATGGGAATCAAGGTTAGTAATGTGTGCAGCAGCCAGGGATGGATTGGCAAAGCGGATAGGTCCTGCCTTAGTGTCACCTGTGGGCTGGTTTCATGGAGGACAACCAACCACAAAATCCTACTGGCCACCCAGCCCCCACTATGGCCACATGACCAGGCGACTAGCAGGGCTGGCTTTAGCGCTGGTGGCGCCCTCTGCGACAATGTCTGTTGCTCCCCATGACCACCTCTGCCAGGGTTCCCTCACTAGCACCCTTTAACAGTGTCATTTAGTTTTATAGTGCCACTCATACCAGCGTAAGGTGTCAGAGCACTTTACACCACACACACATTGCACAGAGACAATCATATGTGTGCAAATCAGTGTATAGGAAATGTTACATCAGATAGGACCATTGGAGAACTAGGACCAGAGAAGCGTGCAGCCGCCAGCAGACGTAGAGGGAACAAAGACTCACGCTACTGGGGCAAGACTTATGCGCCTCTGGTCTAACGCAGCGCATTTGAAAATTAAAACGCTGTGCAACAAAATTAATTTGACGGTACACTGCCATCCAACCTAACAGATCGCAGGTACTCTGAACCACAAGGCCAGAATAAAAGCTATTATACAAGGAATAATTTTTGTGTCCAGACCTGAATCACCTTACCATAAACTTTCAACACGTTACGGATAAGGGACGATTACAAAGACAAAGCCCGAACGTTGCTCTAAGACACTCTCGGCCCAATCAACCACGCCACCATAGAGGAAGATCATTCTAACCATACAGATCGGTCTCTCATACCAAAGAGGACCATATGTACACCACGACAGAAATTGATTTTCTTTCTTGATAAAGGTGGATAGAATTCCAAAAGACCACCGAAACGCATCGACGCCTTAATACAGTGTGATTCGTGGCTCAAACATCGTTGTTGATACAGTATTACCACATATGTACATTACGTTGTCCCAAAAGAGCATCAGAACACACGCCTTGTATTGTACAAATCATATGTCTTATTGTTTTTCTGTCTGTTTCTAGCAATATTGCGGGTCAATATTGTTTATGTACTGTTTTTTTATAATTCCTATTTTAACCTGTGTTAAGCAGTTTATTATATTTTCTGCTTTTTTAACTTTACTGTATACAATAAATTTTGCTAAATTTTTTACTCCAGATCTAATTGTCATAGTTCCTTAGAATTTTTTTTTTCTCATTTATAGTGTTTATGTATATGACTTTGTTCAAGGGAATTGCTTTTTTATACTGGTTGGTGAACCCTATTTCCCTTGACTCTCGTTAAGGGGTACCTCTCCTATTTTAACCTACATCAGATAGGACTACAAAGTGTAGTGTAGGAGTGACATGTCATTGATACTGGTAGGCAGTATAGTTTGAGTCCTTATTCTGAAAAAGCACAAATTCAGAATTTAAAACGTAACATCATTGTTAGGAGTTCTCTTTCATAATAAGAATTGTTTTCTTCCCAAATGAACCCTTTTCGCAAGATTAGGATGATGAAAGACTGGGCAATAACCTACAGTTTGCATGCAGCTCTAGGATGACAGTTAATAGCTCAATGTTCTATATTAGGATTTTGCCTTAGAAACGACAAGTAACAAAAGGAGCTCTCTTACAGAAGCAAATACCCACTGACCTATTTACATTGTATGCACTTCGTTATCTGCATGGTACACGTTCTTAGCAGCAAGCATCTTAATCCTCTGCACTACCTTAGGATGAGTCAAAACTTCCACTAGACAAACGTCCCGTCTCTTTCCAGGAAGATGATAAATCACCGGAGTTATATTGACGTTTTAATTGATGTCTGAAAATTGCTGGAGGCCAGGAACACGGCAACAGGTACTTTTAAAATGACAGCATACATTTTTTTAAATGACGCCCCCAACCCAAGTCAACGTCCGGTGCAGTCGAACCAATCGCACCACCCTACAGCCAGCGCTGCCACTATGGAATGTGTAGACGGGCCACCGTACAAAAGGCTGTGCTTAGAGGTGGGGTGACGAGACGAGTGAGAGGCCAATTTTGTGGCTGTAGTTTTGGGCCGTATTCACCTTAGTCCAGACTCCACAAGCAGTGCTATGCCACATTCCTGCCTGCCAGTCCGTCAAACTGTGCCTTAATAGATGTGGTCGGGGCAGGGCAGGTGTTCCTCTGGTCATTAGGCCATTCACAACTCGGCCACTGCAGGACAAGGGGCCCAGTAGGTGGAACAGCTAAAACCAAAAGCAGTGTCTTTGCAGTACTCCTCTGCCAAGCACTCATTGCACTGAGACAAAGGCAGGCGAGGGTGAAGAGAGTGTGAGGAGACTGAGAAGCCACACAGGGAGGCCAGGCCAGGTGTTGTGACCCTAGGGTCGTTCGGCCGCCTAAAGGTTGTGTTTTTCCCATGCTTCCTCCCAGGCAGGAGCTTCACATTCATCCCGTGGTAGGCGTGGAGTGCAGGTACCATTCAGAGACCTTCCTGAAAGGCCAGGTTTGGCTCTACCTTTTGGGCCGTTCCCACATCAGCCCTAAGGGGCTAGCCCAGTGCAGAAGCAATTTGTTTCAGCTGACCTCTCTGCCAGGCCATCGCATTCAGGTAATGGTGGGTGTGGGAGTGTGCAAAGGTGCTGAGGTCTTCCTCTGAGGCCAGGTGTGGTGTTGGCGCCATTGGGACATTTTAAGCTCGACCCCAGTTTCAATAATTAGGTTACCTGCACATGTTCTGTTTTCCAAACACCAACAAAAGTACTTGCCAAAAGATCTGTGCTTTATCTGATAACAGTTTTGACTCATCATAAGTTAGCACAGAGGGTTCATGTGCTTTCTGCAAAACACAATATGCTGATCCCAGATTTGTATTTTATGTACATAGGCATGTGGGTTACTAGTTTTGCACACCACTTTAATCTCAATCAAATCAAATGTGTGCCCCTGGCCGGTTCACTTAGCACTCTACGTAGCCCTGCCCCATAGCCTCCCCTCCCCCCAAGCCCCACCCGCTAATCACATCTTAATATGGTGAGTACCTGCACTTATTTTTTTCCATTTAAAGCACTGCATATATATATATATTCACTGAAAAAACATAGGTTTCACACCAGTTATAGTTAGCTGGAAATTTTACTGACATAAAACCAATGAAATTCCCACGTTATAGTTAGTTGGACTCACTATAACTTGCGCGTGTAATACACTGCTGATGACATCACATATTACATCACTCATGACATGGTCAGTGACATCACTCATGGCATCACTGATGACACCATCCAGTGAATGTGTGTCTTTCTGAAAAATAAATATGTTTTATATATGTATATGTAAAGGTCGATGGAAAAATACATGTTTAAATAAGTGTCTTAATGGATGTTTTAAAAAAAAAAAATTGATTGGTTAACTGGCTTATTAAGTGTATCTTAGTGAATACATATATTAGCGAGTATTGTTTAAATATTTAAATGTTTGTATCAGTGTTTCACTTTGTGTATAAGTGGCTGCATGGGTTGGTGAGTAGCTACATGTGTGTGTATATGGGTTATTAGATGTTTTTTTTTGTATCTTTATAATTGTCTGTTTGATTTGGTGGGGGTGTTACTTAGCACATAGATGCATCAATGACTGACTCACTGTTTGTATGTGTTTTGAAGACAGCATATGTGCCAGACTGTATGGGTGAATGAGTGTGTATATGTATGTATTAGTAAGTTAATGATTGTCTCACTAGTGTCTTTATCAGTAACTACATATATTTTAATCTAGTATATGTGCGTATTGATGTATAGAAGTGAGTATATGTGAGAGTGAGAGATTGAAAGAGTTCTTGTTTTAATAAGTATGTGTTTCTATAAGTGATTGTTTAAGAGAGTAAGTATGTGTAAGTTTCCTTAGAAGTAAGGTGGTAGTGTGTGGATAGCTGTATATGCAAAAAAATGGATGTTCAATAGTTTATTTGTATGTGTGAGTATGTGTGTGAGCAACTTTTGGAAGACTGTCCGTGTGTTAACGGATGTAAAGGTGTCTCACTACATATGATAAGTGAGTATATGTAACAATGACTATATAGAACTGTTGGTGAATGAGTGGATGTGTATATAAATGGTGGAATTACTGAATTCGTTGTTGTAACTGGTATAGGTATCTCCACTTTTTTGTAAATGTTAGTTTCTATTTTTGAATATGTGTTTCAAGGGTTACTTCACAGTGAAAGGAGGTCAGTCACTCTGTCACAAGGATGGTGTCATCAGTGATGTCATGAGTGATGTCACTGACCATGTCATGAGTGATGTAATATGTGATGTCATCAGCAGTGCATTACACGCGCAAGTTATAGTGAGTCCAACTAACTATAACGTGGGAATTTCATTGGTTTTTTGTCAGTAAAATTTCCAGCTAACTATAACTGATGTGAAACCTATGGTTTTTTCTGTGAATTTAATAGGTTTTTTAAATGCTAATTCCTAACTATAACTGGTGTGAAACCTATGGTTTTTTCAGTGAATTTCATAGGTTTTTTTAAATGCTAATTCCTAACTATAACTGGTGTAAAACCTATGTTTTTTTCAGTGAATTTCAAAGGTTTTTTTAATGCCAATTCCAAACTAAAAGTCCCACTTTATAAGTAAGACTGTTAGCGCTCTAGTTGTTCTTTAGAACACTCTGGTACATACTATCATTGGGCTATAGTTACGCTACATCTGGCTGATATTTGGGCTACATTTGTATTTTTTTGTCTCTGGTGGCCATCTTTGGGCTACTTTGGGCTACATTGGGCTACATTTGGGCTACATTTGGGCTCTAACATATATATAGCCCAATATATATTTTTTAAAAGTTAATTTTCTTAAAAACAACTGGAGCATATATCTTGAGACATAGCAAACACACATCGGGCTACCAGTCCTTACAATTTTTCAAATTATTTTTATTTTTTTATTTTTATTTATTTATTTATTTTTTTTGCCCTGGATCTCTCCCGGTGGGCGCCCCGGTGAGCGCACCGGAAAGCGTAGTATTTTTGAAGCGCCCCGGTGCGCGAACCGGGAAGCGTCCCGTTAGCGCCAATGTCGCGATCGAAAACAACGTCGTGTAAGCATGACGTATCGCGTAGCTGCGCGATGTGTCTTATGACGCGCTGCGTAAATGCACCCGGAAGCGCTCCGCGGCGCGGCCCGGAGCGCGTAACGTAAGCGCGCCGGAGCGCGTAGCGTAAGCGCGTCGGGTCATGTGACCTGAAAATAACACTTTTCATTGGTTCATAACAGTTTTGGTTTCATAATGATGAATCCCCTGGTCATGTGACCTGAAAATAACACTTTTCATTGGTTCAGGAACTTTTTTTTTTCCAAATGATGAAAGCCCCCACCTTTTTTCCTTATTCTACCTTTGTGCTTTGAGAGAGGTAGACCTGCATTTATATCAGTCGAAAATGGCTACATTAGCTGCAGCTGCTGGATCTTCTGGACCACCACCACCACCACCACAAGGACCTCCACAACTTCACAGTGGTGGAGATCAAGAACAGGAGGAGGATGAGGAGGAGGAGGAGAGGAGATTCGTCCCAGAGGAAAATATTACCTATAAACCAAAAGAGCACATCATCTGGCAATTTTTTTCAATCCCCAACGACAAAAAAAAAGTCAATGCACCTAAGGCAACCTGCTTAATCTGTCAAGGGGGAATCCCAACAAAAAATACTCCTTCGGCAACCACACGATGATCAGACATATGCTTAGAAAGCATCCAAATAACTATGCTTGGGCAGAGGTCAGGGAACTGGCCAGAAACCCTGTCCAATCTTCTGCCAGCACCTCCCAAACTAATGTTTCCACCCCCATCGGGACCAGAAGTTAGGGAGATATGCTCCACCATACAAACCAAATTTTCCAATTTTAAAATTGTTTGTATTTTTTGTGGACAAACAATATGCTATGGAGAGCAATGCATCACACTTATTAATCATGCTTGGGATAACCACAAGTGCCCAAGGAAACATTAATTTGTTCCGCTTTTTTTTTGCTCCTGTTGAGCCCTTTAGAATTCCCTGTTTTTTGTTTCTCCCCTTAAAAAATACAAAAAAAACAAAAAATGTTCAGAAAAGCCAAAAAAAGAAAAAAATGTTAAAAAACCAATAAAAAAATATAAAACAACAAAAATAATTTTAAAAAACAGTTCTTTTTAGAACTACCTCCAATTTCTTAAAAAATGCAATTTAAAAAAAAAAATCTGTCATTCTTTTTTTTCCCCATGGTACGCTCCCCGGTGCGCTTGCCAGTGCACGTACCGGGTGCTCCCCCCCCGCGCACATCGAAAAAAAAAAGAAAAATTTGCCCCGCGGGGCCCTTTTATGGCCCCCACATCAAACCTAGGGGGTCAGGGAGGGTCTAATCTGCCCCCTTATGGTCAATTCCCCCTTTGTTTTGGCCACCTCTTGTGTCTCGATCCTACCGAGACACAAGATGGCGGCCGCTCCGGACTGTTTAGAATGTTTACAGACACCCGACAGCCAATCAGCTTTCCGTGCGCAAGTCGCATGGCGCGCCCGGTACGCGCCCCGGTGCGCGTACCGGGGCGCTGCTATAGATATATATATTTTTTTGAACCTAAATTACTCAAAATCCACTGGAGCACATATCTTGAGATATAGCAAAGGCACATCGGGCTACCAGTCCCTACAATTTTGCCAAGTTTGGTGGAAATCCATTCAGCCGTTCGGGCTAAAAGTGAGGTCGACCGCCCTATGGAAATTAACATGGGGAAAACGTGTTTTGGGACCCCCCTTTTATCTCGGCCCCCGCTTGACAAATCCCCCCCAAACTTTCAGGGAAGGACCGGGGCGCCGCAAGGCCATTTTGAGGAAATTTTCAGGCAGATTTGTCAACCGGCGCCAAAGTTATTCCAAATAGAATTTTGAGATTTAACATTGAAAAAAAATCCTAACTATAACTACCTACTGGCGACCGCCAGTAGGTAATATATATATATATATATTACCTACTGTAATAATACCTATATTACCTATATTACCTACTGGCGGTCGCCAGTAGGTAGTTATAGTTAGGACCTAGTTTCCATAGGAAATCCACAACATTCTATTTGGAATAACTTTGGCGCCAGTGGACGAATCTTCGTGAATTTCTCCAAGAAAATGGCCTGCTCAGTTCTGCTCCTCCCCTGGAAGTTTGGGGGTGATTCGTCAAGTGGGGGCCGAGAAAAAAGGGGGTCCGAAAACGTGTTTTCCCCATGCAATTTTCCATAGGGACCTTTAGCCAGGGCTACAGCCCAAACAGCTGAACGGAATTACACGAAATTTGGCAGAGAGGTAGAGTTCTGTTCGCAGATTGTGCTTTTTGTTAAATTGTGTAAATCTGTTCCGTAGTTTCTGAGAAAATTGCAAGTAAAATCATAGCGATATCTAGAGACGGAGTTCAGCACGCGTACTGAAATCTGTTCAATTACGAGCGCGAGCTGCATGCTGATTGGTTGTGAACTGTCTGTCAACACTCGAAACCAGGAAGTATTGGCGGCCATCTTGTGCCTCGCTAGAACCGAGTCATAAGAAAACTGTAAAATAAAGTTGAGGAATAAGGGAAGGGGGTAGGCTAGAGACATTCTGACCCTCTAGGCTTGCTCAGGGGGTCGTACATGGATGTTTAGGTTCTATTTTTTACTTTTATTTTTTAAAGAAAAATCGCGGCGTACGTGTATGGAAATACGTACAATTACGAGCAGGAGCTGCATGCTGATTAGCTGTCAATACTCCAAACCAGGAAGTGTTGGCCGCCATGTTGTTTGCCGGGAGAGGAGAGTCACAAGAAAACAGTAAAACAAAGTTGAGAAATAAGGAAACGGGGCAGAGTGAAAATATTCTGACCCTTTAGTCTTGGTTAGGGGTGGTACATGGATCTTTAGGCTCAATTTTTTTTTAAATAAAAAATGGCAGGGTACTCGTGCAGTACTTGTACGCGGTGGAAAAGGTGAAAAAAAAGTAGAAGACCGTTTTACTCATTAGGTCCCGGGGGGCAAATTACGGGGGCAATTTTTCTGCATAATGGGGGCTTGTAAGGTGCCCCGAGCACTGGGGAACGGCACTCCTCTGGTTTTATTTTGAAGTATGCGGGGGGTTACGGTCCTACTCCCCGCAGTCTCCGTGAGCTGCACCCCTCTGGTATTTTAAAAAATATATATGTTTTGAGCTCTCTCTCTCTCCCCGTACACGTCGTACACATTTCTGGGGCAGTGATATGTAAAATGACCTACCAGCTCCGGGTACCTGCATTGTCTGGAGTTTTTTATTAATGTTGGGAGGGTGGGATTGATAATACGGCCTTGTAAATTCCCATAGAAGCCTATGTTCTGGTGTTAACATGGGCTTCTATGGGAAATAACAAGGCCGTATTATGAAGCTCATTATCGCCGTTTTATCGTCAGTTTCCTGCCAATAAAACGGCGATAATTTTAAAACCGGTCCTTGATGATATGCACCTAAGTTTATTGGTAAAAAAAAGAGCAATGGGCCTTATTATCGACAAAAGGCGCTTTTTTATTGGCAGGAAACTGCCTATAAAGTGGCGATAATGGGCTTGATAATATGGTCTTGTGAATAACCATAGCAGCATAGGTTAACATCAGAACTTGGGCTGCTATGGGAATTTACAAAGGCCTATGGTTTTTTATTAATATTGGGAGGGTGGGCTTGATATTTCATCCTTGTTAATGGCCATAGAAGCCTATGTTCTGGTGTTAACATGGGCTTCTATGGGAAATAACAAGGACGTATTATCATGGTCATTATCGCCGTTTTATCGGCAGTTTCTTGCCAATAAAACGGCGATAATTGTAACACCGGTCTTTTTGAGCTCTCTCTCTCTCTCTCCCCGTACACGTCGCGGGGAATGTCACATTTCTGGGGCAGTGATATGTAAAATGACCTTACAGCTCCGGGTACCTGCATTGTCTGGAGTTTTTTATTAATGTTGGGAGGGTGGGTTTGATAATACGTCCTTGTAAATTCCCATAGAAGCCTATGTTCTGGTGTTACCATGGGCTTCTGTGGGAAATAACAAGGCCGTATTATGAAGCTCATTATCGCCGTTTTATCGGTAGTTTCCTGCCAATAAAACGGCGATAATTTTAACACCGGTCCTTGATAATATGCACCTAAGTTTACTGGTCAAAAAAAAAGAGCAATGGGCCATATTATCAACAAAAGGCGATACATTATCGTCATTTTTATCGGCAGGAAACTGCCGATAAAGCAGCGATGACGGGCTTGATAATATGCCCTTGTGAATAACCATAGCAGCCCAGGTTAAGATCAGAACTTGGGCTGCTATGGGAATTTAGAAGGGCCTATGGTTTTTATTAATGTTGGGAGGGTAGGCTTGATATTACGTCCTTGTTAATTGGCATAGAAGCCTATGTTCTGGTGTTAACATGGGCATCTAAGGGAAATAACAAGGCCGTATTTTGATGGTAATTATCACAGTTTTATCAGCAGTTTCTTGCCAATAAAACGGCGATAATTGTAACACCGGTCTTTGATAATATACACCTAAGTTTATTGGCCAAAAAAAGAGGAATGTGTCATATTATCCACAAAAGGCAATACATTATCGTTGTTTTTATCGGCAGGAAACTGCCGATAAAGCGGCGATAATGGGCTTGATAATAGGCCCTTGTGAATAACCATAGGAGCCCAGGTTAATACCTTAATACCAGAACCTGGGCTGTTTTGGGAAGTTACAAAGGCCTATTGTCACGCCTATTATCGCCGCTTTATCTGCAGTTTCCTGTCGATAAAAGCGGCAATAATGTATCGCTTTTCGTTGATAAAATGCTCTTTCATTTCTATGATAGTATGTAAAGCTTTCCTTTTTTTTTGGTGTAGCAGTTGTACTCTCTTTGCATGCTCAGCGTCGTTTAGAAGCCCACGTATTCTTTTTCTTCAAGTTCAACAAGCAAACCTTTCTTTGTATCAGTTAGTAAATCTGTCGCTTTCTTTTCCCGGTTTGAGTGTGTCATCCACTGCTGTACTTTTGTACAATATTAATAGTCATATTTTTTATATATTTATTTGAAAGGTAGTGCCGAGGAGCCAAACATTGATTACGTACTCCGTCCATCGCCATTTTCGTAGTTTCTCACCATTGTTTTTATTATATCTGTTAGTTAGAACTCAGTAGTTTTCAATCCTAGTCTTGAATATCTTACTATAGTATTTCAACATTATTTTTATTGTGGGCCGTCATACCCCTCCCCCACAAAATAAAAGAAGTATGTATTTTTTTTAATTAACTTTTATTAAACAATAAATATAAACGAAACTCAATTATAACTATATTAGAACTGGAAAAACAACTTAAACAATGTTATAAACAAATTGTGAAATGGATTCCAAAAGGTGTCCGATTGGTAATCTGCAAAAGAAAAAAGAAAATTAGAGTTTAGAATTATGTAGATGTGAGCAAATGAGCTGAGGCATTACGGGCATATTATCAAGAACGGCGATAAAATGATCTCCGTTTTAGCGGCTGGAACCTGCAGCTAAATCGGCAATAATGGGCTTGATAATGCTGTTGTGAATTCCCATAGCAGTACAGGTTCTGGTGTTAACCTGGGCTACTATGGGAATTTACAAGGGCATATTATCAAGTCCATTATCGCCGCTGAAACGGCGATAATTTTATCGCCGTTCTTGATACTATGCCCCTACAAGTTTTGGTAACTCTACGGGTTTACGTGTGCAGTGTGACTCGTACATTCCAGTTCTGTTATAGTGCTGCGTTCAAGTGGTGTCTATATGGAAGTGCCTAGTGCGTTACTGACGCCCGTTATGGCGACTTATTTCTAATGCATTCCTGTGAAGGCTTTGTAGATCTAGGCCTCTGTGCTTACCGTTGTATAAACCTTGCGGGTAACCATTTCAGGCAGTTGGTGTCACAACTTATTCTGAACAATTCTTCTACACGTCTACACGTTGAAGACAGCGGTGGCTAAGTTTAAGAGAGAAAGAGAAATTATGTCACAGGGAGTGAGAGAGAGAAAGAGAGAGAAAACAACATTAAAACTGTGTCGCAGAGTCTGGAGTTGAAATTTTTTCCTTGCGTCACTTTACTCATGTTAAAAGTGACTCAAAAGTAGCGTAATAAGGTTGTGGATCTGTTTGTCAGACTGTTGTAACCTATCCGTTGTCATTGCTCGGAGGTAATTATAGATCAAACCCATTATATCCACTTTAGCGGCAGTTTGCTGCCGATAAAGTGGCGATAATTTTGTTGCCAAGGTTTGATAATATGGCCTTCTCTCCTTTCATGAATAAAAGTTAAACTACAGTTTTACGAGTGCAGTGTACCTGGTACATTTTACTTGTTATAGTGCCACATTCAAGTGGTGTCTATATGGAAGTGCCTACTACGTTACTAACGCCCGTTATGCCGAATATTTTCTAATGCATTCCTATAAAGGATTTGTAGAACTAGGCCTCTGTGTTTAACATTGTATAAACCTTTCGGCCAAACACATACGGAAGTAGACTTCACAACTTCACTTCAACAATTCTTCTACACGTCCAAGCAGACAGCAGTGTCTAAGTTAAAGAGAGAAAGAGAAATGATGTCACAGAGAGTGAGAGAGAGAGAAAACATTAAAACTCTGGGCCATAATATCAAGCCTAGGCGACAAAATTATTGCCACTTTATCGGCAGGAAAGTGTTGCTAAACTGGCGATAATGGGTTTGATAATATGCTCTATGGAATTCCAATAGAGCATATTATCATAGCTATCATGGCCACTTTAGCGGCAGTTTGCTGCCGATAAAGTGGCGATAATTTTGTTGCCAAGGTTTGATAATATGGCCCTCTCTCCTTTCATAAATAAAAGTTACACTACAGTTTTACGAGTGCAGTGTACCTGGTACATTTCACTTGTTATAGTGCCGCATTCAAATGGTGTCCATATGGAAGTGCCTACTGCGTTACTAACGCCCGTTATGCCGAATTATTTCTAATGTATTCCTATGAAGGATTTGTAGATCTAGGCCTCTGTGCTTACCATTGTATAAACCTTGCGGCCAAACACCTCAGGGAGTTGGATTGACAACTTGATTTCAACAATTCCTCTACATGCTTAAGCAGACAGCAGTGTCTAAGTTTAAGAGAGAAAGAGAAAGGATGTCACAGAGAGTGAGAGAGAGAGAAAACAACATTAAAACTGGGTTGCAGAGTCTGGAGTTGAGATTTTTTCCTTGCATCACTTTAACCATGTTAAAAGTGACTCAAAAGTGGCGTAACAAGGTTGGATATCTGTTTGTCAGACTGTTGTAACCTATCTGTTGTCACTGCTCGGAGGTAATTATAGAATTTAAAAAGAAGCTGCTGTACAGTACGCACTCTGGGCCATAATATCAAACCTGGGCGACAAAATTATTGCCACTTTATCGGCAGGAAAGTGTCGCTAAAGTGGCGATAATGGGTTTGATAATATGCTCTATGGAATTCCAATCGAAGCTCATGTCTGATGTCCTTCACATCTAACATGAGCTTCGATTGGAATTCCATAGAGCATATTATAAAAACCCATTATCGCCACTTTCCTGCCGATAAAGCGGCAATAATTTTGTCGCCCAGGCTTGATAATATGGCCCTCTCTCGTTTCACAAATAAAGCTAACACTACAGTTTTACGAGTGCAGTGTACCTGCTATATTTCAGTTGTTATAGTGCCGCCTTCAAGTGGTGTCTATATGGAAGTGCCTACTGCGTTACTGACACCCATTATGCCAACTTATTTCTAATGCATTCCTATGTAGGCTTTGGAGATCTAGGCTGCTGTGCTTACCTTGTATAAAGAGTGCGGCCACCGGAGTTCACCACTCCACTTGAACTCTGCTTCTATACGTCAAAGTATATTCAATAAGTTGCAGAGAATTCCATTGCTGTTGCTCAATAGGCCGTGGTTGTTTCTGAACGATGTTTGCTGCAGGAAACAAAAGGACATTTTGATTAGTCATCGTAAACTGAGTTGCGTAACTACTATCTAAAGTGAATTTTAATGTGGGTTCCTAATATTCCGTAGTTAAGACTGTTGCAGCTCCAGCAAACAAAGGAAGATCAATAAGTTAATAGAGGCCTGGGACGGCCTCGTGACGCAGAAAAAAAATACTATTATGCACGCCCAATTAATAATAATAGAGGCCTAAGCATGTGGCGTAGTACAGAAATACGACAGAAATGTATGCACGTACAATTTTTAAGGTCAGAGGTGTATAGGACCGCGTGACTTATAAAGAAATATTTCAATTATGTAAGTACAATTTGAAACCATTGAGGGGTAGGAAAGCCATATGAAGGATAAAAAAAATAGTATTATGCATATACAATTTACAGTGGAGGCTGATGTTGTGACGTCTTTTCTTACCTTTGCTTCTGTCGTCTTTTGTCGTGTCTTGAAAGGCCGTGGTTTCGCTGAGTCTGGGGTGTTTTCGTCAGTGCCCGCATTATATGGGAACCGCGGGGGCTGACCAAACCAAGCCCTGGGCCATTATTGGTAGCGTTTTCATGGTCTGCAAGAATGATGGCCCTGGGGGACATCCCATTGGCTAATGTATTGGTTTCCAAGCTAAATGATAGCAAGCATGCTTGGTGGTGGCATGTGTGTAGTATGATTCAGAAAAGGGGGTGGTGATGAACAGAGTGTCTGAATTAAGCAGACCACTCTTACCCAGTCCAAAGATCAGGGCTTGATCCATCACCGTTTTTTAGCTCACTGCACCATCCCAGCTCAGAACTTGGCTATATGCAAATTAGTCTGACCCTGGCCTAGTGCATCATGGGAACAGGGCAGACCAAACTACCAAGCCAATTCTTATACTGGGAAGGAAACAAGCTACCGGGGACCGGTTTCTGGCATTTCAGCCGTCTTCGGCCCGGCTTGCTTGAATCCTGATGGTGCAATGAGCTAGGGACTCACATCTGAGTATACCCTTCCACGCTTATGGTGGACAAAAATTATTCAGAAAAGGGGGTGGTGATGAACAGAGTGTCTGAATTAAGCAGACCACTCTTACCCAGTCCAAAGATCAGGGCTTGATCCATCACCATTTTATAGCTCACTGCACCACGCACTGTTCATCACCACCCCCTTTTCTGAATCATGTGTGTAGTATGGGCGGGCCTGCACTGTGTATGTGCAAGTATGAGTGTGTGCACTAACAATTAACAACAGAGAGAGATGGGGGCGGTGTTAAAATGTACGCAGAGGCAGGCCCAGAATCGGATCTTCAATGAGTCAGCACTTCTAATCATTCTCCTTAGCGCGCCCTGAGCTCTGATTTGTCACTGAAAGGTGATCGCACCATCGTTTTTACTGCTTATCATACTCAGCGTGTACCCGCGCATACAGTGCATACAGTCATGAGTGATGTCACTGAACATTTCATAAGTGATGTGATATGTGACGTCATCAGCAGTGCATTGCGGGCGCGCAAGTTATAGTTAGCTGAGCTAACTATAACGGAGGAATTTCAAAGGTTTTGTATAAGAGAAAGGCTCAGCTAACTATAACATGTGAAACCTATGGTTTTTTCAATGAATTTGCAAGGTTTTTTAAATGCTAATTCCTAACTATAACGTGTGTGAAACCTTTGGTTTTTTCAGTGAATATATATATATATATATATATATATATTACCTACTGGCGGTCGCCAGTAGGTATATATAGTTAGGATTTTTTCTCTATGGGACTTTTGAAAATTCTATGCCTAATAACTTTGGCGTTTGTGAACGGAATTGGCTGAAATTTTCAGGAAAATGGCACATTTTGTTTCTGAGCAGCTCCTGGAAATTTGGGGGGGGTTCGTCAAGGGGGGGCCGAGAAAAAAGGGGGGTCCCAAAACGCGTTTTTCCCATGTTATTTTCCATAGGGCGGTTGGACTCACTTTTAGCCCGAACGGCTGAATGGATTTTCACGAAATTTGGCAAAATTGTAGGGACTGTTAGCCCGATGTGCCTTTGCTAGGTCTCAATATATGTGCTTCAATGGATTTTGAGAAATTAACGTTTAAATCAAGATATATATCTGTAACAGCGCTCCGGGCAGCTATCCGGTTAGCGAACCTTTCGCGTAACGGAACTTTGCGATGAGAAGCTGATTGGCCCTCCGGTGTCTGTCAACATTCTAAACAGTCCGGAGCGGCCGCCATCTTGTCTCTCGGTAGGATCGAGAGACAAGAGGAGGCCAAAACAAAGGGGGAAATTACCATAAGGGGGCATAGTAGATCCTCGTTGACCCCCTAGGTTTTATGTGGAGGTTTTAAAAGGGCCTAGAGGGTCCAAAAAAAAAAAATTTTTTTTTGCGTGGTAAGCGCCAAGTTCGCGAACCGGATAGCTTTCTGGGCAGCGAACTTTATGGATAAAAGAATGAAAGACTTTTCTAATACTGTATGTTAATTGTTTGTTGTTTTTCTTGTTTTTTTTTGTTTTCTTTGTTTATTTATTTTTTTTATTATGATTGTGTTTCATACTTTATTAAATTTTCTAACATTTCATTGTCAGAAATGTCATAATTTATTATAGGGTGTAATTGTTTTTCATTTTGAAGCAAGTTGTCTACTGCTTCAACACATTGTAGAAGTTCGTGGTCTCTACTGTCATCCATAAAGTCATCAAGTTTGTCTTGGCTGTTCTCCTTCAGTTCAATCGAAAATGAAACTTGTTGTTCGCCTTCCATTTTGCCTGAAATTTTGAATAAGAAAATATATATTAGTAGAGATAGGGCACTGTTGGGATTAATTTTAGATAGGCAGTTTTTATCAGTGAATTTATCTTTTGGCAGTGTATAGTATGAGAGTGGAAATAGGACTATAAAAAAGTGTATGTGATTTAACCAAGACAAGCCTTACTCCATTGATAACTATAACAGAGAAGTCTATCTAAATACATTACTACTACAGAGGGATAGTGTATATCTAGCAGAAAAAGTCTACTATATTAAGTCATAGTGCACAATATATTAAATTATAACTTACCTTCACAAAGAAGTTGAAGTTTTTTGAAGCTTTTGAAATAGGAGGTACAACAAGAAGTAGTAGTCAAAATGGCTGTGTTTCCTTCTCTCCCTTTATATATATACAGGTATATAACCAATCAAATGTCAGGTAATAAAAGTAGAAAATGAAAGTAACATTTTCATTGGTTGTCAATTCCAACAATTCAGATGTGTTTTGTGAAGTAATTTACCTCACGGTACTTGGAGAGGTCTACAGGCTAAATGGCTAAATGGAATTTCAATGAAATTTGTGAGAATGGAAGGGATTGTTATGTAGTATGAGCTAATCTATATTTGGTGAGAGTGTCTCTAGTCGTTTTTCTGTAAATTACTTTCCCGCCTTTTTTTAGGACCGCTTTCCGGGAAGCTGCCCGGTTAGCGAACCTTAAGCGTCACGGGAGTCCACCATTTTGTGTTTCGTTCGCATTAAGATACAAGATGGAGGGCAAATAATGTTTAGAATGGGTAGAAGGGGTCATGGTAGACTTATCTTGACCCCCTAGGTTTTCTGAGCGTGGCTGAGGAGGCTTATATGTGCGGGAAAAAAAATTTTTTTTTAAAAAATTCCGCGAGGTTAGCTTTCGGTTAGCGAACCGGGTAGCGCTCCGGGGAGCGAATTTTGTGGAAAATTAGTGAAAAAAGTTAGAGAAAAATAATAATTGTGAGTGATCAGATGTAGGGTAGCTCTGAGAAGAGCTTTTGGGTTTATGGTACATTTAGGTACTTATAAGTAGGTACCAATGCACAGTCTTAAATTCAGAATGAAAATTCTGTTGCCCTCATCTGAGAAGTGAACTCCATCTCCTCTGTAGATATCTTGCATGTAGTAACGCAAGTTGTTGTTGTACAGAGAGCCCATTCCATGGTCTCTCATGTAAGCTGAAACAGATTTGTTTACATGCTTCCTCGCTTTCTCAATTTGTGGACAAAATTGGTTGGACCACCTCCATTTCTGTCTTTGGCATATATTGGAATATACCAAGGCAGTTTGAGGAAAAAGTGCCATTAATTGCTCCAAGGTGTCCTTTAAAAGCATTTCCAGACCTACCCCTGTCAAAGTGCCCAAATCATTACCTCCACAGTGCACTATTAACAGGTCAGGTTTTGGCAAATGCATAAAGGTTTTCACCAATGGAATCAATTGGTGACATTTTAATCCTCTTTGGCCCAACCAGTTAATTTCCACATCTTGTAAATTGAGGTTGTGTAAATTTCTGCTCTCAGCATACCTTTGAGCCCAGTGGATGTAACTATGTCCAACAATCCAGACGTTAAACATGGTGGAAGAAGGTTGTTCTGCAGTCAGATGAAGTGTGGTAATGAAAGGGCAGTTGAAACAGTAGGAGTTTCTAAAGAAAAAAAACTGTGGTTTTACTATGCTAATGATTCATTAGCAGTGATTGGTGCATTTCCATTTCTGAAAACAGAAAGTTAGGGTGCATGGATGTGTTCTTTGAAAGATGTAATTTGAATGGTCAAGGAAGAAACAATTAATGAAAGATTGCACTGGATACGCAGGTGCACTGAGAGTTCAGAGTTCAATTGAAACATTGTTTTGTGAATTTGGAAACATGAGAGGTCTTCCAGGAGGCGGTTGCTATGGAAACAAGGCAGACAGGGCAGAGGGGGGAAGGGTTTTGATTTGAAAAAAGTGAGGGAAGAGGTATGATTGGCTAATATGAGAGATATGTGAAAAGAATATCTGTATTTCTGTGCTTTCAATAGCTGCAGCCTTTGGAGTGCATCCTTTTTCTTCTGCTGAAGACAATTTGGTGTATTTCTGAGACTGTTTTCAAAACTCAAAAAATATTTGCTAAGGTGAGAAAAGATTTATTTAATTTAGATAGAGAATAGTATGATTTAAGGAGAAAATGATGAAGAAAGCTGTGTTTTTAAAATGTGGTTTTGTCTCTAGTGATATACTAATAGAATTAGTTTCATAGAGAAATTATAATTGCATATTTGGTGTAACATTCTGGCATGCAGTAACACAAGATATTGTAATACATGGAGGCCATTTCATGGTCTGTTATGTAAGCTGAAACAGATATGTTGCTTTTAAAAACGATTTAAGAAATCAATTACATTTCTGGATATGTACTGCTAGAGCTTTATAGGTTGTTTTGGGCCATATTTATAAGGTATTTGAGTGTCTAAGATGTTGTGTTCGCCTTTTAAAATGTAAAGTGTTCCTCATGGGACAAGTGTCTTGTAAATACGCTCCCACTTGTGCTTCGCAAATTTAGATTTTGATTATGGGAGTTACCTAGCCATGTTAATAGTGTCCCAAAAATGGTGCTAGGGCATTCCAGAAAACACTTTCATGTGTCTCAAGGATATTTTTAGTTATTTCTTCATGAATGCAGGTATACAATTGATTTATATGCTGTGTTTAAAAACGAATTTTGAAATGAATTAAATTTCAGGATATGTACTGTTAGAGCTTCATAGGTTGTTTGGGGTCATATTTAGAAGGCATTTTAGTGTCTTTGAAGTTATTTTTCCCTTTTTAAATGGAAAGCGTTCCTCATGGGGCCCTGAGTAGTTCTTAGCCATGTTATTTAATAGGAAGTGGATAACATGGCTAATAGCATTTGCTGGAAAATGCATGAATATCGCTGATTTTTCTGCTATATTCTTGCATTGTGGCCGTTTTTTTTCACATTGCTTCATAGGTTGTTTGGGTTCATATTTAGAAGGCATTTTAGTGTCTTTGATGTTATTTTTCCCTTTTTAAATGGAAAGCGTTCCTCATGGGGCCCTGAGCCGTTCTTAGCCATGTTATTTAATAGGAAGTGGATAACATGGCTAAGAGCATTTGCTGGAAAATGCATGAATATCGCTGATTTTTTTGCTATATTCATGCATTGTGGCCGTTTTTTTTCACATTGCTTCATAGGTTGTTTGGGTTCATATTTAGGAGGCATTTTAGTGTCTTTGATGTTATTTTTCCCTTTTTAAATGGAAAGCGTTCCTCATGGTGCCCTGAGCAGTTCTTAGCCATGTTATTTAATAGGAAGTGGATAACATGGCTAAGAGCATTTGCTGGAAAATGCATGAATGTCGCTGATTTTTCTGCTATATTCATGCATTGCGGCAGTTTTTTCCACATTGCTTCATAGGTTGTTTGGGTTCATATTTAGAAGGCATTTTAGTGTCTTTGATGTTATTTTTAGGAAGTGGATAACATGGCTAAGAGCATTTGCAGTGCTGGTGGAAAATATTTGCTATGTTAAATAATTAGTACGGCATTAAGTTTTAGATGACTGTTATTTATTTACTGTTTGGTAATAGTGGTTAATAACATTTTATATTATATTTTTTCACAGATTCAACTGCAGATTCTTTCATAGTTTGGAAAATGCCTTCCAGAAGTCGAATACGAAAGGCTAGAAAACGTCAAAGACAGCAGGATGATGTTTTATTGCAGCAGTCCTCTTCCCCAAATACTTGTCAAAACACCAAGAAAGGGCCGGGTAAGAGCACGAAATCATTCTTAAGAAATATTTGTAGTAAAAAAAATTTTGCACAAAAAAATGTGTCTGTTCACAAAAAAAAACGTAATTTAAATGGAAAGGAGAGACACATCACAAATGTTACTGGTAGAGGAAGAGATAACTCTGTGCATGATAGTAGAAGGAAACAACAGTTTAGGGACATTCGACAACGAATGTTCCGTAATAGGATATTAGTTAATTTATTGAAAAATATTAAAAAGAAAGGCCAACAGAAAGCGGCATTTTATAGGAAGAAGAAAAATGTAGAGAAAATTATTGATCATGCTTTTGAAATCAAGCGAAAGTTGTTTATTTTGGTAATCAATAGAATTAGGAAACTAAGCAAGGTAATTTCTGATTTCAAAACAAAAAGTAGATGGAAGAGAGTAGTAAATCGTACTAACTTTTGTGAAGTTTTTTCTGGAGAATGGATGCATAGTTCAAGTTCTGAGGCATTTTTTAATGAAGAGACTTATTTTCAGGATAATGATTTGGTGCATGCAGTTGACATCAATGGTCGAGCTTATGAAGTGAAGGATGGTTGTCCAGTTGAAAAAGAACAACTTGTGACAACAGAGACAGAAGAGGCGCTAAGTGATGAGGTTTTAGGAAGACGTCCTAAGGGTCCTGTGTACATTTGGAAGTGTAGTTCTATTTGCAGTGTGCGACAGGTTTCCATCAATTTGCTTTGTGATTTTATACGGACATTTAATAAGAAAAGTTTGAAGCAGAAAATGAAGTTGTTGCAAGATTTAGATCCTTGCAGAGTGAGACAAATGACAGGTTTGCGTGGTCATTCACTGGCTTGTCTTTCCAGGAGAGTATGCCAGAGTGTTTTTCATCATTTCAGGATGCTAGCAGTGCATCATAATAAAGTGAGAAAATTAGTGAGAATGTTGTATTATGCTAAGAGTCCAGCAATTATGCTTAAACAGTTATGTGCTGCTCTTTTGCATGGTTCTGAAATAGATGTGAAAAATATTTGTGAAGAAATTGAGTTTTGTTACTTTGGTAGTAAAGATGAGAATGTTCAAATTGACCCTGAAGTAGAGGGTAATGTGGAAGATAATGTACAGGTTTCCAGTACAGATAATTTTCAGAAGGAAATTGCCACGTTTCAGATGAAATCAAGTGAGAGGCCTAATTTCACTTGTGTATGTTGTCGACGCACTTATTATAAGAATCAGACTAAGGTAGTGGATTTATATGCAAAAAGTGAAAGGGAAAATAATAGTGAATGGAAGGATTTAGCCACATACTTGATGGTAGAAAATTATTTTGATTTGGGATCGGATCAACGTGTGTGTACTTATTGTTGTAATAAATTAAACCAAAACCAGATGCCTGCTAGGGCAGTTCATAATAATCTGGAATTGGTTGAGATTCCTTCTGAATTGAAGGATTTAAATACTTATGAATCTATTTTGATTCAAAGTATCCATCCCTTTCAGGCTATTGTAAGAATGGAGCCAAAGACAGGGAAGTTGCCTCCAGCAGATTTACAGAGAGGATTAAAGGGAAGAGTTGTTTATTTGCCTCTAGATTTGAACAAAAACATTAACACAATTGGAATAGAAAAAGTGGAAGAGGAACCTCTGGTTATCTTGGTTAATGGGGTTCCGACAAAGAATAAGAAAATATGGCAAGATTTAGTGGATGTTAGGAAAGTCAAAAAGGCAACAGTGTATTTGAAGAAAAATAATAAGTACTATAAGAATGTATATGTTGCAGAAGAGGAAGTAAGTGATGAAGAGGATAGCGATTTGTGTGCTGGCCAAATTGAGAAACTAGAGGCCTCTAAAAGTGAAGAAATATATGAACATTATAGTGTTCATCCTTTGCATTCCAAGGAAGTCATGGGGAATGCTATTGAGTTGTTTCAAATGAAACAAGCCAAAGGGAGTCCCATTAGTGTTTGGGAGGAAAGTTTGGAAGCTCGGTGTTTCCCACAGCTATTTCCCATAGGTCAAGGAGGAAGATATGATGAGCGACCTCGTGAAATTCCTGCGTCTGAATACCGGACTTTACGATTGTATGCAGAAGATCCTAGGTTTCGGCAATGCATTCCCTATTTGTTTCATCTCCTGTTTGAAAGCGATCTGTCTGGACTGTCATATGCAGTGAACCACATCTTAAAAAGTGGTATACAGATGCGAAACATCTCGGCAAGTGACTTTATGCATAAAGTCAATGTCCAAGACAGTATTTTGGATTCTCACTTAATTAATCTCATGGCGTGTCAGCGTGGTACTAATGAGTACTGGTACCGTCGTCATGGTGACTTAAAATGTATGCTGAGGAACTTAGGAACTCCGACATGGTTCCTCACTCTGAGCTGTGCCGAGTATGGCTGGGATGACTTACTTGAATTTCTACGAGAGGCAAATGGAAATATTGAAAATATTGCATTCAAGACACCTGGAGAACTGTGTTCTTTGGATCCTGTGAATGTATGCAGGTACTTCAATCATAGATTTGAAGCTATGATGTCTTTCATCACAAATAAAAAGAATCCACCTCTTGGAGAGGTGTTGGATTTCTTCTGGAGAAAGGAGTACCAAGCAAGAGGTGCCCCTCATATACATATGTTGCTGTGGATCAAGGATGCACCTAAATTTGGAACAGATCCGGATGACTTAGTGATGAATTTCATCGAACAGTATTCTACGTGTGCTGTTCCAAACGCAACGGAGAAGAAAAGTCTAAGAGAACAAGTTCTACGTTTCCAAAGCCATCGTTGTGGAAAGTACTGTCGTCGTAAATTCAGAAACAAGGACAAGTTCTACACCAAATGTCGTTTCAACTTTCCACGACCGGTGATTTCTAAAGGAAGAGTGAACAGTTTGATGTCTTCGCTGCGACATAATGTGACGAGGAAATCACCCAAGAATACATACAATTTGAAAAGGAACGAAGAGTCCAAGTACATCAATGACTACAACCCAGTGATTTTGTCCATGTGGAATGCCAACATGGATATACAGTTTGTGGCTGACAACTGTATGGCTGTGGCTCGGTATGTGACATCTTACATCACCAAAAAAGAAAAGACTGAACTGAAGGATATGTGGGAGGACATTTCCCATGAAAAGAGCCTCAGCAAGAAGTTGTACAGTTTCAGTCTGAAGATGTTGTCGCATCGAGAAATCGGAGCTTACGAATGTTCTGATCGATTGTCTTCAGCAAGTCTCTATGCCAAATCCAGGAGTCTCGTTTGGGCGAGTCTTGGTCTTGCTGCAACGCGAAATCGAGTTCTAAAACCTGTTCGGGAAATTGAGTATTTGGCAGAAAAGGAACCAAACAGTACCGACATTTTGAAGACCAACATGTTGGATACATATTATCCAAATCGAAGCAGTCACCTTGAGAATGTTTGTCTATATGAGGTTCTCCAAAATTATATATTCAAGAGGAACATCAAAGAAGATATTGAGAAAGGAGTGTATGCTGTAATTGGAAGTGAGGGATGCCTGGTCAAGCAAAGAAAATGCCAATTAGTAAACCATCGAAAATTAAGTGGCGAATCTCCAGAAAAAAAGGAGTTTTTCTATTTAGCACTTTTGCAACTTTTCAAGCCTTGGCGTGCAGAAGAGGAACTGCTTGGAGATTTCCTCTGTTACGAAGACTCTTTCAATGCAGCCAAGGAGTCCATAGAATGTCCTGCTTTTTCTAAATATCAAGAAATGCTAACTTTGGAAATTGAGCAGGAAGCAACGATTGCAGCTGAGATTGCCAGAGACAGTTCTCAGGACAGTCAGAGTTCTGTTTCATTGAGTCAAGATCCACTTGGAGGACCTATTATCGAAAATGAAGCTGCCACTGCTATGAATGAAGTAGAAAGAGCCATGGCACATGCTCAGGAGGATTCAGTTAACTTACAAGACTTGGAAAAACAACTCAACGTTGAGCAGAGGAAAATATATGATGAAGTTACCAAGGAAATTGAGCACGGATTAAGTCATGAGAAGAAAGAGTGCTCGTGTACGTCGTTGAAGCCTGTCCGACTGTACGTGAGTGGAGAAGCGGGAACTGGAAAAAGTTTCCTCATTAAAGCAATCTCTTGTTATTTGCAGGAAAGGACTGAGTCATCGCTGTCTTGTGTTGTCACCGCTCCTACTGGACTGGCAGCACATAATATTAAAGGTATTACTTTGCATCGTCTATTGATGCTGCCGGTGGAGCATGACAACAAATTACAATACAACAAGTTATCTGGAGATGCTTGCTGTGAAGTTTCAAGAGTTTTGAGGAAAATGAAACTACTTATCATTGACGAAGTAAGCATGGTTTCCAATGTCATGCTTGCCTTTGTGCATTTGAGAATGCAAGAAGTACTTAAAACTGAATATGATGTCTTATTTGGTGGGAAACACATTATTGTTTTCGGAGATCTTCTACAGCTGACACCAGTAAAAGGTCAACCTGTGTTCAAAATACTCACGCATGAAGATACCAGGAAGTGCCTAGGGAGCATTGGCAACGTCAATATATGGTTAAACTTCAATTATGCAGAACTGCATCAAAATATGCGTCAGGCAAAGGATGAAGATTACAAGAATATTCTACAAGATATTAGAATTGGAAAAGTGACCGAGTATGGGAAAGAAGCTTTAAATGCACGGTTACTGTCAAATTTGTATCCCAAACAAGAGATTGTGCCTGAGAATATTTTTCAGAAAATTACTGAGAAGAAATCCGGGATATGTCTCATGCCAACTCTTGCAGAATGTGCCATCTTCAACAACAAAATGTTGAATTTAGAAAAGCAAGAGATTGTGAAACTTGAAGCTATCGACAAATTAGAGCATATGGGATCAACAATTATTTTGTCAGATAATTTGAAATCAAAATTGGATTCATTAGAGAAGACTATATCTAAGACAGCGGGTTTTGAAAAGACTCTGAATGTGTGTTTAAATTGCCGAATCATTTTGAGACGGAATTTACATGTAGAAAGAGGTCTGGTAAATGGATCAATGGGTAATGTTGTTGATTTTGAGAAATACAGAAATAGAGATGGAATAGAATTTTTAAGAATTAAATTTGATGGTATTGAGGAAGTACAGAAAATTGCTCGTTGTTCTGCTAGGTTTTTGCTTGTTAAAGACTTATATGTTCGCCGTAAACAGTTTCCTGTTTGCTTGGCATATGCGGTGACAATCCATAAATCGCAAGGTTTAAGTGTAGACTGTGCATTGGTGAATATTGGCAGTTCAGTGTTCAAGGAGGGTATGGCATATGTGGCATTGTCGCGAGTTAGAACTTTATCGGGATTGTACTTGATTGACTGTGATGTCACAAACATTTGTGCGGATCTAGATTGTGTTAAGGAATACAATAGGTTAAGAAGAGAGTATGCGCCACATTTGCCTCAATATCCTTTGTTTGAGAAACGTGTGGTAGGCCGGAAACGTAGAAATAGTAGTAATAGTAGGGAAGTTGTTGCAAAAAGACTAAAAGTCAATGAACCGAAAGTTGTTAGCAGAAATAAAGTGGATTCTGTTGAAGATGTTGTCGGTTTTCAATTTGAAAACAGTTCTGGTGTCAACTGCTATGCAAATGTAGTGGTTAATGTTCTCTTTTCACTAGAGAGTTTAAAAGAACAGATTCTGTTGAATTCTGAACAAATTTTATGCTGTTTGTTGAATTCTGTTTTCGAGAAATGTAGCACTGATCGAACAAAAGTAGAAAGTGTGTCTGAAGTTCGTTATCTGTTAGATGAATGTTCAGGTCAAACAGACTTCTCTGAAAATAATCAGCAAGATTGTCAGGAGTTTTTAATGTATATGCTTGATATATTGCAAGTTGAGGGTGTAGATGTAGATCACCTGTTTGGGCTTTCTTATCAATGGCAGCATGACTGCGAGAACTGTATGGTATCAAGTACTACTAGTGTAGACTCAGAAAGATTTATATATTTAACTTTGCCAGACAGTAAATCAGTCTCCTTTAATAAGCTAGTAAATGCAGCGGATCACAACATGGAGTGTAGTCAATGTAAATGTGATATGATGTCAACATTATTTATACGTAGATATGGCCAGTATGTCATTTTAATGATGCAACGATGTAGGCCTGATGGAACAAAATTGTCAACTTTAATAAAAAATTTTGTGGCTTCTCAGCTGTCAATATCAGGGAGGACTTTTGTTACTGTAGCAATTATCTATCACGATGGTTCATCAACTACATCAGGACATTATACAGCTTACTTAAAGTCTGGAAACGGCTGGTCATTCTGTAATGATTCTGTTGTAACGTTCAAAAAAAAATTGCCGTTTGACCTTAAAAATTCTTACCTGGTGTTTTTAAAACCAAAATTTTAAGTAGAGGGAATGTAAGTCTGCAATGCTGTCTCGATTAAAAATTCAACTATATAAACCTGATGCAAGTAAGTCTGCTTCATAGTAAGCAGTATCAGTGTCATAGGAAAAGGAGAACATGAGTGACAAAGAAGAGTAAGATATTAGTAGTCCAGGATTGTGAAAATAATCTCAAATATTTTATTTTTGAAAGTTGCGAAAATAGAAAATGTCGGGATTTGATTGGAAGAATTACAAGATTTGCGAATCGCGGCAACATGATTTGGCCTAGTGGAAACATGTGATATAATGAGAGAAGTTTTTTTTCTATGTAACATATTTCACGTATCGATGGAGGTTTTCTTTCAGAAAGTGGCGGGCTGAAAATATTTAAAGCACAACAGAGTGGATGCTGTTTATAGGAGATCCTTCGACGTCATTGAAAGTAAGTTAATTTTAAGAAGTTTTGAAATCAGATTTCTTAGGTTGTATGGGTTTTTTAAACACAGTCATTTTGATTGTGTTTTTTTTTCCCCGCTGTTACATGATGAATACCTTCAAGTCACTGATTTAAGTGAAATTTGATACATTCTGAGAACAGCAAAAATAAACCATTTAACATGTATAATTAATGTTATGCTTTTTGTCCTTATGATATACATTTAGAAATGTGTGGTACATATGGGTAAGCTGAGTTCTGTAAATATCAATTTTAATGCTTAGAGTTCTGTACTTCTGGGTAGTGTTTTTTTTTTTATAAAAAAAAGAGGCCTCACCTCAAAGAAAGCTCTTGAAAGCACACATCTTATTTGCATCCTAAAACAATCATTTACAATGTTAGACACAATTTTTTTATGGCTTTACATCTTTTTTGCGCTGCTATTGCATCACTATTGTGAGACATTAGCAGTGCAAGAAAAACATCATGTTCCAAAATAGGCCTCAGTTCAGCAACATCAAGATACAGTTTCTTTCGAATATATATCTTTAGGATTGTGTAGTGAACGTAGAGAAGCAGAGACTTCTGTAAATGTCAAAGTTGTTGAAAAACTGTTTGTTTTTGAACCTTTTCCCTTGTCTTTTCTAATTTTTAAATACATGTTTTAATATTTTTTGAAATGTTTGTTCTTTGTTTTACAGATTGAAAGTATGGAAAAATATTTAAAAAAGGTAACAAGAATTATAAGGTAAATGTTTTCCACTCTTTTTACCCGCACTGCACTGCTGATGATGTCATTGACACTATCTCTCATTTACTCTCTCTAGCTGTCTTTCTTTTTACATTATTCCCTGATTACTTCCCTTATACTAACTCTTCTTTTTTTTAAAAAAATATTTTTTTAGTTCGCTTAAAGTTCGCGAACCGGTCAGCGAACTTGAAGCGAACCAAAAGAAATAGAGCTTGCCAGAGTGATAAACATTCTAGCAATTTTGTTTGAAAGGGGAGGTAGTTCTGAAAAGAACTGTTTTTTTTTGTTTTTGGTGTTTTATATTTTTTTTTTATTTTTTGAACATTTTTTGATTTTTTTGTATTTTTAGAACTGTTTTATGTTTTTTTGTTTTTTTTATGGAGGGGAGACAACAAAAAACAGGCTTTCAAAACGGCTCAACTGGAGCAAAAAAAAGAAAATTACTTTTTGGGTGCATTAGGGCATTTATGATTTTCATATGCAATGTTCATGAGGTTGACACTCATGTTGCCATATGACAGCATTTCACCACAGTGAACACAAGATAACTTTATGTGCTGGAAGTTAGGTTGGATGTTTGGCACAGTCTCTTGTGCCTCTCTTCCCGTCAAAGACAATGTGGATGTAGATCTTGCCACAGGAGTTGCCGTCGGATTGTCTACAAGATCCCTTAACTCAGCCCGGCTGTAGTTCAAGGGATGCCACCTGCTCATGTGATGATGCATTGTATAGTTCCCCATACTGTACTTCTTTTCTGTGCCTCTCGACAATGTGTGATCACAGATGAGGCAGGTGGCATATTTTGCATTCACTTTCTTTGTTCCAGGAGGGATGGTGAAAAACTGCCAGATAAAACTGGATTTTCGTTTAGAAACCCGGGGCAACTCATCAACAAATTGTTGTCCCTCTCTCTCCTCTTCTTCTTCTTCCTCATCTTCCTCCTCTCTGTTAGTCAGAATTTGACTAGGTGGTCCTCTCTTCTTATGAGGAGGTGGAGGTGGTGGTGGGGGTCCACCAGCTGCAGCAAGAATGGAAGCCATTGTGGATCTTCAGATAAATGGTCTTTCTCTCACCAAGATGAAAGTCAGAGTGAGGAAATAAGGAGGGGTTTACATGATTTGGGGAAAACAAAAGTTCTGAGCCAATGAAAAGTGTTATTTTTAGGTCACATGACCTAGTCATACATCATTTGGAAACCAAAAGTGAAATGAACCAATGAGAAGTTTGATAAACAAGTCACATGACCTGTTCCGCTTACGTTACGCGGCGCGCGCCGCGTCCCAGATCGCTTCTGGACCGCGGTCCGGAGCACTTCCGGGAGCGCTAACGCGACGCGTCATTAGACGCATTACGCGATAACGTGATATGTCGCGCTTCCGCGACGCGTCACTGTTCCTCTAACGTAACGTTGACCGGTTCGCGGACTAGATCGCGGCATCAAGATGAGCTAACGGAAAGCTTCCCGGTTCGCGAAATAGAAGCGAATAAAAAAATATTTAAAAAAAATTATCAATAAATATCTATATATATTTTGGGATTTAAAGAATAATACATTTTACAGCTACAGATGTTAGCTTTTAAAAAACCAATGAAATTCACTGAAAAAACCATAGGTTATAGACCATATATAGTTAGAAATTTGCATTTAAAAAACCATTGAAATTCAATGAAAAAACCATAGGTTATAGACCATATATAGTTAGGAATTCGCATTTACAAAACCTTATTTTACTCGCACAAAACCATTGAAATTCCATATATAGTTAGTTGCACTAACTATATATCGCGCACCCGCAATCCACTGCTGATGATGTCACATATTACATCATTCATGACATGGTCAGTGACATCACTGATGACATCACTGATGACATTATCCAGTGACTGTATGTTTCTGTAAAGTTAAAATATGTCTTACATATTGAAGAATGAGTGGATGTATAAGTGTCTGGATAAAGGATTTAGTAGGTGCATGACTGACTGTATGAGAGAGTGATTAAATGTGTCTCACTGAGTGGATTGGTTAGTGACTAAACTGTCTGAATGTGTGCATCAGTATGTCTGTTGTTGTATAAGATGATGCATGTGTTATTCTGTACCTATATGAGTAACTATATGGGTTATTGATTGGTTGCCCAAGTATTTGTATGGGAGAGCGAGTGTGTGTGTGCGGGTGTCTAGGGGGTGTGTGACTCTGTGCATAGATGTGTGAGCAGTGGATTCACTAGATGTATGGGTTCAAAAGTGCATGTGGAAACAGCTGTATGGGCGGTTGACTGTGTGCATGAGTGTATTGGTGAGTGAATGGATATCTCAGTGCTACATGTCAAAGTAAGTATATATGTAAAACACAGTACATGTGAGAGTTGACATATATAAATAACTGTGCATAAGAGCCAGTGAATGTGTGAGTGGCTGTATGGATCATTGTGAACTTGTATCAGGGATTGTATAAGAGAATAAATATGTGTTAGTATATGTTTGAATAAGTAAAGTTTGTATAACTGTATAGTTGAGGAAATGGAGGTGTGATTGATTCTTTGCATGACTGACTAGGTGTGTGAGTAACTCCATGGATGAGTGACAGTCTGTGAGTGTCTGTTTACACTGATTGTATCTAAGGTTATATTAGAGTCTGAAGAGGTTCATTGTATTATCACATGAATGATATCATCAGTGATGTGATCAGTAATGTCAAATGAGATGTCATCAGTGATGTCATTTGAGATGTCATCAGTGATGTCATTTGAGATGTCATCAGTGATGTCATCAGTGATGTCATTTGAGATGTCATCAGTGATGTCATTTGAGATGTCATCAGTGATGTCATCAGTGATGTCACTGACCATGTCATGAATGATGTAATATGTGACATCATCAGCAGTGGATTGCGGGTGCGCGATATATAGTTAGTGCAACTAACTATATATGGAATTTCAATGGTTTTGTGCGAGTAAAATAAGGTTTTGTAAATGCGAATTCCTAACTATATATGGTCTATAACCTATGGTTTTTTCATTGAATATATATATATATATATATATATATATATATATATATATATATATATATATATATATATATATGTGTGGGCATGCTGGTTGACTTTCAGGGGTGCCGGCTGAAACAGCGTTTCCACAATCGCACAATATTTCATACAGGTTTCGCCCCCCAACTTGAATATGAAAAACGGCATATTGTTTTCTTACCATAAAAACCACAATGTGACATACCCACAATGCAACGTATAGGGGTCATATAATTCCAGAATTCATTTAATTCTATGGGTGCCATCTTGGTGCAAGTTATATACAGATGTGTGATGTTTGCATTATTTAAGGCATGCTTAAAATCTCACAAGCACTAAACTATTTCATATAGTCTTGAATGATTTTCATATTTCATGCTGATAAGTTATGTTTAACGAAACCTGTTATATATATATATATATATATATATATATATATATATATATATATATATATATATATATATATATATATATAAAATTCACTGAAAAAACCATAGGTTATAGACCATATATAGTTAGGGATTAGCATTCACAAAACCTTATTTTACTCGCACAAAACTAATGAAATTCCATATATAGTTAGTTGCACTAACTATATATTTCGCGCACCCGCAATCCACTGCTGATGATGTCACATATTACATCATTCATGACATGGTCAGTGACATCACTGATGACATCACTGATGACATCATCCAGTGACTGTGTGTTTCTGTAAAGTTTAAATATGTTCTACATATTGAAGAATGAGTGGATGTATAAGTGTCTGGATGAAGGATTTAGTAGGTGCGTAACTGACTGTATGAGTGAGTGAATAAATGTGTTGTACTAAATGCATGGGTTAGTGACTAAACTGTCTGAATGTGTGCATCAGTATGTCTGTTGTGGTGTAAACTGCTGCATGTGTTGATCATTAGCTATACGAAAGGCTATATGTGTTATTGATTGGTTGCTCAAGTATTTGTATGGGAGATTGAGTGTGTGTGGGGGTGGCTGGGAGGTGTGTGACTGTGCAGAGATGTGTGAGCAGTTGATTCACTAGGTATATAAGTTCAAGAGTGCATGTGGAAACAGCTGCATGGGCGGTTGACTGTGTGCATGAGTGTATTGGTGAGTGAATGGATATCTGAATGCTACATGTCATAGTAAGTACATATGTAAAACACAGTACATGTGAGAGTTGGCATATATAAATAACTGTGCATGAGAGCCAGTGAATGTGTGAGTGACTGTAAGGATCATTGTGAACTTGTATCAGGGATTGTATAAGAGAGTAAATATGTGTTACTATATGTTTGAATAAGTAAGGTGTGTATAACTGTATAGTTGAGGAAATGGAGGTGAGATTGTTTCTTTGCATGACTGACTAGGTGTGTGAGTAACTCCATGGATGAGTGACAGTGTGTGAGTGTCTGTATACACTGAGTGTATCTAAGGTTATATTAGAGTCTGAAGAGGTTCATCGTATTAGCACAAGAATGATGTCATCAGTGATGTGATCAATGATGTCAAATGAGATGTCATTTGAGATGTCATCAGTGATGTCATCAGTGATGTCATTTGAGATGTCATCAGTGATGTCATCAGTGATGTCATTTGAGATGTCATCAGTGATGTCATCAGTGATGTCACTGACCATGTCATGAATGATGTAATATGTGACATCATCAGCAGTGGATTGCGGGTGCGCAAAATATATAGTTAGTGCAACTAACTATATATGGAATTTCATTAGTTTTGTGCGAGTAAAATAAGGTTTTGTGAATGCTAATCCCTAACTATATATGGTCTATAACCTATGGTTTTTTCAGTGAATTTTCAAGGTTTTGTAAATGCTAATTCCTAACTATATATGGTCTATAACCTATGGTTTTTTCAGTGAATTTCAATGGTTTTTTAATAGCAAATATCAAAAGCTGTAAAATGTATTCTTATTCTAATTCAAAAATATATTTTATATTTTTGTAACAATATTTTTATATTTATTTGTTAGCTTAATATGGTTCCGCGACCCGGTCCGCGAACCGGTAAACGTTCCATTAGCGCAACCACCGCGTTAGAAAACGACATCGTGACTCGTCGCATAAGCGCGAAGTATCGCGTTACCACGTAATACGTCTTATGACGCGCCGCGTTAGCGCACCCGGAAGCGTTCTGGAACGCGAACCGAGGCGCGAAGCGCAGCTACCCGGAAGCGATCCGGGTCGCGTAGCGGGACGCATAACGTAAGCATAACAGGTCATGTGACTTGAAAATAACACTTTTTATTGGTTGATTTCACTTTTTGTTTCTGAATGATGTAAAGCTAGGTCATGTGACCTAAAAATTACACTTTTCATTGGTTTAGAACATTTTTTTTCCAAAATAATGAAAGCCCCCTCCTATTTTTCTCACTCTGACTTTCAACTTTGTGAGAGGAAGAACTATTTTCATTAATGGAAGATGGCTTCAATTGTAGCTGCAGCTGGTGGACCCCCACCACCATCACAACCTCTTAGGAAGGATGGACCACCTCCCCAGTTTATTCCCAACCCTGAAGAAGAGGAGGAAGAAGAAGAACAAGATGTACATCAAATAGAATTTTTACCTGAAGAGCCCCGGAAATCACACCGCAAGGACAATTTTATTTGGCAGTTTTTTTCATTTCCTGCAGGCCAAAAAAAGGTGAATGCACGTTATGTTACATGCCTGATATGTAAAGAACCTCTGTCTCGAGGCACGGATAAAAAGTATAGCTTTGGTAACTATACTATGCATGCAAAGGTGGCATCCAATAAATTATAGTATGGCGGAGGTGCGTAACCTACGTGAAAATCCACCAACTCTTGTGGCCACCACCTCATCCCATGAAAGTCTTTCGGGACAAGAGGCGAGGGAGACGGTCCCCACTATTCAAACTAATTTTCAACATATCAAGCTGGTGTTCATTTATTGTGGGGGTTTGCTTTGTTACGGCGAGATGAGCGTAACATTAATGAACAGAGCATATGAAAATCACAAGTGCTCAAAACGCCCCAGAAAGTGTTTTTTTTTTTTGCTCCTGTTGAGCCGTTTCTAATGCCTGTTTTTCGTTCTTCCCCCTGAAAAAAACCAAAAAAAATATAAAGCCTTTCAAAAAATACAAAAAAACTATAAAAATGTTCAGAAAAATAATTAAAAAAATAAAAAACAACAAAAATAATAAAAAAAAGTTATTTTCAGAACTACCTCCCCTTTATAAGAAATTGCTAGAATGTTTAGCATTCCGGCAACCTCTATTTCTTTTGATTCGCTTCCCGGTTCGCGCGCCGGTACGCGTACCGGAAGGGAACTAAAAAAAAAAAAAATGTTTAAAAAGAAGAGTAAGTAAACAGAGAGTAATGTTAAAAGAAAGACAAATAGAGGAAGTAACACACAGACACTGTTGAAAGAGGAACTGAGAAAAGGAGTGGAAAGAGTAGTATAAATAAGTAATAGAAAAAGAAATAAGGGAAGTAGCAAAGGCAGGAAACTGAGGGTTAAAGAAATGAAGCAGTGGAACTAATACAAGTTAAATGTGATAGAGATGTAACGTAAACAATACTAAACACTTACCTTATAATTTTCGTTAATTTAGTCACTTGTTATTTTTATACTTTTAATCTGTGTAAGAAAGAACAAAAATTTAAAAATTGATAGAAGGTAGTAAAAGATGAGTGAGCATGAGACAAGATGAGTACATATTAAAAATCACAATTCAAAATACAAAATTAATTAAACATATTTAATGGTTTATTTTTGCTGTTCTCAGAATATATCAAATTTCACTGAAAACAGTGAGTTGAAGGTACACCACTGGAGACACTTTCACTAAATATACATTAGCTCATACTACATATCAATCCCTACCATTTTCACAAATTTGGTTGGAATTCCATTTAGCCATTTAGCATGTAGACCTCTCTAAATTCCCTGAGGTAAATTACTTCACAAAACACATCTGAAGTATTGGAATTGACAACCAATTAAAATGTTACTTTCATTTTCTACTTTTTTTACCTGACATTTGATTGATTATGTACCTGAATATATATAAAGAAAGAGAGAAAAACACAGCCATTTTGACTACTACTTCCTGAAGTACATTGCAAGAACATTTTCACTGACAACTAAAACTTGTTTTTAAAAGGTAAGATGTTATTTTATAAATTTGTCCAGAGAAATATGTTATGCAATTTAAATTAATTTGGAAAACATTTTCAGACAGTTATATACGATCCCTCTGTAAGAGTTAGACATTGAGAAAGGCTTCTTTATTATAATTTTGGATTGATTTACGTTTCTGTGTTATAATTATGAATTTACTTAGTCTTTTTCGCAGGCACTTTTTAATAGTACTACTTTACGCCTGAAAACATACAGTGCCCATAGATAACTTCTCTTTTATAAACTCACAAGTACCTGTCTGAACTTAAACCCAACATTGCCCTATCTCTACTGATATATTTATTTTATATGCAAATTTCAGCACAAAAATGGAAGGAGAACAGAACGTTTCCTTTGAAATTGCCCTAGAGATGAACAATGAGGAAATCATTGAACACGTTGACTTGGAATTCATGGACGAATCACAAGACCAAGAACTTCTACAATGTGTAGAATCTGTGGATTTGTTACTTCATTATGAGGATGATAAAATGTGGGAAGTTATGTTCACTCAACAAGAGGACATTTCGGACAGTCAAATGTTAGACAGTCTATTAAATTTTAAAAAAGAAGAGTAAGTAAACAGAGAGTAATGTTAAAAGAAAGACAAATAGAGGAAGTAACACACAGACACTGTTAAAAGAGGAACTGAGAAAAGGAGTGGAAAGAGTAGTATAAATAAGTAATAGAAAAAGAAATAAGGGAAGTAGCAAAGGCAGGAAACTGAGGGTTAAAGAAATGAAGCAGTGGAACTAATAAAAGTTAAATGGGATAGAGATGTAACGTAAACAATACTAAACACTTACCTTATAATTTTCGTTAATTTAGTCACTTGTTATTTTTATACTTTTAATCTGTGTAAGAAAGAACAAAAATTTAAAAATTGATAGAAGGTAGTAAAAGATGAGTGAGCATGAGACAAGATGAGTACATATCAAAAATCACAATTCAAAATACAAAATTAATTAAACATATTTAATGGTTTATTTTTGCTGTTCTCAGAATATATCAAATTTCACTGAAAACAGTGAGTTGAAGGTACACCACTGGAGACACTTTCACTAAATATACATTAGCTCATACTACATATCAATCCCTACCATTTTCACAAATTTGGTTGGAATTCCATTTAGCCATTTAGCATGTAGACCTCTCTAAATTCCCTGAGGTAAATTACTTCACAAAACACATCTGAAGTATTGGAATTGACAACCAATTAAAATGTTACTTTCATTTTCTACTTTTTTTACCTGACATTTGATTGATTATGTACCTGAATATATATAAAGAAAGAGAGAAAAACACAGCCATTTTGACTACTACTTCCTGAAGTACATTGCAAGAACATTTTCACTGACAACTAAAACTTGTTTTTAAAAGGTAAGATGTTATTTTATAAATTTGTCCAGAGAAATATGTTATGCAATTTAAATTAATTTGGAAAACATTTTCAGACAGTTATATACGATCCCTCTGTAAGAGTTAGACATTGAGAAAGGCTTCTTTATTATAATTTTGGATTGATTTACGTTTCTGTGTTATAATTATGAATTTACTTAGTCTTTTTCGCAGGCACTTTTTAATAGTACTACTTTACGCCTGAAAACATACAGTGCCCATAGATAACTTCTCTTTTATAAACTCACAAGTACCTGTCTGAACTTAAACCCAACATTGCCCTATCTCTACTGATATATTTATTTTATATGCAAATTTCAGCACAAAAATGGAAGGAGAACAGAACGTTTCCTTTGAAATTGCCCTAGAGATGAACAATGAGGAAATCATTGAACACGTTGACTTGGAATTCATGGACGAATCACAAGACCAAGAACTTCTACAATGTGTAGAATCTGTGGATTTGTTACTTCATTATGAGGATGATAAAATGTGGGAAGTTATGTTCACTCAACAAGAGGACATTTCGGACAGTCAAATGTTAGACAGTCTATTAAATTTTAAAAAAGAAGAGTAAGTAAACAGAGAGTAATGTTAAAAGAAAGACAAATAGAGGAAGTAACACACAGACACTGTTAAAAGAGGAACTGAGAAAAGGAGTGGAAAGAGTAGTATAAATAAGTAATAGAAAAAGAAATAAGGGAAGTAGCAAAGGCAGGAAACTGAGGGTTAAAGAAATGAAGCAGTGGAACTAATAAAAGTTAAATGGGATAGAGATGTAACGTAAACAATACTAAACACTTACCTTATAATTTTCGTTAATTTAGTCACTTGTTATTTTTATACTTTTAATCTGTGTAAGAAAGAACAAAAATTTAAAAATTGATAGAAGGTAGTAAAAGATGAGTGAGCATGAGACAAGATGAGTACATATCAAAAATCACAATTCAAAATACAAAATTAATTAAACATATTTAATGGTTTATTTTTGCTGTTCTCAGAATATATCAAATTTCACTGAAAACAGTGAGTTGAAGGTACACCACTGGAGACACTTTCACTAAATATACATTAGCTCATACTACATATCAATCCCTACCATTTTCACAAATTTGGTTGGAATTCCATTTAGCCATTTAGCATGTAGACCTCTCTAAATTCCCTGAGGTAAATTACTTCACAAAACACATCTGAAGTATTGGAATTGACAACCAATTAAAATGTTACTTTCATTTTCTACTTTTTTTACCTGACATTTGATTGATTATGTACCTGAATATATATATAAAGAAAGAGAGAAAAACACAGCCATTTTGACTACTACTTCCTGAAGTACATTGCAAGAACATTTTCACTGACAACTAAAACTTGTTTTTAAAAGGTAAGATGTTATTTTATAAATTTGTCCGGAGAAATATGTTATGCAATTTAAATTAATTTGGAAAACATTTTCAGATAGTTATATACGATCCCTCTGTAAGAGTTAGACATTGAGAAAGGCTTCTTTATTATAATTTTGGATTGATTTACGTTTCTGTGTTATAATTATGAATTTACTTAGTCTTTTTCGCAGGCACTTTTTAATAGTACTACTTCACGCCTGAAAACATACAGTGCCCATAGATAACTTCTCTTTTATAAACTCACAAGTACCTGTCTGAACTTAAACCCAACATTGCCCTATCTCTACTGATATATTTATTTTATATGCAAATTTCAGCACAAAAATGGAAGGAGAACAGAACGTTTCCTTTGAAATTGCCCTAGAGATGAACAATGAGGAAATCATTGAACACGTTGACTTGGAATTCATGGACGAATCACAAGAACAAGAACTTCTACAATGTGTAGAATCTGTGGATTTGTTACTTCATTATGAGGATGATAAAATGTGGGAAGTTATGTTCACTCAACAAGAGGACATTTCGGACAGTCAAATGTTAGACAGTCTATTAAATTTTGAAAAAGAATCAAAAAAATAAATTTATATTTAATAATCAAAAATTGTTCGAGTCTTTAATCATTTTTATATGTAATTCATAAACTAGTACCAAATTGATTATAATGTAAAGTCAGACTTATAGTATACTGTGCAACTTTTTTATGTTACACAATAATTTTGCTCATAGTTACTTCCTTTCTCCAACTATATTATCTCCAATGTGTATTTAACATCTCTTTATCATCTCCTGCCTCCATATTGTTTCTACTTTCCTGACACACTATGGTATGAATTCCATATTCCACAATAACTTCTGAAACAACATGCAAGATATCTACAAAGGAGACGGTGTATATTAATTTTTTGACTCTGCATTGGTACCTACATATTGCTACTTAAATAAAAAAAAACAAAAAAAAACAACAAAACGAACAATCAATAAACATACAATATTTAAAAAGTCTATCATTCTTGTTTCCTCATAGTATGCTCCCCGGACCGCTTTTCCGGTGCGCGTACCGGGCGCACCCCACGCAAAAAAAACGTTTTTTGTTTATTTTTGCCCCGCGGGGCCCTTTTAAAGCCTCCACATCAAACCTAGGGGGTCAGGGAGGATCTACTATGCCCCCTTATGGTCATTTCCCCCTTTGTTTTGGCCTCCTCTTGTCTCTCGATCCTACCGAGAGACAAGATGGCGGCCGCTCCGGACTGTTTAGAATGTTGACAGACACCGGAGAGCCAATCAGCTTCGCTTCGCGAAGTTCCGTTACGCGTCAGGTACGCGAACCGGAGCGCTACTCGGAGCGCTGTCACAGATATATATATTTTTTTGAACGTTAATTTATCAAAATCCACTGGAGCACATATATTGAGACATAGCAAAGGCACATCGGGCTAACAGTCCCTACAATTTTGCCAAGTTTCGTGCAAATCCATTCAGCCGTTCGAGCTAAAAGTGAGGCCAACCGCCCTATGGAAATTAACATGGGAAAAATGCGTTTTGGGACCCCCCTTTTTTCTCTGCCCCCCTTGACAAAACCCCCCCACATTTTCAGGGGCTGCTCAGAAACAAAATGTGCCATTTTCCTGAAAATTTCAGCCAATTCCGTCCACAAACGCCAAAGTTATTAGACATAGAATTTTCAAAAATCCCATAGAGAAAAAATCCTAACTATATATACCTACTGGCGACCGCCAGTAGGTAATATATATATATATATATATATATATATCAGGAACTTCGTTGCTCCATCCAGCATACAGGACAGACGAAACAAACCCAATCAAGTAATTGGCCAAAATGTATTCCACAAGTGTGCCGCGCACCACCATGATGCATTTCAGGCCCAGAAAGCCCTTGATCACAAGATGCTAGTAAGAATAGCCCATGAATTTAAAGTGCAACAGTGCATATCACGTGACCATCGGGCCAATAGACATAAAAACATATGTATGCTAGCAGCTTTAAGTACTATTAAAATTAGTTCTAAAATACAGTTTCAAGATTGGTTAAGGCATTTAACCCCTCCCATGCTCATGACGAGCTCAGCTCGTCATGAGCCAGGGTTCCCGTGTGCTCATGACATGACCGTTAGAATGCTCACACGCGGGGCTAATTCCCCTGCTGTGTGAGCGTTCTACAGAAACGAGTGTGGCCGTGACGAGCTCAGCTCGTCGTGAGCACACGACCACCATGGCTCATGACGAGCTGAGCTCGCCATGAGCACAGGGGCGCTGTGCGTGCCCCCTCCCCCCAGCACAGTGGGAGAATCAGCCCCGCAGGCAAGGGGTTAAAAGCTGAGAGTTACGCAATAGTGCAAAATACTCTACAGGTGCAAAAGGAGGCAAAAACGTTGCAAAATGCAATGTTTCCCATAGTTGGGCTTCTTGACATACATAGTAATTATAAGCCATTGTCCATAAACAAACCATTTTAACAACTGTAAAAAATGATATAAACAGTCTGTTTTACAATCTTACATAGTGCATTGTAAGTAAACATGAGGCATGTATAGCATAGTCAAGTACATGAGGTTACTTTCTATCCATCCAATCTGTGTGGCTAGCAGTATAGAATACATGCTATATAGCTAATTAAACATAACTGCAAATAAGTGGACTATAGATCGTACTGTCCATGTATAACTAGCCCAAATGCACATACATCATCCATAATTTTTGGACAAAATACAATAATCCTCATGGTGATGTAGCAAGACCAATTCATGATGGATGTTTAAAACGGAGTATTGTCAACATTGCCGAGTGGTAGCCTGTTTCTGAAACCCCAGTTCAAATTGCCTATGTTATGCAATCAATATTGATTTAAACTTGAGTCAATCCATCAACTGACAAATACTACATAGTGCAACAAACCCCACACGTAATCTAGTCGGTCCACTGAATAAGTGGTGTCCCTGACAGGGTTCCATGAATGGAGTTTGGGTATATCTGGCCCCTGTGGGCCGTGGGGTGGAGACAGCGAAAAATCCAAATGTGGTTTATAATAAAACCGAATCACATCAATCGAATAATGCACTTAATAGAAATTGAATTAAAAAAAATTCTCCACCATTGAATCAGTATAGTCTTTCAACTTTCATCTAAAAAGGCATTAAAAACAAACCCGTAGTACCCTATCCCATTAAACAACAATCATAAATATTTATTTATATCATAAATATCTAAAATATATGTGGAACTTAGTATGTGTACCTAAATCCCATATATGACTGTTGTACGAGCTCACTGTCTTGGAAGAAACCCTCAACAATAGGATAAAAAAGGTGTCTGTCCTGGGAGTTACTAGATTAATAATAATACTATTTGGTAATCTACTCATGTGGGGCCAGGATCGCCTATATGTCTAATCTGCCCTAAAAGTGGTCACAAATCTGTGATTAAAAAATGGAGAAAGAGGAGTGAAGTGCAAATAGGTAGCAGAAACCCACCATAGTGTACAAATATATAATACTAGCAGCCCCTCCCGACGTTGTCCGGGTATGAATTGCTGCCGGCCAGTAGTATATTGCTTTGTAAGATTTCGTTTTGATAGCATTTCTTATCTGTGACAGGCCTGTGAAACGCTCCGATTCACAGTGCACTGCTGATGCACTTACGCGCTTCGCGTACAGTAGTGTGTGAACTCGAGTTTCCCTACTTTATTTTTCCTTGCAATATTATATAGCGCGAACTTGACAACATGGCATGAGCACAATTTACATTACAGAAGAATACATTCATTTGTGGTAGGCACGGGGAGACAAAGCGATTTGCCTGGAATCACAGGATGTTGAGCTGATGCCGAGATTCTAACGTAGCTCCCCAGCTCTAAAGTTCCCAATTCTAGAACTTGTGGCGGGAGGTGTGTCTTAAAGTGTATGTCGGTGCTGGCCATCAATGAGAGAGACCTGTGCATTTTTCAAATGGGTGGTGAAAAAATATGAGTATGTTGCTGGAGATGTGGGCCACCGTGCCACCAATGTACTTACCGGGGGAGGGTAAACAGCCATTATTCCACAACTTTCTTTCCGCATACCATCACTCTGCATGCTTTCATTACGAAAGTATCATAACTCCGCAATGCCATTATAACGCATGGCATTACATTTTATATGCTTTTACCACGCATACATTTACAACGAAAATCGTTGTAAATGCATGAATGGTAAAAGCATTTTTTTTAAATGTTTGGATAAGGTAAGTATGGGTAGAGGGGTATACGTTTTGGGGTATTGAGGTATATGTTTTGGGGTGTTTGGGTATTTTAAGGGCTCAGATATAGTTTTGGGTTATGGGGTACAGGATAAATTTAGGGTTAGGGATAGGTATGGGTTTTGGGGTACAGGGGTATTTTTAGGGTTCAGGGATAGGTTTGGGTTTTAGGGTACAGGGATATTTTTAGGGTTCAGGGCTAGGTTTGGGTTTTGAGGTACAGGGGTTTTGTAGGGTTCAGGTGTAGGTTTGGGTTGTGGGGTACAGGGTTATTTTTAGGATTCAGGGCTAGTTTGGGGGTACAGGGGTATTTTTACGGTTCAGGGGTAGGTTTGGGTTTTGGGGTACAGGGGTATTTTAAGGGTTCAGGGCTAGGTTTGGGTTTTGGGGTACAGGGGTATTTTAGGGTTCAGGGGTAGGTTTGGGTTTTGGGGTACAGGGTATTTTTAGGGTTCAGGGCTAGGTTTGGGTTTTGGGGTATAAGGTATATTTATAGGGTTACGATGGGTTAGTGTTTAAGGGTGTTGGGGTATTTTAAGGAGTAAGGGTGGGTTATGATTATGGGGTGCAGGGGTATTTAAAGGGAGCAGGGTGGACACCCAGAGCTGGAATGTACAGAACCTGGGAAGAAAAAACAATGAAATATTGGGCACAACGCTCGCTTTTTTTTCTGTAATCCCGCGCCCCGCACACGCTCACGCCCCCAGCACATGCCCACAGCACACAATATGAGACATGGCATGAAGAGCGGAACGTACCACACGCCCCCAGTGTTTGTCACGCCCCCAGCAAACGCCCACAGCACAACGCAGACACGCCCACAAGGGACTACTTTTCTGGCACAGTTCTTTTACCTTTTAAATGTATATGGTGAGAGTCTGCATAGCCTAAGTCCTTCTGCTGCAACTGCCCTTTCCAACCCTATATTGGGTGTTGTGATTGGTGCTGTGGTTCCTGAGATTACCCGCCTCAAAGGTTTGGGCTCTCTCTTTATTATATTAGTATAGATATATGGCCTGTTTTGCTGCGCTTTGTATAAATAAGCACACTGTTACTGCAACAGAGCTGCGGTCCTTTCCCTTTATGTGCAGGCAGATGGACATGCTTTAAGGGTGAGGTATTGTGTTGGTATATATATATATATATATTCACTGAAAAAAACATAGGTTTCAGCCATGTTATAGTTAGGAATTATGATTAAAAAAACCTTAGAAATTCACTGAAAAAAACATAGGTTTCAGCCAACGTTAGAGTTAGGAATTAGCATTTAAAAAACTTTAAGAATTCACTGAAAAAAACATGGGTTTCACACATGTTATAGTTAGCTGGACATTTCACTCATACAAAACCATTGAAATTCCCTTGTTATAGTTAGTTCAGCTAACTATAACTCGCGCGCCCGCAATGCACTGCTGAAGACGTCACATATTACATCACTCATGACATGGTCAGTGACATCACTCATGACATCACTCATGACATCATCCAGTCAATGTGTGTCTTTCTGAAAAATAAATATGTTTTATATATGTATATCTAAAGGTCGATTGAAGAATAAATGGGTAAATAAGTGTCTAAATGGATGTTTTTTTTTGTAAAATTGATTGTATAACTGACTTATTAAGTTAGTGAATACATGTATTAGCGAGTAATGTTTAAATATGTAAATATCTGTATCAGTGTCTCACTTTGTGTATAAGTGGCTGCATGGGTTGGAGAGTAGCTACATGAGTGTCTATATGGGTTATTAGTTGGTTTTTTGAGTATCAGAATGAGTGTCTGTATGGTTTGGTAGGAGGTATAACTTAGCACACAGATGCATGAATGACTGACTCACTGTTTGTATGTGTTTTGAAGACAGCATGTGTGAAGGACTGTATGGGTGGGTGTATGAGTGTTTTAGTGAGTGAATGACTGTCTCAATAGTATCTTTATGAGTAACTACATATGTTTTAAACTAGTATATGTGAGTACTGATGTATATAAGTGAGTATATGTGAGAGTGAGAGATTGGAAGAGTTCCTGTATAAATAAGTATGTGTTTCTAAAAGTAATTGTTTAAGAGAGTAAGTATGTGTACGTGTCAGTAGAAGTAAGTGTAGTGGTGTGTGTATAGCTGTATATGCAAGTAAATGGATGTTTGATAGTTATTTGCATGTGTGAGTATGTGTGTGAGTAACTCTATGGATGAGTATCGGTGTGTAACAGGATGTATAGGTGTATGACTACATATGATGCGTGAGTACATGTATGAGTGATATATAGAACTGTTGGTGAATAAGTGGATGTGTATGTAGATGTTGGAATTACTGAATATGTTGTTGTAACTGGTATTGGTATCTCCATTTTTTCGAAAATGTTAGTTTCTATTTTTGAATGTGTATATCAAAGGTTATATTAGGGTGAGAGGAGATCTGCCACTCTTTCACAAGGATGATGTCATCAGTGATGTCATCAGTGATGTAATTTGAGATGTCATCTGTGATGTCATGAGGGATGTCACTGATCATATCATGAGTGATGTAATATGTGACGTCATCAGCAGTGCATTGTAGGCGTGCAAGTTATAGTTAGCTGAACTAACTATAACGGGGGGATTTCAATGGTTTTGTATGAGTGAAATGTCCAGCTAACTATAACATGTGTGAAACCTATGTTTTTTTCAGTGAATTTCTAAGGATTTTTAAATGCTAATTCCTAACTATAACCTGGCTGAAACCTATGTTTTTTTCAGTGTGTATATATATATATATATTCACTGAAAAAAACATGGGTTATAGACCATATATAGTTAGGAATTAGCATTTACAAAACCTTATTTTACTCACACAAAACCATTGAAATTCGCATATATAGTTAGTTGCACTAACTATATATCGCGCACCCGCAATCCACTGCTGATGATGTCACATATTACATCATTCATGAGATGGGCAGTGACATCACTGATGACATCACTGATGACATCTCAAATGACATCACTGATGACATCACTGATGACAACATCCAGTGACTGTATGTTTCTGTAAAGTTAAAATATGTCTTACATATTGAAGAATGAGTGGATGTATAAGTGTCTGGATGAAGGATTTAGTAGGTGCATGACTGACTGTATGAGTGAGTGATTAAATGTGTCTCACTGAGTGCATGGATTAGTGACTAAACTGTCTTAATTTGTGCATCATTATGTCTGTTGTTCTGTAAACTGCTGCTTGTGTTGATCAGTAGCTATATAAGTAACTATTTGGGTTATTGATTGGTTGCCCAAGTATTTGTATGGGAGACTGAGTGTGTGTGTGGGTGGCTGGGAGGTGTGTGACTCTGTGCATAGATGTGTGAGCAGTTGATTCACTAGATGTATGGGTTCAAAAGTGCATGTGGAAACAGCTGTATGGGCGGTTGACTGTGTGCATGAGTGTATTGATGACTGAATGGATTTCTCAGTGCTACATGTCAAAGTAAGTACATATGTAAAACACAGTACATGTGAGAGTTGACATATATAAATAACTGTGCATAAGAGCCAGTGAATGTGTGAGTGGCTGTATGGATCATTGTGAACATGTATCAGGGATTGTATAAGAGAGTAAATATGTGTTAGTATATGTTTGAATAAGTAAGGTGTGTATAACTATATAGTTGAGGAAATGGAAGTGTGATTGATTCTTTGCATGACTGACTAGGTGTGTGAGTAACTCCATGGATAAGTGACAGTCTGTGAGTGTCTGTTTACACTGATTGTATCTAAGGTTATATTAGAGTCTGAAGAGGTTCATTGTATTATCACATGAATTATATCATCAGTGATGTGATCAGTAATGTCACATGAGATGTCATCAGTGATGTCATTTGAGATGTCATTTGAGATGTCATCAGTGATGTCATCAGTGATGTCATTTGAGATGTCATCAGTGATGTCATCAGTGATGTCACTGACCATGTCATGAATGATGTAATATGTGACATCATCAGCAGTGGATTGCGGGTGCGCGATATATAGTTAGTGCAACTAACTATATATGCGAATTTCAATGGTTTTGTGTGAATAAAATAAGGTTTTGTAAATGCTAATTCCTAACTATATATGGTCTATAACCCATGGTTTTTTCAGTGAATTTTCAAGGTTTTGTAACTGCTAATTTCTAACTATATATGGTCTATAACCTATGGTTTTTTCAGTGAATTTCAATGTTTTTTAATAGCAAATATCAAAAGCTTTAAAATGTCAAGTACGTGGTAGGTAAAAACATTTTCGTGTTTTAAAGATGGCTCTGGGCAACCGTGGAACTCGGACGCTTGACTGCTAGGGCATGGGCCCCATTCCCAAAAGAGTCCCCTCAGCCTTGAAGATTCTACAACAGTCACCGGGACCCCCGACTCCCGTAGACTTCCGGTGGGGAGCGACTGCCATGATTGCTCGCGGAATGGCCACGACGTAGCCACGAGATGGTGGTGCTCTCATGCTGACGCCAGCGTCAGTCTTAAACATCCAGAAACACTGTAGACTACCAATTCGATCACTTCCGGTGGAGCCCCAACGTGACCCGGTAGAGAAGAACTTGCCCTCCCCTCTTTGACTGATGGTTCTTGTTGCCTGTCCCTTCTGTTGTCATTTAACAGAACTTTTTGGACTGCTGAAAGGGGTTGTGTTCCGACCGCTGGTTGGTGGAGACATTTTGACTATATTCTGGACCTGCGTTGTCGCGTAATGCGTCATATGACGCGCCGCGTTAGCGCACCCGGAAGTGCTCCGGTGCGCGAGGCGCAGCTTCCCGGAAGCGATCCAGGGCGCGGCGCGCAGCGCGTAACGTAAGCATAACAGGTCATGTGACTTGTTTATAAAACTTTTCATTGGTTCATTTTACTTTTGGTTTTCTAATGATGGAAGGCTTGGTCATATGACCTAAAAATAACACTTTTCATTGCTTTCGAACATTTTTTTTTCCCAAATGATGAAAGCCCCACCTTTTTTTTCCCACTCTGACTTGTAAAGCAAAGGACCCAGATGCATTTACAGTTTATCACTAACAATGTTCCAGGCTAATGTATTTTCCCGGGAAATTTACAACTGTCCTGCAAGTAAAATATTCCTATTTCGAGAAAAAGGGTGTTTCTTCGTCCCATGAGGGAGCCGTTGAACAAAAGAGGCTCGGCCTGCTGTCTTAGTCGCTGATAGGCATGAATATCGGATTCTTATCGATCACTTTATGTTGCAGGAGTGGAAAACACAACAGCCCTTGACCATTATCTTTACTGCGTTCCTGCGTATTATACCTTTTAACCGTCATGTAATCGGGCTGCTTTATTTCACTTGCCTTTTACTGATTCGAAAACAGTGGCTATTATTCAAAACTTTACCAATCTAGGTACTACTACCATGTTTTGTTTTAAAAACCTTTATTGTGAAAATGTCAGTATACAAATACGGGCCTATAACCACCTGGGCCGGCCACGGAGCAAACTGGAATCGTATATGATGAGGGGACATTTACACTGTAGAAGAACGTAACGGGCGGGCCATTAGGTTGCAAGAACTAAGGTGTCTAACAGTTGCGGAATCGGTGGACGTACATTTTATAATTAAAGTACGACAGGGCCAGTTACAATAAAATTATCTAGATATACATTTGCGGGCAAGTACCATGGGTGACGTTAATTCGAACTTTCAATAGTACAGTAATCAATAACACATCAGAACTTAATATCAATAGGGATGTCCAAATGTTCAAATGTCCAAATGTTCAATCAATACTCTGCATACGTATCTCGTGATATCAAGGTTGGGCAACCAGTACACAACAAGGAGTTACGAGTCCCATTTATACCTGCGCCATTTTGGGCGAGGCCGGGCAGGTCCAGGATATAGTCAAAATGTCTCCAACAACCAGCGGTCGGACCAGAACCCCTTTCGGCAGTCCAAAAAGGTTCCGTTAAATGACAACAGAAGAGATAGGCAACAAGAACAATCAGTCAAAAGAGGGGACACTTTCGGGAATGGGGCCCATGCCCTAGCAGGCAAGCGTCCAAGTTCCAAGGTGTCCCAGGGCCATTTTAGTGGACCAGGCCCTAATCCAAAGAGCCGACCGCCATTTTGAGAGTCCTGTGGCAGCCGCCTATCGCTGCACCGCAAGAGTGGGCGCAATTCAGCTGGATGGCGGGTGAGGCACTGTACCGCAAGAGCGGGCGGAACTCAGCTGGATGGCGGGTGAGGCACTGTGCCGCAAGAGCGGGCGGAACTCAGTTGGACGGCGAGTGAAACGCTAAGAGGCGCCCCACTGCAGATGAGGTGCCTCCACCTCGGGAGGCAGGAGAGGCCTGTTTGCGCTGCCTCCCCCCCCCCCGGGCACCCCACGCCGTCTTTCGGCGCAGCAATGTATGATGGCCACACCAGTGAAACTTGCTGGACACCACCTCAGTGCCATCCGGATCTCGGCGCGTTGTGCTGACTTCGGCCTACTGTAGCAGCAAGTGCGGGCGCAACTCAGCTGGACGGCGAGTGAAACGCTAAGGGGCGCCCCACTGCAGATGAGGTGCCTCCACCTGGGGAGGCAGGAGAGGCCCTATTTGCGCCGCCTCCCCCCCCCGGGCACCCCACGCCGTCCTTTGGCGCAGCAATGTAGGATGGCCACACCAGTGAAACTTGCTGGACACCACCTCGGTGCCATCCGGATCTCGGCGCGTTGTGCTGCCTTCGGCCTACTGTAGCAGCAAGTGCGGGCGCAACTCAGCTGGACGGCGAGTGAAACGGTAAGGGGTGCCGCAGTGCAGATGAGGTGCCTCCACCTGGGGAGGCGGGAGAGGCCAGTTTGCGCCGCCTCCCCCCCCCCCGGGGCACCCCACGCCGTCTTTCGGCGCAGCATTGTAGGATGGCCACACCAGTGCGGCAACTTGCTGGACACCACCTCGGTGCCATCCGGATCTCGGCGCGTTGTGCTGCCTTCGGCCTATTCGCACATCGGTCCGCTACTGACGCCGCCTCACAGGCCAACGGATTTTGTAGGCTTTTTATAGCCCAAAGCCGCATAACAGGCCATGTGACTTGTTTATAAAACTTTTCATTGGTTCATTTTACTTTTGGTTTCCTAATGATGGAAGGCTTGATCATATGACCTAAAAATAACACTTTTCATTGGATTGAAACATTTTTTTTTCCCAAATGATGAAAGCCCCACCTTTTTTTTCTCACTCGGCAATCCAAAAAGGTTCCGTTAGATGACAACAGAGGGGACAGGCAACAAGAACCATCAGTCAAAAGAGGAGAGGGCAAGTTCTTTCCTACCGGGTCACGTTGGGGCTCCACCGGAAGTCATCGAATTGGTAGTCTACAGTGTTTCTGGATGTTTCAGACTGAAGCTGGCGTCAGCATGAGAGCACCACCATCTCGTAGCTCCATCGTGGCCATTCCGCAAGCAATCATGGCAGCCGCTCCCCACCGGAAGCCTGCGGGAGTCGGGGGCCCCGATGACTTTTGTAGAATCTTCAAGGCTGAGGGGACGCTTTCGAGAATGGGGCCCAAGCCCTAGCAGGCAAATGTCCAAGTTCAAATGTGTCCCAGGGCCATTTTAGTGGACCAGGCCCAAATCCGAAGAGCCGGCTGCCATTTTAAGAGTCCTGTGGCAGCCGCCTATCGCTGCACCACAAGAGTGGGCGCAACTCAGCTGAAAGGCGGGTGAGGCACTGTGCCGCAAGAGTGGGCGCAACTCAGCTGAATGGCGGATGAGGCACAGTGCCGCAAAAGCGGGCGCTAAACAGCTGAATGGCGACTGAAACGCTAAAGGGCGCCCCACTGCAGCAGAGGAGCCTCCACCTGGGGAGGCGGGGGAGGCCCGTACGTTCCGGCTCCCCCCCCCCCCCCCCCCCCGGGGCGCCCCACGCCGTTTTTCGGCGCAGAATTGTAGGATGGCCAGACCAGTGCGGCAACTTACTGGACACCACCTGGGTGCCGTCCGGATCTCAGCGCGTCGTGCTGCCTTCGGCCTATTCGCACAACGGACCGCTACTGACGCCACCTCACAGGCCGACGGATTTTGCCGACTAAAAGACAGACCAAAGCAGCCCATTGTTGCTTTGAGATGGATGTTGCAGCAGGCTGCCATGTAAATAGTTGTTTAAATTTTTTTTTTAACATGTTTACTTTGTTGGAGCGTTGTATATATTTATAAGTTATTAAAGTGTTATAATCCTACTACTTTGTTGGAGTGCTATATATTTTTAATGTGACACATAATTGTGAAGACTTTGATGTACAAAAAGGCATCCCTGGAATCTTCCGCTTCAGGCTCGGTCCCACACACCCTTACAGTGAGAATCCCCTCCCCAATCACAATACAGGATCGTTATCAGATAGTAGGAACGCGTGTGGTGTGACGGATCTCATGGGGTGGGGGCCTTGATCTACTGTAACTCCTTTGAAGAGGGGTGATTCTTTACAGTTGGGGCCATAAACTACATCCTCAGGGCTAGGTGATAGCCTGAGACCGGCCTGGACAATCAGACACAGAGGAAGAGGAGTGTCAGAGGGTGCGGTAGTGAATAGGATGAAAGGGAGGTGTCGGGCGGGCACAGGGTGTGATTCTCAGGGAAGAGCAGCGCAGATGGGGGGAAGTTTATGGCCCATGCATGAGAGAGAGAGAGCGGGGGTGACCAGTGCTTGGGGGAGATGCTTGCGAGGGTGGGGAGCTATGCTGAGGATCGGCGGCGTGCAGAGAGTGGGTCTGGTCAAGGCATCTAAAATGGCTGCCGTGCACGACAAAAGTGTGGCATTGGAAAAAAGGCAAGATGGCGCAGACAATGTTTATCAATACGGATTAATTTATAACAATTATTTTTAACAATATATTTACTCGCAGTGACAAAATGGCGGTCAACACTTCCTGATTTCCTTCGAATCGAACGTTAACAGACGTCACGCAGCCAAAAAAAAAAAAACGCTCACGCGCATCCGCTGGAAGACATGTATCAACATATATGAGCATCCTCAGCCACCCTCAGAAAACATAGGGGGTCAGGATACGTCTCCCGTACCCCCTTATACCCATTTCTCACATTGTTTTTCCTCCATCTTGTAATTTAATTAAAACGAAACACAAAATGGCGAATTCCCGTTTCGCGACCCGGTTCGCGAACCGGGAAGCGCTTCTACCGCGAAAAATCAAATTTTTTTTATTTGCCCCACGGGACCCTTTAATAACCCCAACATCATTCCTAGGGGGTCAAGAGGGGTCTACCTTGCCCCCTTTCATTAAATTCCCCCTTTGTTTTTCTCCTCCTCTTGTCTCTCGATCCTACCGAGAGACAAGATGGCGGCCGTTCCGGACTGTTTAGAATGTTGACAGACACCGGAGAGCCAATCAGCTTCGCTTCGCAAAGTTCCGTAACGCGAAAAGTACGCGAACCGGAGCGCTACCCGGGACGCTGTCACAGATATATCTGTTTTTTAAAACGTTAATTTCTCAAAATCCACTGGAGCACATATATTGAGACCTAGCAAAGGCACATAGGGCTAACAGTCCCTACAATTTTGCCAAGTTTCGTGCAAATCCATTCAGCCGTTCGAGCTAAAAGTGAGGCCAAACGCCCAATGGAAAAATGAATGGGAAAAACGCGTTTTGGGACCCACCTTTTTTCTCGGCCCCCCCTTGACGAAACCCCCCCAAATTTTCATGTGCCATTTTCCTGAAAATTTCAGCCGATTCCGTCCACAAACGCCAAAGTTATTAGACATAGAATTTTCAAAAGTCCCATAGAGAAAAAATCCTAACTATATATACCTACTGGCGACCGCCAGTAGGTAATATATATATATATATATATATATATATATATATATGTACATCAATCTATGAAAGTAGTATGATGTTAATTATCTTGAAGCCCTGGAAAGCTACATTGGCCAGAAAATACATAGTAAGCCAAAACCCAACATTTTGTTGAATGTGGAAGCATAACACTGCTGCTTTAAATAGTATTTGTTTTTTCGAACCAGAGCTCATGCTGGCTTGTTTTTCAGCCCTTAGTAACATGCTCACTGAAAGCTGGCCTGGCTCAATATTTATTAGCCTGGGCAGAGAAGAGGTTAAAGTCAGCAGTACATTCCCACATTTTGTACAAAGGCATATTTATTCACAAGGCAATGCGTGCGAAACCGCGGGCACATGGCCTCTTGTTTATTATGAGGCTGGTTAAGCATCTTGCCCCAGACATACTGTGTACCCTTATTACAAACCACAATGAAGTTTCATCTCAGCACCCATTCTTCATATGCTCATCTCCACCCCACTCTCAGCTCAGCGCCCTCTTCACTTGAGGTTGCCTCCACCTCCTTCCCCTCCGTTCCAAGAGTGCGTCATGGGACCTGGGCACATAGAGAACTGAATAAGAGGAGTGAGGGGGTCCACAGAGGGGCCTCTCGGGCAACGGACTTCCGCTCTCTACAGAGGAGAGACATTTGGCCGTCGCCAGGCTCCTAGTGGTGCCTTTAGGATGTTAGAGGGGGGGAAGCACAGTGCAACATAAGGCAGACAATAAAACTCAAACTGACAACAAAAAAGACGCACTTCCCTGCATTTATGTAAACAAGACGTGTTTTGCAGGAGGTGCTGGCTTTCTAATGTACCTGCTTGTTTTGTTGTTGTGGCAGTTTGTGTTTGGAAGCAGGTGGGGAATGCACACAGGGCAAGCGCCACGCGCCAATTTTGCTTCAAGCAAACACGTTGTCACTGAGTCGCCTGCACAAAGCTCAATGGCTACAAACTGTGGTGCGCCAAGGGCACAACAGGCCACAATGCCAGCAAGGGATGTGTGCCTTAAACCCCTATTGGGTAATAAAAGACAAACAGTACTGGGGGGCAACTGCCCCGTTACACTCTTGGGCTCCGGCACCAGTGCACCTGCTGCACTATCGATAACTATGACTCTGGTGACTAACGTTTAAATCATAGCTTCAAGGGTTTCAAATTTCTTATGTGTGACATTTTCATAACTTCAGTGTAATTAAGAATGATATTCAGCGACTATGAGTGACACTTTGTCGCGAGCAAAATTAAACAAGAAGACGAGACACACATATAAATGTCAGAAATGACACCCATTGAAGCAATGAGAAACTCTAAGAAGAGCTTAAAACTGCTACATAGCACCAGAAATAGAAGGGCACTCACTTAGTGCCCTTACATAGGGGTGCTGCACGGAGGGTGTTCATCGCTGCAGCCAGGCTCCAGATTCAGGGGATTTGAGGGAAGGAAGAGGTGTGAGAAGGATACATGGGTTTGCTGCCTGGAGATTGTGTGTCACTGCAGTCAGTCCCCAGGTTCAGGGGTCTGAGGAAAGAAGGAGGTGGGAGAAGGCTCCATACTTGGGGGTGCTGCCTGGAGACTGTTTTTGCTGCAGCAAGGCCCCAGTTTCAGGGGTTTTGAGGGAAGCAGAGGGGTGTGAGAAAGCTACATACACATTGCTGCCAAGTTTTCAGACTGTGTGACATTTCCATTGTTTCAGTGCATGAGTGACACTCAACTGCCAAATGTGTGTCAATGTGTGTAACATTTTCCTGCGAGCAAAACCAAGCAATAAAGTGATTGGTAAAAGATAAATATTGGAAATTACACTTTTTAGATCAATGAGAAGCCTTAACATGGTATACAACCATTACCACTCATCTTTTACCACGAAGTACTGTTACAACGAAACCATTACAACGCAATGGTATTTACAACGCACATATTTACAACGCATTACACTACAACGCAGCTACTATTACAACGCATACCATTACAACGTAAGTATAGGTAAGTTTATCTTTTTTTTAATACATTTATTAGGGGTATTGGGTTATGGGGTACAGGGGTATTTTAGGGTTCAGGGCTAGGTTTGGGTTTTGGGGTACAGGGGTATTTTTAGGGTTCAGGGCTAGGTTTGTGATTTGGGGTACAGGGTTATTTTTAGGGTTCAGGGCTGGGTTTGGGTTTTGGGGTACAGGGGTATTTTTAGGGTTCAGGGCTAGGTTTGGGTTATGGGGTACAGGGGTATTTTTAGGGTTCAGGGCTGGGTTTGGGTTATGGGGTACAGGGGTATTTTTAGGGTTCAGGGCTGGGTTTGGGTTTTGGGGTACAGGGGTATTTTTTACATATATATTAACAAATTCTTTAATAAAATTTAATTTAAATAATTAAATTATTTAAAAAATTATTAATTACATTATTTAAAAAAATTATATACGTACCTATACTTACGTTGTAATGGTATGCGTTGTAATAGTATCTGCGATGTAATGTCATGCGTTGTAAAGGTATGCGTTGTAAGGTATTCTGCGTTGTAAAAATTGCGTGCTAATGGTATGCGTGGTAAAAGTATGCGTGCTAACAACATATATCCCTTAAAATATCTTTCAACTGCAGTAAAACCACTGAAATGGAAGGTTAGAATACTGATTCAAAGCTTTGTATAGTAAGAAAATATAAAAGTAAAGCAATCATTATAAAACATTTCACATTGCCCCCCTCCCACCATGTCATTGCACTTCATTGCGTCCTAATAGTACAGTTAAGTACTCGCTACAGAGATCAAATATACACAGGGTGGCTATTCTGATGTTCCAGTCAGTACAAGAAAAGCAAACTCACAGCTGGTACATATTTTTACCGTTTATCTGTATACTTCACGATAAATATATAAATAGAAAGCAAGTTTAAATGTGTTATAGGGACTAATACTGAAAGTAAACGAACACAGAAATTGCAGTTACAAATGAATACATAGGATTTAGTTTCCAGTTATTATATGTCATGTCCAGGATCCAGGCCTTTGCAGACTTGAAAATACAACTAATGGCCGGTAGTTTTTTCTCAGAAAGATCTCAACACTAAACAGAAATTCATGACTCACCGGAGTGCTGCCATTCCACAGTCTGTCTCAGAGCACACGGTTAGTCACACAGAGGCAGCTCTTAACAGTATCTCGCTCTGGCTGACTGCAGTTTTCAGTGATTAGGGGACCACTGGAATGTTATTTTTTGGCAGGCTAAGCAGCATTGAAGCAGGCAGGTTAACAAATCGGGTGCACCAGTCAGGTACGCCAACAACCCTCTAAAGGCTCAAGTGCACACAGAGGGCATTAACAATTTCATGTCACGTGAACCTGAGCCTCGCATGCACGCTCAATCGGAGAAGGAATAAGAAAGCGAAAGTTGAAGTTGCCTCCACTCATTTTAACGGCTATAATGTTACCAGCACAAACTGATAGTCCCGGGTGGCGCCAGTGGCAGAGTTTATAATCAACACAAGGCACAGCCCCGAAGCCCGATTTATTCAGTGCAGGTCTACTGGGTATGATTTTCTCACTTGATAGGAAATTGAGAACTAAAAAAATATCATCACAAACACCACGTGTGGCAGTGTGGTGTCTGTTCTCGTGAAGGGGTCCCCTGGAGCTTGGGTGCCCCCTGCACCACCGGGGCTGCGGGGGCCTGTGTTACGCCCCTGCCTCAAACATCACATACACGCAGGGAAGCCTAAACCAATGTGTGCACAAGAACAACAGCCAAACACCTAACTCAATAAAAACACACACAGAACCTCAACAAGACCAGGCATGACCTGTGCAGCAATACTGTGGAAAGGCAATGGGAGCACAGACACAACAGGAGTACAAAACCTCATCAGTCAGGAACAACGCACAGACAACATACCACAACACAGACAAGAAGTGCATCAACACAAAAACAATCATGGACACAAACTGGGAGAAATGGGCCTACAATGACACACAGATAAACATACCACACCACCCATAAAGTCAACATGGTGTCATAGTGTACCACATGCATACACATGCACAAGATTGACAAAAAACTGCTCAAATATGAGAGGAGGAAACACCAAGGATGCACCAAACACAACCATAAGGACTAGAATGGACCTAAGTACATGTGAAAACACACAAGTAAGGCACAACACATCTGAATGAAACACACCAACAAAACCACACACACACTGGCATGCAAATATAACACCACACACAGAGCACCTGTCAACTGTAAGAGACAACACAGCCCAAACACTGCACACAGCCACATCAGACACACAACATATGCACATGCCAAGAAATCATATAGCAAACACTGCATCACATCAGGGGATGCAAACCTGGGTAAGGACAAGGCAACATACACTCACAGCACTGCAAGCGCACCAAGCAGTGTGTGCACAACAAACATACCTGTTCCACACAGATATAAGTGACACACCATGAACACCCACAACAACAATCAAAAGAGCACACAGACAACACCACAGCCAGGAAGTCAAGCAGTCCTTCAGCAAACACACATACAGCTAACCCAACACCCACAGATGCACAAGTCTGGGATCCCAAAGTGAATAACACAGGATCAGAGGAAACATGCCATAGGCAATGTTGAAGTGGCATGTAGTGCATGTGTCACAGTAAACCATACCCACACAGATAGAGTTTTATTTAGCAGGGACACCGACAAGGCAGACAAATGGAGTAACTTCTTTTTATTCACATATGCCACAGAGAGGCACCAAAATTAGACATTGGTCAGTGGCCAGGACAAACTGCAGATGAGGTACATGAGATCCTGCACAGGCAAGTGGCAAACAGCAGTGAACAACAAGGCCAGTGGCCAGGGCAAAGTGCAGTTGAGGTACATGAGAACCTGCACAGGCAAGTAGCAAACAGCAGTGAACAACAAGGCCAGTGTCCAGGGCAAAGTGCAGAGTATGTCCATGAGAAGTTGGACAGGTAAGGGGCAGACATCAAGGCCAGTGGCCAGTCCAATGCTCAGAGTTGTTGCATGAGATCCTGCACAGGGAATGTGTGTGACTGTACCCTGCCATAGTCAGCAACACAGTCAGGGTGGTAACAATTGGCAGTACAGGCACCGCTGTGGGCGAGACAGGTGTGTGAGGGGACTTCCACTCAGACTTGGCTGACAGTCTAACTGGGAGGTGGCTGTGTGTAGGTCGGGGAAAGTCAGATGACTGGACCGGGGAGAGAGAGTCCCAGCTGAGGCTGAGGCATCAGTAGCCTAGGAAGCTGGAGGGCTGCTTGGACCATGTGGTGTAGTGGCACATGGAGGTGGAGTCATGCTGCCATGAGACACAATGTGGGTGGGAGATTGTTGAGGGGTGCCTTTCCACTTCTTTGGGATTTGAATGGCTTCCCTGTCTTGGGATTAATGGAAAGTGGTGTGAACACAACAGGCACACTCACCACCAAAGCTGCATCAGGTGCAGACAGTGCCCCTCCCTATGGGGACATGCTGGATCCAGCAGGAAGCTTGGCCTGGCCTTGCCTATGCCCCTCCATCCCCTGTTTACCAGGTGTACCCACTACAGTGTCCTCCTTTCCCTGCTTCACAGGGCTTTGGATAGGAGTAGAAGTTGCAGGTGAATCTGTCGTGGAGCTCTTCTTATGTGTACTCTTAGCAGGCACCACCTTCTCAGCATGCATGGAAATGTGTCTGCCTGTCTCTGCGAGACGCTTTTGGGACAGGAGAGCCCTGGGCTGGGGATGCCTCCAAGGCATGTGGCCCTTAGGCCTGCTACTTGCCTTTGTGGCTCTTGGTGTCGCCTGATGGGCTTTTGTCTTTGCACTCTGGGGTGGCTTTAGTTTTATGTGGGGATGGTGTCTGTGCCCTGGACCTCTTGGGCTGCTGCTGCTGTGTGCTGCATGTACTTTATCTAGCCCTTGAGGTCTGTGGTGTGTGGTCACCATCGTCAGACATGGCCCCTGGCAGGGGGGTGGACAAAGGGACTGAAGCTGTACTCTGAGATTGTGCCAGTTGAAGGGCTGCCGTCACAGTGGAGGACAAAGATTGGAAAGTCATGTGTAGCCCATCCACATCTGAATGAATGCCCTCCATGAAAGCAACCACCTGTGCCAACTTTTGTTGTGGTCTACAAAGGCATTGAGGAGAGCTGTTTGGCTCACACACAGCTGGCGCAAAAGGTCCACAGACTCAGCACTGATGACAGCAGGGGGGACAGGTGCAGGGGCAGCAGTGCCAGGGGTGAAAGACACTCTTCCATTCTTACCGGTGCGAACAGAGGGAGCCTAGAGGATGTAGGTGGGAGGGTGGACACTGTACACTGTGTGGTGGAAAAGGAGGCTGAGTTCCCATTCCCTGTGCCCGCCAACATAGATGCATCACCGCTGGCGTCTGATGACGTTGAAGTCTGTGTCCCTGACTGTGATTCCTCAAGCAGATTCCAGTCCCCTGCCCAGGCGCTGGTCACATCTGTGTCACTATGCTCATGTGCAGCAGTTGTGCTTGATGCCTCACCACTGGTGTCTGTCCCCTGACCGTCCGTGCCCACGGGAGATGCTGCATGAAAAAGAGAGATGTAGGTTCAGTTCATTAGCATCAACAGAACATTCATATGCAAGCAAAGCATCACTAAAGATGATAACATTTCCCTGTTACACACCACCCCATTCAAAAACATTGTGCGACTTAAATTTTGACTAGATCCTTTGCTGTCAACAAGCTAACGGGGCACAAGTTAGCCATGTGATGACCACACAGCACATTATACTTTCTATGGCTGCGTTCAACAAGACACACAAATAGCTCTGAGCACACCTAGGGCCCTGAAGGGGGAAAAGATGTACCCCACCACATGTTGCCACTGCCATATCTGGGTGAAGGGGACAACACAGATACAGACGACAACATAACAGTCCACACTTGCCATGAGCTTATGCCATACACCATGTTGTACTGTGGGGCACAACTACCGTTGCACATTGGTGTCAGATGTCTAAGCCTCAACATACTGAGCTCAGGCAATACATGCATTGATGAAAGCATACTCAGATTTTGCACAGTGCCGTACCCTTACATGGGATTTCCCACACTGACCCAATGCTGACGAGTCCTGAAGCCCACGACTCTCAATGCAATGGCAAATGCATGACAGCTGCACCCAACACAGGGGCTACTTACAAGACCCTGCATCACACTACCAACATCACATAGCCCAGCACAGGCTGTGAACACATGCAGACACACACAGCCGAAGTCACCCTTCCAAGTATACTTATACCTAGCTTGCTGCTGATGCTCCTTCAAACGTGCATCCAGCTCAGGCTGTGTCATGGCCAGGATTCGGGCTATTGGTGGTGTCATGCTCCGCTGCGCCAACTTGCCAGTCCGAGGGAGCAGCCCAAGCGTCATCTCCAACACATTCTTGCTCAGCCAGCAGATGTCATCACACCTCTTGTGACAGTGGGTGGGACGTCGGTTGGAGACACCCACAGACCACACCTTGCGTGCAATTGCCCTCCACATGGTCTTACGCTGGTGGACTTTGAGCTGCAGGCATGGGAGGCAAGAGTGAGAAAAATCAGTGACACAGTGTTATGTACCAATATCTCTCAGTACAGGAGCATGACACTAACTCATCCCAAATTCACAGAAATGTCCAACAGAGACAATACAGCGTCTCACATAGTACATGAGCATGGGAGAATCACACGTAAATATATGCAGGTATGAGGGTGGACACAGTACCTGCCCATCTCATACACAGGTAGGATGCCAGCACAGATAGCTATGTGTAGGCTGTCCACATCTACTGTCCATTTTTAAGTTGAGCAAGACATACAGCATATGTCAATATATGTTTGGGGGTTCACTCACTGTGTCCAACACTGTGCATCCAACAACATCCTATCCCTGTGAATGGCTCACTGTGTCATGGATGTCACATTGAGGGGCATGATCTTACAAACCCACACCCTACTCACAAGGGTTGTTGTGTGCAATCTACAGGGCTAAGATGGCTCATTGATGGAGAGTCCTGATAAATACCCACATGTAACACTAGGTACATTCAGTGATGTGTCCTTGCCAGATTAGGCGGTGACTGTGCAGGGCAGGTGAGCTCACACTGAGGTCCAACGTGGGGCATTGGAAATGACACATGAAGGGACAAATTGAAAGTGATTACAGTGCCTACACATGCCAGTCAGTACACATGCTGGTGGGAATGGAGGGTGCTGCGCACAATAGTATGGCAACCTGCTGTGTCATAGATGAATGCCCACCAATAGTGTCACCCTTGGGCGAGGAAGTCCTGACAATAGTGCTGAACTGGAGGTGATGTACAATTAGGAGTCAATCGCAATTGCATCACTCCCCCTTGTATGAAAACCCCAGCTAAGGCCACTGATGGGCCCGTGAATTACATCAGGGACCCACACAGCCATTCACACAAGCAGTCACTTGCCTGACTGCTGCATTACCAAATTGCTGTGTCACTGTATGGCTGACAAGGCAATACATGTCCATCTAGTCTTGATGTACAGGCAGGGAAACATTGTAAAATTGGCTACACACCCCTTTCCCAAGGACACAGCATGCTAGGGACTGCATGACACAACCCCACACTCTCTGGCAAATACTGCAGCAGTTCAACTTAATTTGTGCCCCCACTGCACTCTCACTCCCACTCTGGAAGACTTACCACGACATTTGGAGAACCATACAGCCTCAGATTCGGTGTGAGCACCTTGTCCACCAGGACCTCCAGCTCCTCGCTGGTGAAGGGACTGGCACGGATCTTCTCAGTCCTCGACAGCACGGTGGACAGGAAACAGCAGCAGCAGCAGTTGGTGGTGAGGGGTCTCAGGTAGCAGTCCCTGGAGACAGGTGCAGCAGCAGCAGTTGGTGGTGAGGGGTCTCAGGCAGCAGTCCCTGGCTAAAGGTGCAGCAGCAGCAGTTGGTGGTGAGGGGTCTCAGGCAGCAGTCCCTGGAGACAGGAGCAGCAGCTGCAGTTGGTGGTGAGGGGTCTCAGGCAGCAGGCTTGGTGATCTGTGGAAATGTGAGGCTCTCTCCCACACATATATAGCCCCCTGGGCTAGTTTCAGTGGTACTAAGCTGCTGCAATTGGTGTTCCAGGTCAGCCTTTTTCAAATGCATCCAATGACCGGCTCTGCGGTGGTGGAGCACACCTATCGCGACTTTCAAAATTGCATTAGTCTACCACGCTTGCAGTTCTCTTTGGCTGTAAGGGCATGGTCCATGGCAGTGACACACTGCAGGGGCCAGGCCGGCGCTACCGCGGCGGTACAATTTTTCAATTGCATCCAATGACCGGCCCGCAGTGGCGAAGCACGCCTACCGCGATTTTCAAAACTGCATTAGTCTACCGCAATTGCGGTTCCCATTGGCTGTAAGGGCATGGTCCATAGAGGTGACACACCGCTGGTGCCAGGCGCTAGCTACCGCGCTTTGTGTGCCATACATTAATATGAGTGACCACGATTTGGGTGGCGGAGCATGCCAACTGCCATTTGGGCATGTGTATATGGCTATCACTACCGCACTTGCGTTTTAGGGATTGGTGGTGACACACCGCTGGTGCCAGGCAGTAGCCACCACGATTTGGGTGGCGGAGCATACCAACCGCCATTTGGGCATGTGCATATGGCTATCGCTACCGCACTCGAGTTTTGGGGATTGGTGGTGACACACCGCTAGTGCCAGGCAGTAGCTACCACGATTTGGGTGGTGAAGCCTTGACCACTGGTTCAAGGTCAGCACTCTCCCCAGCAGCCTCGCCTGCACGCCGTGCTTCTAACTGCCTCCCAGCTCCTAGGTTTGAGCCAGCAGTCCGCCCAGCGGTAACTGCTCCTGCCTCCTGCGCTTGCTGTAATTTTCTCACCTCCTCTCCTGTGCCCCATAATGTGTGTGCATTGAGTTTTATTTCTATTGTACTGTATTCTGGTATTGTGCCCCCTTCCTCCAGGCACCTTCAGTGTTGCCCGTGCTTTCCTGCCACTGCTGCCCCTGCGGCCTCGCTCACCGATCAAGCCCGCACCCGCACCCTCCCTGCTCCCGCCCCCCTCCCTTTCTTATGGCGACCTATGCAGGGGAGCGCGTGTGAAGCCTTGACCACTGGTTCAAGGTAAGCCCTCTCCCCAGCAACCTTGCCTGCACACCGCGTTCCAACTCCCTCCTAGGTTCGAGCCAGCAGTCCGCCCGGGGGTACCTGCTCCTGCCTCCAGCGCTCGCCGTAATTTTCTCACCTCCTCTCCTGTGCTGCCTATTGTGTGTGCTTTGAGTTTTATTTCTATGGTACTGTATTCTGGTATTGTGCCCCCCTTCCTGCAGGCACCTTCAGTGTTGCCCCCACTTTCCCGCCGCTGCTGCCCATACGGCCTTGCCCACAAATCCAGCCCGCACCCGCCCTCTCCCTGCTCCCTGCTTCTGCCCCCTCCCTTTCTTAAGGTGCGCCTAAGGCAAGCCCGTCTGCGCCCGGACCGCACCCAGTGGTTGCCTGTGCAACTCCCTGGCCTCCTTCTTCCACTCTCCATGACTAAGCAAGTCAACACCATCTCATCCTCCTGCTTCAACACCCTCCGCATGCTCCGAAAGATCTACAAGTGGATCCCCCCAACACTAGAAGAACGGTCACCCAGGCCTTTGTCAGCGGCAGACTGGACTACTGAAACGCCCTCTATGCGGGAGCCCCATCCAAACTACTGAAACGACTGCAACGCATACAGAACGCATCTCCACGCCTGATCCTCGATATCCCTCACCTCAGCCACATCACAACCCACCAGAGAGACCTGCACTGGCTCCCCGTCAATAAGAGGATCACCTTCAAGCTCCTCACCCACGCACACAACGCCCTCCACAACACCGGTCCGGCATACCTCAACAAACGGCTCACCTCTACACCCCAAACCGCCAGCTCCGCTGCCCGACCTCACCCTCACCACCATCTCCCGCATCAGGAGAACGACCACCGGTGGCAGATAATTCTCCCATCTCGCAGCCTAGTCCTGGAACACCCTCCCTATCCTCCTACAGCAGACCGAAGACCTACTAACCCTTCAGGAAGCAGCTCAAGTCCTGGCTGTTCGAGCAGTAGCCGCACCCCCCTACCCCCCAGTGCCTTGAGACCCTCACGGCTGAGTAGCGCGCTTTACAAATGTCTTGATTGATTGATTGAACCGCCATTTGGCCATGTGTACATGGCTATCACTACCGTACTTGCGTTTTGAAGATTGGTGGTGACACACTGTTGGTGCCAGGTGGTAGCTACAGCAATTCGTGTGCCATACATTAACATGAGTGACTGATTTTGGTTGCGGAGCACTGTGACAGCACCTATGGAAACATCATGCTGTGTCAATGGCCAATGGACAGTTGTCAACAGTGCACAGTGGCCACATAATTAATGTCACATCATTGTGCACACAATGCCTATGTAACATTTATCCCACGGCTGACTACACATGCCATGTTTGTGTATGTGATTTGGGACATTGACATGTACTCCCTCACATGTCACTTGTGATATTGATGGGCATGTACACAGAACAGTGTTGTGATGGACTCTCCGAACGGGTAGACATGTCAATGTGTGAAAGTGCTTGGAAAATCTGAGTGATGTATGTCTCAATGAACAATGAGCAGATTTGGAGGAGCTACGCGGGCGTCCGAGATGGTCGCGTAAGCAGAGGGCTCCCGGGACCCGCGCCGCCCTCCTGCGACTATCCTTGAAATATCCTGATATTATTATTGGCTTTTGAAGATCTACTCTTGCTGACTCCAATATCCTTTCAAAAATCGAATTTGGATGTCGGGAGCCGATTTTACACCAACTTCATCTTTCTGGCCCTGCCCCGCTCGAGACTGGGGACTCTGCTGTTTTGGTGGGCCGAGGAGTAAGTCAACAACAACGGCCTTAGGGACATCCTCCCAGTCGGCCTCATTGTCACTTTCAGTTTCGATTTCTCCTCGACCCCTCGATTGACTAATCTGAGAGCGGATCGGCTCCCAAGTCGGTGCAGCGTCGACCCGCTGTGTTGTCCTGCCATATCTCTCTACCCCTACTTCATCCCTCGATTCGCAATCTACAGTATTGGCCTAAAATTCTGATCCGGTATCTCAACAGCATCGGCCATTTTCACCAGGTCCAGAGGGCCCCTTCGGGGCACGGCTTCCAATATGGCTTCCAAACCTGAGTTCGAGAGGCGCAAGACGAAGACGCCGATCCGTGGGGGACCTATTCAGACTAATGTGATTGACCGCTATACGCAACCGAAGGGTTCCCCCGGCAGTACCGGACGTACTCTTGCAGACCCCAAGACAGACTCTGCCGCGCCATCGGAGGTTTCGCTCCAGGACCTGATGAATGCCATTACTGGGATGAAGGCTGATATGGGGCTACAGTATGAGGCTCTTGCCTCCAAGATCGATACTGTGGCTGTCGATGTCACACTTATCAGAGCGGATCTGGCTAAGACTAATGAGAGGGTCAAGGCCTGGATTTGAAGACCTCCAGTCTCATCACTGATATGGCGGACGCACAGTTGGAAATTGGTAATCTGCGATCATCGCACGACTTGATGGCCCAACGACTGGACGAATATGAAAATAGGGCCCGGCGGAACAACATACGCTTGGTCGGAGTGCCAGAAAATCAGGATGACACCACTGTCGACCTTCTTGTGGAGGATTTGATCCTCAACCATCTTGCTCCCGCTGGACTCAGCAAATTCTTCGCTGTTGAACGTGCTTATCGCTTCCCGGGTGGGAAGATTAAACCGGGCCCCCCCCCAGGCCTATTATTGCACGGCTTTTCCATTTTCGAGACAGAGACGCTATCCTCCAGGCCTCCCGAGGTCGTGGCCCATTGAAGTTCGACAATAGTACTGTTAACATCTACCCGGATTTTAGTGGAGAAGTGTGGCTCACTGGTTAGAGGAGGCAGACCTGGAAGCAGAGGTCAGCCCTGGACCAGGGTTCAATTCCCGGCTCGGCGGGGTCTTGAGTCCTAAAATGTCCATGGACTCGACAATTCTCACTCCGGTGCCTACTCGATTCACGGGTTCACACTCTGCGACTCTGGGCAATAGCTTGCTTAATCTCCACAACAGCCCCTCGCGGCGGGATGCCTGGCTTTCACCTTGCAGATACCCTGCTGGGGTTATCTCACAGGGGAATACCAGGACGGGTTCCCTAAGCAAGCGCTTAGAAACCACTCGGTGATTTGCGCTATATAAATTCCTGTACATTTACATTTACTTCTCAAGTCCAGCGACAAAGGATCGGGTCTCAGGGAGTGAAGAGGCGTTTGCGGGACTTGGGCCTCAAGTATGGGATGTTGTTTCCAGCTCGACTACGCATCGAATATGAGGAACGAACATTTTTCTTTGATCGACCAGACTGTGCCAGTGACTGGCTCGACTCATTGCCGAAAAGAGACGATCTAAACGGACACCCCGGTGGAGCAGAGGGGGGTGCATCGGCCCAGGATTGACACTGTGGTTCTCGACGTCCGGTTTCTTGTTACTATTTATCAGCTGAGTTGTGCCATTTGCTTCATTATTGTTAGGGTTGAGCCCGAGGGTGGTTCGGGTGTGGGTTGACTCTTTTCCTCCTCCCGGGTTCTTTGTGTAGTGTAGTTATGAGAGGGCGACAGGCACACTGCAAATTGGGGTGGCTTTTTAGTCGTACGCAGGGGTGCAGGGTGGGGGGTGTTGTAACGGGGGTTGTTGGGGGGTGGGGGGAGGGATGGTTTTTGTTATTGTATTTGTTTTGTTCACATGGCACTGTATGCTTTGCTCTTATCCTTCTGTAGTTGGGTTCCGAGGGGGGAGGGTTACGGTCCTTTTCCGGGATGGGGGGTGGTGAGTTGAAGTTACTGTCCTGGAACGTTAATGGTATGGGGGATAAGATTAAACGTGACGTTGTTTCTCAGTTCCTTCGGCGCCAGTCCCCTGACATTGCTTTGTTACAGGAGACCCACCTGAGAGGGAACGCATGCCGGGCTTTGGATAGACGTGGTTATAGGCTGGCTGCTCATGCTGGATTTACCTCCGGGTCCAGAGCGGTGGGCATTTTAATTACATCATCTCTGCCCCTTGAAATCGATGAGATAACGCTCGATGATAGGGGTCGATATGCTGCTATATCGGGGAGATGGGAGGGTAAGATGCTCTCAATAGTTAATATATACGTCCCCCCGGGTCTCCAGGCCACTACTTATGCTGACCTCGGTCGGCTTTTGTTGGGTGTTCCTGGTGGTCTCCTTATTCTTGGGGGAGATTTTAATTCTGTGGTCTCTGGTAACTCTGATCGATACCCCCCCAGAGACCTACCCAATTTCCAGATGTGGCTTTCTGAACTGCTGGAAACCTTTGGATTGGTGGATGTTTGGAGGATGCTACACCCCACGCAACTGCAATATACGTTTCATTCTGGGGCCCACGGCAGTCTTTCTAGAATCGATTATTTCTTACTGCCGTCGGCCCACTCGTCCTCCGTGTGGGAGGTCCGTCACCTCCCCAGGGGCATCTCGGATCATTCCCCTCTGTGGCTAAGGGTAGCGGTCGGGGTAGGTAGCGAGGGCAGAACTGCTCCTATTAATCCTTGGTACTTGCGAAACCCCAAGACGCGCTCTGAGCTGGTTAAGGCTATCGATTGTTATTTTAATGAAAATGTGGGGTCTGTCTCCTCTTCTGTTTCACTATGGGAGGCTTTCAAAACTGTTATTCGGGGTTATGCACTGTCATTGATTGCGGCTACCAAGAAGGCCAAACATGAAGACTTATTGCATCTCGAGGATGAGATAACTGTACTTGAAAGTGAACTGGGTGGAAATGATACTCCTGCAACTTTACACTCCCTAGCTTTGAAGCAGGCTGACTACAGAGCCCTGGTGACAGACGTGGCCAAAGTCATGAATAGAGACCAGCAGGGTAGACTCTACAATGTGGGTGATAAGGCGAGTAAGCGTATTGCGTGGTTGGACAAGTCTGAGAGAGCGAATCGAGTTGTTCCGGTGATTGTAGGGTCAAATGGGGATCGTGTGACTGACCCGATTGGGATTGTTGATTGCTTTGTGGACCATTTTCAGATGGTCTATGCCTCTGTGAGCGATAGGGATGAGCGTGATTCCCGGTTGCTGCTGCGTGATATCGCGTTACCCTGCCTCTCAGATGAGGACAGGGCTATGATGGATGCGCCTATAACGGTGGATGAGGTAGCTGGTGCCATTCGCGTCCTTCGGTCTGGTAAGGCCATGGGGCCCAATGGATTGCCTGTTGAGCTCTACAAATTGCGACCAGACAAAATGGCGCCATATTTGAGAAAAATGTTTCCCGAGGCCTTTGATATTGGTCTCCTTCCTCTTGACCATCGTTGTCATCCACAAGGAAGGTAAACCGCATGATCGTTGCGCCTCCTATAGACCCATTTCACTGCTTAACGCTGAGCCCAAGATACTTGCCAAATTACTGGCTACTCGACTGATTAAGGTGGTCGGCGACTTGATCCATCCGGATCAATCCGGTTTCATCCCGCACCGAAATACCGCCCTTAACCTTAGGAGACTCCACGGAGTTCTCGCGAGAGCTGGAACTCTGACTGAGTCGGCCATTTTGGCTTCCCTCAACGCCACCATGGCTTTTGATACAATTGAATGGCCTTATCTCTGGGCAGCTCTCTCCAAGTTTGGTTTCGGCTCGACTTTTATCGCCTGGGTGAAGCTCCTTTACGAACGACGCTGGCCCAGGTGGTGGTGAACGGCAGGGTGTTTGGTTTTTTTGCACTTGGGCGTGGCACCCGTCAAGGTTGTCCGCTGTCTCCGTTGCTTTTTGCCCTCGCCCTGGAGCCCTTGGCCGAGTGGCTTCGATGGGAGCCCTCGATCAAGGGTATCCAGTGGGCCCCTGACTTGGAAGATCGAGTCTCGCTATATGCAGATGACATTCTTCTTTATCTCACCTCACCCCGGAAGTCTCTCAATGTGCTTTTCGATGTTCTCACCTCCTTCGGGAAGAACTCGGGTCTTGTTATTAACTGGACTAAATCCTGTGTTTATGTTCTGGCCGGGGATCTTCCCCCGTTGCCCCGTACATTCCCGATTCAAGTGGTCGAGACTGGTTTTAGGTACCTGGGGATTCATGTCTCTTTGGATTCCACCGTCCGCTACGACCGAAACCTTCATGCTCCTCTCCAGCGGCTTAAACTTGATGTCTCACGATGGCGTCAATTGCCCCTCTCCCCATTGGGGCGTGCGACACCCTTTAAGATGATGTCGCTCCCTAGGTTCCTATATGCACTTCAGAACTTTTTTGATTCTATACCCCCGGGTATTTTCGTGAGGTCGAGAGCCTTCAGCTGCAGCTGATTTGGGACGGGCGGGCTCGTATCTCCTTATCCAAACTCACTTTGCCGTGGTATGACGGTGGTATCGCCCTCCCTGACATTAGACGCTACTACTGGGCCTCGCAGCTAAGCGTGGTCAATCATGTAACCTACGCCCCCGGTCATACTCCTGCCTTTGCGATGGATAAACATCTTCTGCCAGGTGGGAATTTCAACAGAGCACTGTATTCTAAGAAACCATTTCAGGCCCTGACTGGCCCTACGAAAAGTGCTGTGCGAGTGTGGCGAGACGCGAATGCTGCTATGGGGTGGAGTGATAGGTTAACCCGAGTGACACCGTTGTATGACTTTGACCGACGGGGCAATTTGTGGTGAACAAAAGGATTTGATAAATGGGACATGATTGGTAGCAGCAATGTGGAGGATCTCTGGTCCAAAGGTAGTGTTAAGACTGTCGAGGCGCTCAAAGTAGAATATGAGCTTGACGACAGGGAGCACTTCAGGTACATTCAGGTGCGACATGCCTTGACCTCTGTCTTCCCCCCGGGGACAGAGATTCCCCAATCCTCGCCACTAGAGGATCGCATTCTTGACGGCCATGTGCCGGACAGTACTATTTCCCTGATCTACAAAAAACTCATTAATAACAGGGCTGATTTGCTCAAACGGCTAAGGGCCTCGTGGATCGCAGACGGTCTGGAACTCGATGATGAGGATTGGCAAATGGCCGTTTCCTCCCCTAAGGAGGTGGCCATACCTGCTCGCCTCCGTTTTGTACAGTTGAAGATCCTCCATCGAGTATATGTAACTGGTACGCGTCTGGTGCGAATGAGTTTCTCTCTTGATGGATTATGCAAGCGTGGCTGCGGTATGAGTGGTACCTTCCTGCATATCATATGGGAGTGTCCTGAGGTGTCTTCCTTCTGGTCTAGAGTGCATGCGATTATGGAAAGGGTCACCGGGGTCTCTCTATTGCCTGAGGCCCAACGATGCCTTCTTAATGTCTGGGAACCGACGGACTACAACTCGGCCCAGACTTTTTGGGAGACTCTTGGTAACATGGTTGCCAAGAGGGATATTGCACAATTCTGGGGTTCCCATAGACCACCCACGATAGCGGCTTGGAAGGAGAACATGGACTGGTGTATGCTCAGGGAAAAGACGGTCTATGTGGCTCGGGGCCGACCTAAGAAATGAGGTAGAATTAGGTCCCAATGGAACGCTTACCGTGGGAATATTTGCACTCCCCCACAGGACTACACCATTGATATTTTACTGTCCCCTTAGTTTGCGCTCCGGACGTATGTCTGTGATAGTATGTATACATCGAGCTCCTCGCCGCCCCACATCCCGAGACATGTTCTTCATTATTGTATGATAATCGGATTCCTTTGCCCTCTCCTTTTGAATCCCTGAAATTGACCTTTGCCATGTGTTTGTGTTTTTTGTTGTTCGTTCAGTTCAGCAAAATTTTTAAATTGAAACCTATCATGCTTGCCATTTGATTTTGCGTTATGCACATGAAAATATTGCGGGTCGCTTAACCCACGCGCAAGATGGAGCCCACTGTGCGATGTTATATTGCTTACATGTCATAGCGGCTGGCCCGTTGGGTTGTAGGCAGACAGCTGTGTACTGTGCATAAAGATAATAAAGGTTTAAAAAAAAAAAAAAACAATGAGCAGATTTTACGGTCTACCTTTTTGGCAAATGCACACACTTGTTGTTTACGCTCAGCCTGTTGTCATTATGTTGCTGCTGTGTGTGATATTCAACTTACTCAGCAGCTAGGTCTGAGACAGTGGTGTGACACACATGCTGAATGAGTTACTCCCAGGCCTGTTCATGCTAGATGTGACCATATCCCTTTGTGCATTCTGATAGTCAGATGTTGTTTCGGAGGTACTTGCTGTGTGAAAGAGGACAAGTGTATGAGTTGTGTAGCTGAAGGTGTCCTAACATATGAGCTGTGTAGGCCAAGAACAGGGTTTTAGGTGTGAGGGAAATACTGGGCGCACTGCTTGGGTAGACGTAAAATAGAAGGCTGTCAGGCAAAAGGTGCATGCAGGTAAGGGGCAATTCCCTGAAATCCCTCTAACATATGAGCTGGTCTGTGACTCAAATGTGATAACAGTCATTGTTGGTGTTGTGTCAGTCAAAACCTAAGATGTTGTACACATCTCATGGTGTATTGCATTGACATGTGTCCACTTTGATCTCAACTAGGAGGAGACCAAATCTGCATTGTCCCTTCACAGTGCTGGCAGACATGGAGAATGAGGAGGTCATCCGTAAATTCCATCTGGATAGAGCCACCCTACAAAACCTATGTGCTATGTTGGATCCCCACCTGCAGCCACGCAGGACATATCTACCTGTTTTCACCCCCACTTTTAAGTTGATGGCGGCCCTGAATTTTTTTTGCCACTGGATCATTCCAGTACACGGTGTCCAGCACAGGTGGGATGTCACAACCTATGTTCAGCATGGTGCTGTGTGATGTCCTGTCCACTATGATGATCTACAAGGACAGATGTATCCATTTCCCCAGGGGGGGTGAATTGGCGGCTGAGAAGGGAGATTTTTATGCCCTTGGACACATCCCCTATGTTGTTTGTGCTATTGATTACACACATGTTGGGCTTGTTCCACCACAGGCACGTGAGCACATCTACAGAAATTGTAAACATTTCCACTCCATAAATGTACAGGTGGTGTGCCAGGCAGATATGATCATCTCGCACATGTGTGCATAATTTCAAGGCTCAGCCCATGACTCAAACATCATGTGTAACAGCATTGTACCACAGATGATGGCTAATCTGCTTCCTGGGCGTGCATGGATTGTGGGTGAGTATGCATAGTCAAATAGTGTGCTGTGTGTGTGGCATGCTGTCCTCTGTGTTTCTCACAACTAGGTGACTCTGCATATCCCAACCGTCCTTGGTTGCTGAGCCCACTGCAAAATCCCAGGACACAAGCTGAAGTACGCTACAATGATGCCCATGGCATGACACGTTGTGTGGCGGAGCGTACTTTTGGTCTCCTGAAGTCACGATTTCGCTGCCTGGACAAGACCGGAGGTGCACTGAAGTACTCGCCCAGGAAGGTGTGTCAGATTTCGGTGGCATGCTGCATGCTCCTCAACCTGGCCATTCGCAAGGAGATCGCCTTGCTCCTGGATGCTAATGAGCAGCCAAGGCCCCCACCTGCAAACCAACCCATGCCCAGAGACAAGGGTAGTGGAGACGAGGGTAGTGGATAGGAGGAAGGTGTTCACCTGCATCTACAGCTGAGCAACCACTACTTTACTTGAAGGTGAGTGACGATGTACAACGGATCTATTGTATGATGATGTTGCTGTTGTTGTCAGGGTGTATGTGAGCTTTGTGAATGCAGCCGGTTGTTGACTCAGTGGTGGCTGACAATGTTTCTTGTACAGGGTAGTTTGGTACATCTACAGGTTGCGAATGTTGGCACTGTTGCTCATTGTGATGTGTGCATGATAGATTGGATTGATGGTAAGTGTTGTGTGATGTCTGTGATGCCACACCCAGACTAGTGAATATTGTTCTGTTGTGTTTTCCTAGGTCCCTTCAGCCTCTCCTTGCCTACATACATTCAATACTCCTGGTACATTGCAATAATGGTGGAGATTGCACATCCTGGAATAAACATGGATCAGTAAAAACGACATGTGTATAAGGATTATTTATTTACAATGGTGACATGAGGGGGGTGAAGATTTACATTGCGGTGATTTGTGAAGCAGTGAGTTGACAGTTATGGTAAATGAGAGAATTGAGTAGTCACCACATTGATGTGGTGACCCAGTCCAACAGACAGATGCCATTCATAAGGCAGTGTGGGTAAGGACAGTCCAAAAGAGTCAATGCAGCAGTGAAGAGTGTTGCCATCATGGCAGGCTCCATGACTGATGTTTGGCTGCTGCTTTGTCACGGGATACTCCCAGGGATTTCATGGGCCGGCCCCTTTGTGGCTTGGCAGGGGGCCTCTGCTCTAGGGCCAGTTGGGTCTGAGGACTCAACCCTCTCTGTGGCTGCAGGGGAGGATGTTGAATTGTCATACTGCTGACCACCAGTGGGAGGGGGAGGTGGTGTTTGTGGCACAGGCCTGTCCCTCATTACCGCCACTAGCTGGCCCAAGAGGTCCACAATTTGGCCCATGCGGGTGTCCATGGACCTCATCAGCAGGAGGAGCTCACGGGTATCTTCTTCTGACTGGCCCCTTCAACCTGGACCCGTACATAGACCCCAAGGACTCTGTTTATGTTGTCTAGGGCTTCAGTCCCAGGCTCTGCTTATCTATGACTACCCCTGCCCCTCCCACCTGCCTAGCTGCCACAGACCTGTTGCCTCACCACTGTGTGCCCCCGCATCCTCTCCCTGCCTTCCTCAGTTGGTGGTGTGGGGTGGTCATCCTCTGTGACAGGGAGAGTGTTGCCAGCAGCACTGATGGTGGTGGTGGAGAACGCACAGGCAGTAACAGCAGAGGTCTGCAGAGAGGTTGGTGTTGCAGCAGATTTGGTAGGGGCGACGATGGGGTCCTGGGACCTATTGTGCCCTGGCACACCAGATGGGCCGGCTTCGAGCTCCTCGTCCAAAGAATCCCGGGAGTCAACATCCGAGAGTCCATGTTCCAGGGGGGGGGGAGAGACTGGATCTGCAGGTTGCTGGTGTTGTCCTCTGCAGTCAGTTCTTGGTCACCTGAGGGTTATGTTATGTTATTAAAATTTGTAGAGCGCACGTATACCCGTAGGTGTCTTGGCGCTATGGACGGGCGAGGAAGTCTGCACTGTCGGCTAGTTCTGAAATAGCCAGGTTTTCAAACCTTTCCGAAAACCGATGAGAGAGGAAGAATTTCTGAGCTCAAGAGGGAGCGTGTTCCAAAGTTTGGAGGTAAAAAAATGGAAACTACGCCCACCCCATTGCACGGTACGGGTTATTGGGACCTGGAGTAGTTTAGATCCTGTGGACCAAAGATTCCTGGTGGGTTCATACCAGAAGAACAGGTTTTGAAAAAAGATCGACCCTTTGTTGTTGAGGGCCTTATAGGCTATGGACAGAGCCTTGAATTTAATCCGTTGCTCCACCGGAAGCCAGTGCAACTTGCGGATTTCAGCAGTGACTGAGTGAGTTCTGGGGATATTGAGAAGCAGTCTGGCAGCCGAGTTTTGCACACTTTGTAGTTTTTTGAGACATTGTTTTTGGGCGTTGTCTAGTAATCCGTTGCAATAGTCCAGTTTGGACTGGATCAAAGCTGTAACAACAGCTTTCCTGGCATCTACTGGAATGTATGGGAGAATTTTTCTGATCTTCTTAATAAGAAAGTGGCTTGCTGAGACAATAGCATTTGTGTGATGAATTAAAGCGAGTTTAGGATCGAGCCACACCCCTAGGTTCTTAACTTTTTCCGCCGGTCTAGGGGGTTCACCCATCTCCACTGGCCACCAGAGGTTACCCCAGCATGGTTGGACATTGCCAAAAGTTAAAATCTCTGTTTTAGAGGAGTTTAACTTGAGGCAGTGGGTGTTCATCCAGCAATTGACCGTCCGCATGAAAGTTTGACATTGTGTGGAGGGAGATGATTCTTTTTTATGTATTGTTATGGCAATCTGAGTGTCGTCAGCATATGACGTGAGGCAGAACCCAAAGTTCTGGATTATTGGGGCCAGCTCTGAGATGTACACGTTAAAAAGTGACGGGCTCAGGGACGAGCCCTGAGGCACTCCACAAGGGAGGGTGTATGTATCCGAGCGGTGGGCCTCCAGCTCAACCATAAGTCTTCTATCTTTGAGGAAAGAGGATAGCAGAGCCAAAGCTGTGCCCCTGATCCCTATTCTCTCGAGCCGCTTATGCAAGAGAGAATGGTCAACCGTATCAAATGCGGCTGACAGATCGAGGAGTATAAGCATGGCTGTGCCGCCCCGATCCATCGCCATCCTGATCTCTTCTGTAGCTTTAATCAGTGCTGTCTCAGTGCTGTGCTCCCGGTTTGAGATGGATCCAGCAGGTTATTATCATTGATGAATTGAGTCAATTGGGAATTCATAATTCTATCAATTATTTTGGCTGGTAAAGGAAGCCTGGCAATAGGGCGGTAGTTATTAGGGTCAGTGGGCTCCAGTGAGGGTTTCTTGAGCAATGGGAAGATGGAGGTATCTTTCCAGATTGAAGGAAAGCAGCCAGTCCTAAACATGGAGTTGAAAATATCCGTGAGGCCTGGGCTAACCACATCGCCGATTTCTTTAAGAATTATCGGGGGCAGGGATCGAAGGAGGATCCGGATTTGGAATCTTGGATGTATCTGGCTACGGTCCCAACAGAGACGGGAGAAAAGGCAAGCAGAGTGTTGGTACTATGCTCACTGCAAGAGGAATCTGTCAATGGTACGGGGGTAGAGTTCTGAAAGTTATTGAAAATGTTCAACACTTTAGATTTAAAGGCTGTTGCAATATTATCGCAAAGCTCTTGGTCGCATTTAATTGCTGGACCTTTTACCGAAGAGAGTATGTTCACCACTCGAAAGAGTTCCTTAAAAGAGTTTTTTGCTTCCTTGATTTGTCTGGTATAGAAATCCTTTTTGTTAGCTATTAGATGATCTTTGTAATGCGATAGTGCTGTTTTGTAAGCAGATTTCAGGATGGGTCAATACTTTGTGCGCCAGCGTCTTTCTAATTGCCGGCAGCGCTGTTTTTCCAGCCGAACATCTTCAGAAAACCAGGGAGCTGAGTGGTTTTGTCTATTTCCTGAAATTTTCTTTATAGGAACTGTGGTGTTAAATGCATCGTTAAGACATTTAGAGTATTCTGAGGCTGAAACTTCGGGGGACCCTAGGAATGAGGAACAGGACTTTTCTAGCTTTCCAAGCAGGGAGCGAAGGGATTGCTTGTCCATGAGATCCCATTTTCTTTTGGTAGTAGTGGTGGTCTTAGGTACCTTGGACGATCCCAGGGGGGTAGATCAATGCGTGGTCAGACCACGTTAGAGCCAGCGTTTCCATAGGCGCGAGGTTATTAATAGAAGAAAAGAAACCATCTAAGGTATGGCCGCCTCAAGAGTGGAGGTCTGAATTTTTTGGGAGAGACCTACTGCTTCCAGGGTCTCTAGTAGTGCTTCTGTCTCCCTGTTGGCTTTATCCTCGAGATAGAAATTAAAATCTCCGAGGATGATGAATTCATCCTTTTGTAGACTGGATTCTAAGAGGCTGTCGATGTTGGAGATAAAATGGCTCCTGAATCCGGGAGGCCGATATAGAAGGATACCTTTGAAGGTTTGTTTATTGTTTAGTTCAATGATGAAGAGTAAGGACTCATAAAGAGATGTGGAAGTTGGATAAAACCTGACTGGGAAATGGTCCCTTAGTATGATCGCCACCCCTCCCCCGCGTTTGAGAGGCCTGTCGACCCTTATTGCCTGGTAGCCTGTCGGAGCTGCAGTAACAAAGTCAGGGTCAGATGCAGCATCAGCCCATGTCTCGGTCAGGCAGAGTACATCCAGATCGTGATCAATAATGAGTTGAGATATTTCGTATTTGTGTTTGGCTAATGATCTCACATTTACTAGGCCTCCCTTTAGGGTGGAACTCATCCCAGGAGGGGTGGACTTACTATTTCCGCGGGACTGGGCTGTCTGAAATGCCCTGGTTCTCAAAGGTTCTGGGAGGGAGAAGCCACAGGTGCAGGCTGTATGAGGGTTGCCTGGTATCAATTTACAACAGTTGGGGGTTATTGTGTTGAGACAACGAAGCGCTGTTGAGTCGTACTGCAAGATGTGGAAAGGGCAGGGGTTTTGGCACTGGGCAAGGGCCAGATGCGGACGGGCGCAGACGGGCTTGCCTTTGGCACGCCTTTGGTGCGCCGCCGGTGCACCCGCTGAGCGCGTCCGCTGCGCGAAGTTGCCATTGCCGTCTTATATGTTGCTCGTCCAGCCTCATCCCCCCTCTAGCCCGGAAGTGAATCACACCTGGCGCTCCCTCCACATCAATCGGGTAAGACCCGTGGTGGACCGGGGAGTGCGAGGCAGCAAAGGGCGTCAGAGAAGGAAACGTGTGCAAATAGCAAGTAACGTTGTAAGTAAAGAACTAGCAGATGGGAAATGGTCATTGTGGTGCACCCGACAAGCTTTGTGTTAGCTGTATATTATTCACTGTTTGTACACCACACAGTTGACTAATCATCACATTGTTTGTATGTGTACTACTGTGCCTACTGACATGCTGTTGAGGTACATTCAATATTTGTCCATGGTGTGAGGTATCAATAAATACCATGCGTCACATGCATATTTTGTGATTACAGGGACATGTTGTCATCAAACGACTAGCGCAACAAATAATTTCGGTGAAGCCTCTTTGTTCCTTACTCTGCCCTGGCAGACGTTACATCTGCGCATGAACTATCCATTGTCATCTCATGCATACCTTTGTCATGTCATGTGCATATCTGAATTTGTACCGGCAACCATGCTTTCTTTGTTATCATGTGGTCCTTGCTACTCTTGCCCCATGGCACTTTCACATGGCATTCAGTGCTGTGCATGATTGTGCACAGACTTTCTTCTAGATGTGAATTGGTGTGTCACACTTTGGCTGCGGTGACAGTTTAATTTGCTTAGATGTCTGCAAACTGAGTAACAATAGGATTGGCGTGATATTTGTGCAATGAGAGGGCTGGTGTTGTCATATGGCACCATGCTTTTGAGAGAAATGGCGGTGTGCATGTACTGGCTACTTACCTATTATGTTTTGTCATTTGCCTTGGCTTTGATACACGTGTGTGTGCGTGTGTGTGTGTGTGTGTGTGTGTGTGTGTGTGTGTGTGTGTGTGCGTGTATGTGTGGTGGAGGCTTTCATCCTGCTCAGGTGTGGGACAGGGGACATGGTGGAAGTAGTAGTGTATGCCTCCCACCCCCAAAGAGCCCTACCAAGGAAGATGGCTACCTACCTGTAAGTTTGTTTGTGGTGATACAATGGCTTTCAACTGCTCCTGGGTGGGGGAGTGCTCCATCCTGCTCAGTTGTGGGACAGGAGGGCATGGTGGGAGTAGTAGTGCAGGCCTCCTACCCCCAAATAGCCATCCCAAGGAAGATGGCTACCTACCTGTTAGGTGAGGGTGAACCATACAATGGCTGCAAACTGCACCTGGGTTGGTGTGGAGTGTTACATCCTGCTCAGGGGTGGGACAGGGGCCATGGTGGGAATAGTAGTGCGGGCCTCCCACCCCCAAACAGCCCTCCCAGGGATGATGGATACCTATGTGTAAGTTTGTTTGTGGTGATACAATAGCTGCCAACTGCTCCTGGGTGGGGAGTGCTCCATCCTGCTAAGGGGTGGGACCGGGGCATGGTGGGAGTTATAGTGCAGGCCTCCCACGCCCAAACAGCTCTCCCATGGAAGATGGCTACCTACCTGTAAGTTTGTTTGTGGTGAAACAATGGCTTCCAACTGCTCCTGGGTGGGGGAGTGCTTCATCCTGCTCAGGTGTGGGACAGGGGCATGGTGGGAGTAGTAGTGCAGGCCTCCCACCCCCAAATAGCCCTCCCTGTTAAGATGACTACCTGCCTATAAGTTTGTTTGTAGTGATACAATGGCTGACACATGCTTCTGTGGGTAGGGAGTGCTACATCTTGCTCGGGGTGGGACAGGGGTACCTGGTGGGAGTTTTAGTGCAGGCCTCCCACCCCCAAAAAGCCCTCCCAGGGAAGATGGCTACCTACCTGTAAGTTTGTTTGTCGTGATACAATGGCTTCGAACTTGGGGTGGGGGAGTGCTCCATCCTGCTCAGGTGTAGGACAGGGTGTATTGTGGGAGTAGTAGTACAGGCCTCCCACTATCAAACAGCCCTGCCAGGGAAGATGGCTACCTACCTGTACGTTTGTGGTGATACAATGGCTTCCAACTGCTCCTGGGTAGGGGAGTGCTCCATCCTGCTCAGGTGTGGGACAGGGGGCATGGTGGGAATAGTAGTGCAGGCCTCCTACCCCCAAACAGCCCTCCCAGGGACGATGTCTACCTACCTGTAAGTTTGTTTGTGGTGCTACAATGGCTTCTAACTGCTTCTGGGTGGGGGAGTGCTCCATCCTTCTGAGGGGTGGGACAGGGGGCATGGTGAGAGTTTTAGTGCTGTTTACCTGGACACTTTCAACTCTGTAAATGCTGGCTACCTTTAGGGTGATTCAGATGGAATGAATGTTACATCTGTGGGACATGTGGGATATTGTGGTGCAAATGGATATACTTGTGCCTCTAAGATGTAGCTTTGTAGTTGTGCTGGACAGTACATAGCACTGTAATGGTCTACATTTTTTTGTACTTACCAGCCTCCACTCCCCCGGCTATTCCTGTGAGACTCTCTGGATGCAGTATGGCAAGCACCTTCTCCCATGAATAATTGTTCTTGGTGGAATGGGAGGGCCACCGCCAATCCTCTGAGCCAGCTCACAGTTTGCTCCTCTTCTTTTTGACAACACACTTCAGGTCATGCCACGCTTCATGATTTCCTGCCTGTTGCGTCGGGTGGTCCCTACTGCATTGACCTTGTCGACCATCCTTACCCACATTGGATTTCTTTTGGCCAATGGTGTTTGTTGGACCAGGTTACCAAACAGTTGTGGTTCTACTTTGATTATCTAATCTACCATGACTGTCAACTCACTCTCTGTGAATTTGGGCATTTTCTGTGGTGCCATGGTGTGTGATGTGCAAAGAGGTTAGAGGTGCAGGACTGTAAGGGGGGATGTGCATCGTGTGTGAGGTGTTGAGGGGTTAAAGGTACAGGGGTTGAGGTGGTGGTGGTGCTGTGTGTGGTGTGAATAGTGATGGTGTGTTGATTTGTCTCTCCTTTGTGCTCTGGGGTTGGGCCCTTCAGTTGTGGAGTATTGCAAAGGATTCCGGTCAGGGAAGGGTCTGGTTTTATACTCAGCCGTGTGGGTGTGTCCAAATGGGGTATTGCTGGCAGGTGTGTTGTCCTGGGATTTGTATTTTTGTAGTTGCTATGTGGTTGTCATTGGGTTGTGTTCTGTGTTTTTGGGGGCATGGCTAGTTTGCTGTGTGCACTTTGTGGCCTTGATGTGAGTTTTTTCTGTCGACCGCCATATTTGTCACAGAGCGTCCACAGCGGTGGCTATGCAACAGCTCTTCCGCCGGCTCTCCCATTCATCACTGTTTGCGACCGCAACGCCGGAAACATTGGAATGTACCGTGGTCACATCAGGGATATCCTAATTTTCCGTGCGGTGTCTCAGCTGGTATGGCGGCGGTTTGGTGATTTTCCACCGCGAATCCGACCGCCGCGGATGGATTTTAGCCTTCTCCGCACGCTACGGTTGATTATTTTTGTCGGTTGATCCTAATTTTACAGCCGGTTTTTCCGCTGTACAGGTGGGCGGTTGATTTCCGCTACCATGGCGGTTGGGGTGATTTTCCAACCGCCATTCTAATGGGCCCCTTAGTTCTGAAAGTATCTTATCCACTTCTTATTATGAAATGACAAAATCCCATATTAATCATGCTCCTCTATATTTTAAATATACAAGAATTTGGAATTTTAAATCCAATATAAATGCAGTACTATTTTCAACTGTTAAAGACTGTCCAGTTGCAGTGCGTGTGTTATACCAATTTCCGGCATTCATACAGACTATGTCTGAAACTTGTGCCTGTCCTTGGCCTCACAAATTATGTACGCATTACTGTTATATCCGAAACTCCAAATGTAAATAACAGGTAAATACCCTTAGTTTAAAATTACCCTTACTTTTGTCATAGCCATGGCGACCTTGCTCCCCTATCACCCAAGGGTAAGGCGCAGGTCACCTGCCATGCACTGTTTAAAATGGTGTCAGACGCCAGGCGGGATGACATCACTAGTTAACTCGGGTGGTTGGGAAGTGTAGTTCACTAAAGTTGTGTAATCTATACAACTACCATTACCTATAAACATAGTGGAGGAAGTTATCGCTTTGAATGGAAGGTATAATGTAGACTTTCTTGACGTCCCTAACTGCAGTATCTAACTGTGTCTGATGAAAAGACTAAGACTAATCAAAACTATTATTTATTGGTTGATAGTTACCATAGTCAAGCCATACTACATAATTATAGTTTCTAATTAATGTGAAATACTCAATGTCATCAAATTAGGTCTAGTGACATCCACATGATGCCATAATTAAGCTCATCCTGATCTGTATGTAAACGATGGACCCATCTTTGATCCATCATGAAAAGTAGATGTATTAAATTCACCCTTTCCGTCTTCACATCAATGTTGTCTATGACTACTCATGCCAAGTCATTCTCTGTATATTTCATTTAGGGTGCCAATTGCAAAAGCACCAAGGTGATGGAAGGAATGGTTACATTTGTATGTTTGATGACTGCTCCGAGTGGTGGAGATATGCCCAGATATAAATCCCATGCTCACGTTGCCACTGGAACCAAGCTACAACCGACTGATGAACCCCAATCAAGATAAAACCAGTCTTGTGTTACTTGTGTTCTGGTTCATGGAGGAACTGACCTGGCAGTTCAGGCTGGACTGTGCCTATTGACGCATGGTTGAGACTAATTTCCCCATGGAGTGGTCCAAACTGAGGGAGTAATGGGGGTCAAGAGAGAGATGGGTTGCAAAATTACCCCAAGCAAGAGCCAGTGGTTAGACCTATTGGAATCATTCCTCACATCATCTTTGGAGTGTTTGATGTACCGCCTTAAGTTTCTGGGTAATGCCCAGACATGGATCTCATGCTCACTGTGCCACTGGAACCAAGCTACACCCAACCAAGGAACCCCAATAATGGGCAAAAACAGTTTTGGGTTCCAATTCAGGAAGGGCTGGGCATGGCAATGAAGGCTGTACTGTTCTTTTTGAAGCACAGTTCGAGACAGATTTGCATAGTGGAGTGGTGTGGCTCACTGGTTAGAGGCGGCAGACTCGGACGCAGAGGACGGCCAGGGACCAGGGTTCAATTCCCGACGCGGCAGGGTCATGGACCAGGGTCAGCAGACTCGATAATTCTCGCCTAAGTGCCTACTCTAACCAGGGATCACACTCAGCAACTCTGGGCATTAGCCTGCCTCATCTCCACAACGGCCCCCCACATACGCCAGGGATGCCTGGTTTCACCTTGGAGATACCCAGTAGGGACCATCTCACAGGGAAAGCCAGGACGGGTTCCCCAGCGGTCTACAGCGCGGAGATACCCCATGTGGGGTGATTCATGCGCTTTACAAGACATCATTACATTACATTACATATGGCTGGGTCAAAACTGAGGTTGCATGGTGGGTAAGGAAATGATGGGCTGGAACACTACCCCAAGCGATTGCCAGTAGTTTGACTTATTGCAAACATTCCTCTCATCATGTTTGGTGTGTGGCCAATTTATGTTCGAGTTTAAAAATAATTAATGTAGAAGATGACTGCCAGTCTCTGCATTTCACATCTCTGCCCCTCGTGACTCCACCCATTTTCCACAGCCACACCTTCACCCCCCATCTATAGGTTCCTGGAGTAAATGTTTTCCATTTCCGCCACTGAGTGCATTTATATAACGCAGCTATCACTCCACGGAACATCTTGGCGCTTGATGCCAAACTAGGTGGAACAAGTTGGCTAACTGTGTCAGGTTATGATCTCCTAATTGGTGCACAGACAAAATATCAAGTTTCTTTTTCGACCTACCTTAGTGGTGACAGAATATCGAAATCAAGAACATCGGGGACCAGAATATCGACCTGAAAGTAAGAAATATTCTTTTTATAAATATCGAAGGTAATTTTATCGATAGCAAACATATTGATGTTAATAATATCGATGTTTATGTTAGTTATGTATTTTAGTATGTATTTGTTTTGTATTTTTTGTATTTTTTTATTAAATATATGTATTAATTGTTTAGAAGTTAATACATTTTTTTAAAGTACATTTTGCATTTTAGTACCGTAGCAGGGTGTTGGTTTTTAGGGGAATATGGTATTGATAATCAATTTATTTTTAATTAAATATTAGTTGGTAATTAATTTTTAATGATTGATTAATTGATATTTATATTAATTGTATAGCCATTTTTATTACAGAGGGTTGTGGCTTTATAGGGGAATAGGGTGGGAAGTAATTTATTCGTAATTATGTTTTTTTATTTATTGGTATTGATAATTAATTACATTTTAATAATTATTAATTGGTAATTAATTTGTATGAATTGATAATTATATTAATTTGTTATTTGAGCATGTTGTGAGTTTATAGGGGAATAGGGTAGAAAGTAAATTAATTATAATAAATGAATTAATAATTTTTATTTTTGGGTATTCATAATTCATTTATTTTTTATTAATTATTATTTGATCATTCATTTTTAATAATTAATTAATTAATATATAAATTGTGTTAATTTAGTTTAGGAGTGGAATGTGTGTTTAAAGGGGAATAGGGTGGGAAGTAATTTATTATAATTAAGTACATATTTATTAATATGTATTGGTATTGATAATTAATTTACTGTTAATGAATTATTATTTGGTAAATTTCTTTTTTTTAATTTTTATATTTGTATGTGTTGGTATTGGTAAATGTATTGGTAATTAATTATTAATTGGTAATTAATTTTGAATAATTAATTAATTGATGAATATATTAATTGTGTTAATTTAGTTTAGGAGTGGGTTGTGTGTTTTTTTTTTTTTTTTAACTGTTTATTTGCAGGATAGTAAAATTGCACAATCGTTACAGTACATGCAGTCACTTATCTTACATCCCATTGAAATACATCAGTTGTACCGTACTCGCTCATGTTGCCTTTTCCTATTTTCAACCTGTTACACTATTCCCAACTCAACCCCCCAACCCCCCCCTCCCAATATCCCTCCCCCGGCACTCCTAATCAGGCATAGTATGGGTTCAGACATGACGGTACAGTATGTACCCTGTTCCTTGTTAACCCACCCCTTTGTCGCAATGCCATGCATGTCCATATAAAGGGCATCGCAGCCCAATTTGAGTTCTTCCTGTGCAGTGCACCTGTGTCCTTGTATGGGTCACTGTCACATGACATTCGGGCATTCAGGGGAATCCAATGAAGCGGTGACCCCAAAGCAATCAGCTCATTTCAATCACTCAAGGACGACCCCACAGAGGTAGCATCCTCATCCAACATTTCAAAAGATAACATAATAGTGTTCCATTCGAGGGATATAGGAATCCTTCTCAAGCCTTTACGCTCTTCGGTCTGTATTGCCATTCCCTCCGCCTTGCCCCACCTCACCACCTCCGCCTTCCACATCTCCGGGTCAGGGGGCCTGCTCGACTTCCACCTCATGGTAATGGTACGTTTTGCCAGTAGCATTGCTAGGTCAACAAACCTTGTGGCCACACTTTTCTTGCGTTCTGCAGGTCCCAGTCCCAGTAAGCTAGAGGATATAGTGTTGTGTTGTCTGTTGGGGGACACCCTGTGTAAGGCGGTGTGTACCGTTGCCCAAAAATAACCTAATTTCGGGCACTCCCATAACATGTGTATTATCCTCGCATCTTCCATGCCACACCGGGGGCATGAATCCAGTGTGTTGGGGAACATTACGTGCAATCGGTGGGGTGTGAGGTATGCGCGGTGTAGGATCATGAGTTGGATGAATTTAAATTGTGGGTTCCGCGAGACTTTCCTGGGGAATGCAAGGGCCCGCTCCCACTCTTTATCTCGAAACACTCGACCTGCATCCCTCTCCCACGCCTCGCGCAGTGGCTGCAACGACACCGCCCTCCCTTCACGTATACCACTTGTAATCCATTTTGTTAAATGGCTCCCCGTACCCATCAGGTATTGCATCGTGTGTAGTGGATTTATATTTGGTTCTATGCTGTCCGGTGCCCAGTGCCGTGTGATGTAGTCGCGAGTGGGTTGTGTGTTTATAGGGGAACAGGGTGGGAAGTCATTTATTATAATTAAGTAATTATTTATTAATATTTATTGGTACTGATATTTAATGTATTGTAATTAATTATTAATTGGTAATTAATTTTATTTATTGACATTGATAATTGATTGTTAATTATTTACTAATTTGTAATTCATTTTTATTAATTTATTAATTGATCATTATATTAATTGTGTTAAATTTGATGCGGAGTGGGTTGTGTGTTTATTGGCGAATAAGGTGGGAAACAATTTAATGTTATTAAAGTAATTAGTATTTTTTAATTTATTGGTATTTATAGTTAATTTACTGGAAATGTATTAATAAATCATCATTTTATTTAAAAAAAACATTAATTGATAAGTATGTTATTTTTAACCCCTACAATATCCAACACTTATCATACTGTTGCTCTCTCTGGAGTGGGAATAATAATTTTTACCCCAACGCTATTCAACACTTTCCCTACTGTAGCCCTCATTAGAGTGGGAATAGTAATTTTTACCCCTATGCTATCCAACACTTTCCCTACTGTTGCACTCACCGGAGTGAGAATAGTAATTTTAACCCTTTCGGTATCCAACGCTTTACTTACTGTTGCACTCTCTGGAATGGGAATAGTAATGTTTACACCTACGCTATCCAACACTTTCCCGACTATTGCACTCTCTGGAGTGGGAATACTAATTTTTACCCCTATACTATCCAACACTTTCCCTACTGTTGCACTCTCTGGAGTTGCAATAGTAATTTTTACCCCTACGCTATGCAACACTTTCCATACTGTTTCACTCTATGGAGTGGGAATAGTAATTTTTCCCCCATGCAATCCAACACTTTCCCTACTGTTGCACTCTCTGGAGTTGGAATAGTAATTTTTACCCCTACTCTCCAACATTTTCCCCTACTGTTGCCCTTTCTGGAATTGGAATAGCAATTATGATCCCTACGCTATCCAACACTTTCCCTACTGTTCCACTGTCTGGAGAGGGGAATAGTAATTTTTACCTTTACGCTATCCAACACTTTCCCTACTGTTGCACTCACTGGAGTGAAATAGTAATTTTTACCCCTACGCTATCAAACACTTTCCCTACTGTTGCACTGTCTGGGGTGGGGAATAGTCATTTTTACCTCTGCGTTATCCAACACTTTTCCTACTGTTGCACTCACTGGAGTGGGGATAGTAATTTTTACCACTACGCTATCCAACACTTTCCCTACTGTTTCACTCACTGGAGTGGGAATACTAATTTTAACCCTTTCGCTATCCAACACATTTCCTACTGTTGCACTCTTTGGAGTGGAAATAGTACTTTTTACCCCTACGCTATCCAACACTTTCCCTACTGTTGCACTCTCTGGAGTGGGAATAGAAATTTTTACCACAACGCTATTGAACACTTTCTTGACTGTTGCACTCTTAGGAGTGTCAATAGTGAAAAAAATTCTCTTCGCTATCCAATATTTTTCTGTATTGCTTTAGTTAATGTTGTGCCTAATTTTTTTAAAACATTAAAAATATTGTACTTTTTAAATTTGTTATATATATATTTTTTCTATTTATAATATTTTTGTATATGTATATATGTATTTAAAATTTTGAAATGTTTTTAACAATTTATAAGTCATTACAATATTTATTTATGAATATTATTAAGTATATATATTATATTTGATATGCATATGTTTAATTTATTTAAACATTATATGTACTAGGTTTCTTTCAAATATATGTAGTATTTACTTTATTTTACATTTTTTTAACATTTAAAAAAACAATATTTTTTACAACAATATTTTTTACATCAATATTTTTTCTCTGTAGTTTTGTACTTACCATGATGTAGATAGGATGTTGATATACTTGACTTCAATATTTTTGTCACAATATTTTTGTACCTCTATATTTTTGTAATCAATATTTTGTCAGTGATTCCTCCTAATTAAGATCCAAGGTATATATTAGGATGGCGGTCGGGAAATCACCCCGACCGCCATGGTTGTGGACAAAGACGGCCCCCCAGGACCGCGGCATTACCGCCAGTCCAAATAGTATGCTCCACAGTCGAAATACAACTGCAGCGGTACGATTGCGGGCTTTAACATTGTGATGGTTGCTGCTGCCAGCAGCACCGCCACGATGTCAAAAGGAGCATTTCCAGCATATCACTGCACTGCGTGGCAGGCACTGCTTTTTCCATTCTTTGCAGTAGAATGCCACTTGACACCATGTCAAAACCGCCGATAAGTCTAACAAAATTACGATGGTATTTGTGCCTAAGTCCAAGCGGGTTTCGATGAACTCTATCACTTTCAGGAGTGCCATCTCTGTGCTAAATCCAGATGTAAACCCAGATTGCAACAACATGACAACGGCAGCGCCGCGGTTCTGAGCCACGAACCACCGTGAAGTTAGCTTTCCTGCAGATTCTAAAGAGTTTGTAGTTTTCATCTAGTGAAACACTTCATCAATTGAGGTGGGCGAGCCACTAAAACTCTAGGCTGGAGTCGCTTGCCATGCTCTGGTTCAGGTCGAAGTCCTCTTGACTGCTTGAGTCCAACAAACAAGCCGAGCTTTCATGTGGCTGCTGGCTTCCCACGAGCTGCCACCCCATGTGCCAGGAAATATAGACAATGCGTTGATGATAAACCTTTGTACAACGGACAAAAGAGAAGCAGGAGTGGTGTGTGGGAAGCTACACTGCACAATCGGAGCAGCTTCAGACCATGAATGGAGGAGCTCGCTGAGAGTCTTTGGTGCACTCACGTGGCCCCAGGGAGGCACAAACGGTACAACCGGTGAGGAGGGGACGGGCTGCATAGACATAATTTGAGAAAGGGGCAGCGGGAGCAATTTCTAGACAGGTCATCCAGCCCCAAGCTTGCAACGGCGGCAAAACGGATCCATGCCTGGCCGTGCCTGACCCCAAAATGGCGGCCTACATGCTGCCGAAGATCGTATAATTGAAAGGGGTGGGGCTGCGGTCCTGCATTAAAGAGCCACAGCGGCAACAAACTCCACAATGCAGCAGGAGGGATGTAATGAAGGAGAAGATCGGTGCCTCCCACATAGGCCATCAAACACTGATAGCACCCAGCAGTGGGCTTTGCAAGGTAGGAGCAACCAAGATGGCGGTGGAGTAACAGCGCGAAGCTGGAGCTACACCGGATGAGGCCCAAAATTACCCTAGGCCCCCCTACCACTGGGATCCTGCTTGAATTCCCAACACCCAACACTGCTGCTGGGAATGGGGATGATCTGCAGACTTTGGAACTATCCCTGCCACCTCTCCTCACTTGACCTGGGGGTGAGCTGGAGGATGAGGAAGACTGTGTTTACCAGCAACACCGAGACCTGTGCTCTTGATGGAACTTTGACAATGCCCCCTGGGTGGAAACCCTAACTGTCTATACTTTCCGCGGTGCCCGAGCAACCTTGGCTGATGCCCGGTGGAGCTGTCCTATGCAGCTATAGAGGAGTTTGGCTGTGGTTCACCCCTCATCCGACACCTACCCAGCCGGACATCGGACATTGTTTTCCTCGCCTCCGCGTTGGGTTTTCCTACCTGCTTTCCTTACCCATTTATCATTCCCCCTCTACCTTTTCACCCCCCCTAAGACATGCCTAACTGTCTATACTTTCTGCGGTGCCCGAGCAACCTTGGCTGATGCTCGGTGGAGCTGCCTATGCAGCTATAGAGGAGTTTGGCTGTGGTTCACCCCTCGGCCTGCACCCACCCAGCTGGACATCGGACATTGTTTTCCTCGCCTCCCCGTTGTGGTTTCCTACCTGCTTTCCTTACCCGTTTATCATTCCCCCTCTACCTTTTCACCCTCCATAAGACATGTCTATGCGCTAATAACTCACATTATTGTGTAATCATGGTTTTTTTCTCCTATGTCTATACTTGTCTATGTAATTATGTAACCTGTAACTCACTGATCCTCATGTAAAACGCTCTTATACCTCCGGGTCTAGCCAGCGCTATATAAAACTTTGCAAATAAATAAATAAATAAATAAAATAAATTGTTTGCTTCAATGAAATTTCTGATCTGGTGATTACCTGCAGATTCCACCATTTTCCCACAAGCAGGACAAAGAGAGATCAGTCTTTTGGTATCAGATTGGGTTTCTTTAAGAGTGGCAGGACCAACACCTCCTTCCAACACATGGGCATTGACCCTGAATTAAAGAAAAGGTTAAAAAGATCATTTATCTGTGGATTCAGGGACTCGAAATTCCTTCTGAGAAAGTGGGGTGGGCAAAGATCCAGTGATGAGCCAGATTGAGCTATTAGGATCAGGCTCTGTGAAGCCTCTAAAGAAATCTTTTCAAAGGAGGACATTAGGTTCAACAAGTGGAAGGTTAATCCAGAACTTGGCAGTATTCTTAGTGTTAGAGAATTTTGAGTAAATATTAAACACCTTATCATGAAATAAAACCTCAAAAATTATCCGCATATTCCTGTGAAGCAGAAATAGATTGATTTTGTACCACTGGCTTCATCAAGTAAATAATAAAGTTAAAAAGCAACAATAGAGCAGGCTGGAGCATGGATGGGGGGTTTAAAGAAAGTTCAGACAATCAGCGGGAGCATAAATAGTGAGGAAGCAACCTAGAAGCTTGGGTGGTTGGTTTAAAACATAGTTTAAAAAAGACAAAACTAAACAGGACGGGGGTGGAGCGTAGGAGAGGGGTAGCAAGACAGTGCATGAGAGAAATGTTGGGTGGGAAGTAAACAATTCATTGACAGAGCAAATGAAAAACACACATGCAGAAGTATTCAAGGAAAGTAGTTCCCTGAATGTAGACTACAAGTTAAAGAAGCTATGCTCTAGGGCAGGGACAAACACGAGAAGATAAAGGTAAGCCATTGAATTGGACAAGCAAACAAGACTGACAAGAAGCTAAAAAGAAAGAACATAGCCCCCTAGTGGACTTATGGCTGGAAAAAATATTTAGGAATCACCATGTAATGTAGTTGTATACCTCAATGTTCTCTATTCCATGTCCTGCTGTAACTACAGGGTGATGATAACCCACTGGATGTTACAAATCCGAGGCAGTCCATAATTCTGGGATACAGTTATTTACCCATTTAGGCTTCCTATACAAAAGGGATGGAAATGCAGAGTCTGTGTTAGCTCATATGCCATTCCGTAATTTTGAGCCTTTTGCTTGGGACAAAGGTCTTCAGGTTTCACCTAAAGGATTTGTCCCCTGAAAACAATTCAATAATACCACATGGAGTAATAATACTTCACTTATGATATTGATTTGGGCAAAAACCCCTCCCAATCTTGAGCCTGAGATCTGAATGGCTGCCAACACTTCAAACCAGGAAATGTTGGCAGCATCTGGGGGCTCGGTTGAACCAAGTTACAAGCAAAAAGGTAAAAGAAACAATAAGGGAGCAGGGTAGAAACCCCCTGATACACTAGGCCTCTTGAGGGGGGTCCCATTACAAAATGGTAAGCGTGAGTATGAAGCAAGCGTTAAAGGGTGGATACCTTGGATGTGATAATTGCGTCTGATCGAGGGGGTCAGAGAATGTTACATCATTTTAAGACAAAACCGCTCATGCACTAATAACTGTAAGAACTTGATATACATTGTGAAACTTGCATTCTTTTTTTTAAATAGTTTTTAATTGAGCAAAGCCATCAAGAAACTTCATCCGAAATACACAATCTTTGTTCATTAATCATTAATTAATGAAAACATATACAACAAAAACCCTCATCAAATTAACAATCAACAAAGTGCTCCTAAATCCGTGAAAATTTCTTAATTGCCTCCAACCATTTGGCATAAGCTTCTTCGAAATGCTTTGTATGTTTCATCTTCATAAACCAGTTCTCAAACAAAGGTATTTCCGTTGATCTCCAGTTTTGTAAAATTAATGAACGAGCAACCATCATTACAATAGCAAGAAAATGGCCATCAGTTTTCGATAGCATGGCCTCCCTACTAGTTATCCCAAACAAAACAGCTTCTACTGTGGGTTTGTACGTTTTTTTAATCACTCAACTAAAATATTAAAATATTTTTCCCAAAACATTATCAGCTTGGGGCAAAGAGACAAAAGTATGCCACCATCCCCCTTCCGCTAAGGTACCACAATGAACACAACTATTTGCCACCACTGGATACATTTTATTTAATGCTTCTGGGGTGTAATATACAATCCAGTGAGCAATAAATGCTATTCTTTTATAATTAGCAGCTCTCAAAATCTTGTTTCCTGTCATTGATATATTTTGCAATTCTTGATAAGAAAAAATACATTGAGTTTGAGCTGCAACTTTCTCCAGCATTTTTAAAAACCAATGGGGAATCGTCTTGGGACCTCATTAAACGATACCAATTGCCCACTCCAGACAGCTTCGAAATATACACTGCAGAGGCTATTTTTCCTGGGGGGATGTTAAATATAAGATTATATTTTTTCAAACAATGAATAATTTGAATACAGTAAAAAAGAAGGTTTATTGTGGCCAAGAACCTCCGGCTTGCACTTCTTCCCAGGTAATCATCCTGCCCTGTATAACAAATTGACTAATTGTCCCCAAACCAGAATCGTTCCATTTTTTTTAACTAAGTGGTATGAATATGTAAGCCTAAATCTATACACTCAGTTAATTTTAATGAAAAAAAACCTGAGAAATCTTTTTGTTTAAAAATAGTGCAAAGTCTATTTGAAAAATCCACTAACGTTTTATATCTTGTTTTCTTTGGGAGTTTGGATGTCTTTAAAAATGTGGGAACGGGGGCGTGGCTACGGCGGCGATGTGAGCAGACGTGTCTCACTTGAGCTCCGTCGCCCCGCTGCTTGAATTCGCCTGCTTTAGCGTAGTTCTCGGGGGGTGATCACTCCGGGGGACCCCCACACATCAAGGTCCCTGCTGGTGCCCCTCGTTGACGGAGAGACGCGGCCGCGAAAGCCCCTGCGGCCACACCGCCAGCCGGCGGGACTTCCACCAACGGTCGCAGACCGCCATCTTGCCCTGAGGCTGCTGCTGTGGTGTCGGGACGAGCCCCTGGGGAGGGGACCGACACTGCGGCCCAGAGGGGACACCGGAACACTCCTGGCCTCACCTGTGGCCGTGCGGGAGCAGCGGACCCAGTCTATCGCCGGCGGAGCCGCGCCGGAGCTGCTGGAGCCGGACTGCCGGGCTGCCACCAGCGAGAGGCGCAGCGGCGGCCCGGACGCCGCTCCTACCTGAGCCCCCGGTCTCGGCGGGAAAACCAGGCCCAGACCTGTGGAACTGCCGGCGCCCCCCGAGTCCTGGTCGGGACTCCATCGCCCGTCCTGGGCCCAGACGGTGAGCTGCACGCGCTGCCCCCCCTGCCTGCCATCTCCCGAGGGGGCCCGACGCTTGCTCTTCCCGCCACTCCCCACCTCTGACGGCGGGTCGACCCTCACACGCCGACGATCCCAGCCTGAGCGCCCCCAGCCGCCCTGGACACATGGACTGCGGCCTGGTGCGCTGCTGACCACGGTACATTGGCGACCCCTGAGCCTTGGTGGGCCCCAGCCTTGCAGCAACCGACCCCTGGCCACCTTGCCACCGGGACCCGACCCTACCGCGCCTGGCGGACCCCGGACTGGGTGACCCTGCTGTGTTCGGGGACCCCCACACATCAAGGTCCCTGCTGGTGCCCCTCGTTGACGGAGAGACGCGGCCGCGAAAGCCCCTGCGGCCACACCGCCAGCCGGCGGGACTTCCACCAACGGTCACAGACCGCCATCTTGCCCTTAGGCTGCTGCTGTGGTGTCGGGACGAACCCCTGGGGAGGGGACCGACACTGCGGCCCAGAGGGGACACCGGAACACTCCTGGCCTCGCCTGTGGCCGTGCGGGAGCAGCGGACCCAGTCTATCGCCGGCGGAGCCGCGCCGGAGCTGCTGGAGCCGGACTGCCGGGCTGCCACCAGCGAGAGACGCAGCGGCGGCCCGGACGCCGCTCCTACCTGAGCCCCCGGTCTCGGCGGGAAAACCAGGCCCAGACCTGTGGAACTGCCGGCGGCCCCCGAGTCCTGGTCGGGACTCCATCGCCCGTCCTGGGCCCAGACGGTGAGCTGCACGCGCTGCCCCCCCTGCCTGCCATCTCCCGAGGGGGCCCGACGCTTGCTCTTCCCGCCACTCCCCACCTCGGACGGCGGGTCGACCCTCACACACCGACGATCCCAGCCTGAGCGCCCCCAGCCGCCCTGGACACATGGACTGCGGCCTGGTGCGCTGCTGACCACGGTACATTGGCGACCCCTGAGCCTTGGTGGGCCCCAGCCTTGCAGCAACCGACCCCTGGCCACCTTGCCACCGAGACCCGACCCTACCGCGCCTGGCGGACCCCGGACTGGGTGACCCTGCTGTGTTCGCGCGGGGACCCCAGGGATCCCTGCTGCCTGTTGACCCTTGACACTGAACTCCCCGCCGCTGAGAGGCAGAGACCCTCCTGGATACTCCTTGCCGGCTGCGGTGGGACCGGCTGGGCACGACGCTGAGAGGAAGCCCTGGCCTGGGCGGCGCCGGGGTACTGAGTCACACCACGAGACTGCGAGAGGCCGCCCGCCTGCGGACACCGGCCCGGCCTGTTGCGGCCCTTCTACAGTCCTCACCTCTCCGCCGCCTCCCCTGCCTCCGCGCTGCCTCATCTTCTTGGGTGCGCTGCCCACCCTAGCTCCAGCGGCCCCTCCACGGCCTGGGCCTCCCCTATTTGAGTGCGGCCCACGTGGACCATGACCCGCGGCAAAGGGAATAAACCAGACCCCACGCCCACGACGACCAGAGGGGCGTCGGTAGCCTCTATGTGGGGTAAGGCGGGCTCGCCATCACCCTCCGGCGGACCCTCGGCATCGTCAGGAGGGAAGCCCCCACCGCCACCCGACTCCCCGCCGGTGACGCAGGCCTTCATGACCTCCTTTATGGCCGATCTGAAGACTGAAATTGGGTCCCTCAGGACGGAGGTCCACACCTGCGTCAAAGAAATGCGCAAGGAAGTCACCGACCTTGGCGATCGTGTCGACGGTCTGGAAAGAACGGTCGACTCCCGCACGGAGGACCTAGAACAGATCTGGCGGAGAGTGGCAACCCTCGAGGAACAACATATCCAGCTCCAGATCAAGCAAGAAGATTTGGAAAACAGGGGACGCCGCAACAACCTCCGCATACGGGGTGTGCCACTCGGGGAAGAGGGGACTAACACCATGGCCTATGTGGCCCTTCTCTTGCAAGCGGTGTGGGGCGAAGAGGACGCCCCCCCACCGCGCCTGGACCGCGCGCACCGTGTCTTCGGAGCGGGGGGAAAAGCGGGTCTCCTGCCCGACATCGTCACCAGGCTCCACTACTTCACCGAGAAGGAGGCCATCTTGAAGGCGGCTAGGGATAACCCGGACCTGCGATACGAGGGCCACAAGATTCAGATCTTCCAGGACCTGGCCCCCACCACACTCCACAGACGGCGAGTCTTCCGCCCGATCACAGAGAAGCTCCGGACCCTCAACATCTCTTACCAGTGGGGGCATCCCTTTGCACTCATCTTCAGATGGGAAGGCAAGCGCAGGTCACTTAGATCCTACCGAGAGGCGGCGCAACTGCTGGACATGCCGGAGTCACCAGATCATAGCCCGACGCGTCCTCCCCCCCCGGAGAAGGCTCATCCACGCTCTGAATGGTCCACTGTGCGCAGACGACGGCGGTCCCCCCCGGTGGACGCACTCTCTACCTCGCAAACTAAGCAGGACATCATTGCCCACATCCGCTCCCTCGAGGGCGACCGCGAGGAGCGAGCCTCCCAGCCCCCTGCTTCAGGATATGAGGGTGGGGATCGCCCCTCAACTCCGGATGCCCACTGAACGTTGCCACTGTGACTCCAGCTACCCCGTATACACGCTCGCCTTCTAGACACTTCAGCGTGTCTCCCTGCTCCATGATGGCCTATCCCCAATGTTTGTGGAAAAGACGACGCCCTTTGCCTCCCTCAGGTCATGGACTTCACCGCAGAGCCCCTGCGCCCCACTGGCGCCTAAACGGACCGAGTGGCCCCGTAGCCTGACACACCCCCGGACTACCTCTGGGCAGCGGGGTGGACGGGCTCTGAGACGATTTGATTCCACTCTACTTGCCCAGATCTCCACTTCCTCCCCTTGTCCTGTAGGAAGTGACATTCCTGGATTCATCCAAACCCTCGGGTAGAGGATGTTCGGTACTTGGGACATTGTATGCTGGCCCTGTTGGCCTGTTTTGGTTTGATCTCTTTTTTGTGCCTTTCTTCTTTTTTCTCACCTTTCTCTTCCTACTTCACTTTTATACTATCCCTCTCGCGCCTGCGGTGGGGTGGAGGGGTGGGTTCTGCGGGGGCTGCCGCGCTGGAGGCAAGAAGCGGCTACCGCTGTATTGTCTACGGGAGGGACTGCTACACTGGGTTATGAGCGACTTCACTCCCCCTTACTGCAATGACAGCGAACATCCCTACACCCTTGAGAGTCCTATCTCTCAACGTCAAAGGGCTCAACTCCCCCAACAAGCGGCAGCAGGTATGGCGCTACCTCCTACACCACGCCCCTGACATTATCCTCCTTTAGGAGACGCACCTTCTCAGGGGAGACACCAAACGCATGGCCCACCCTAGATACCCTACACAGTTCTGGGCATCCTCTGACACCAAGACAGCGGGAGTGGCAATCCTATGCAGGGCTGGCATTAGGCGGGGACCCGTGAAACCTTTCAAAAGTGCTGACGGGCGCTTCCTCCGAGCCACGGTGCAGCTGGGCCGTGCGCAGTTCACGCTTGGGTGTGTCTATGCTCCCAACCAGTCGCAGGACAAATACCTCCAGACACTCCTGCGGGAGCAGTTCCCATCGGGTGATAGTAATGTGATCCTGGGCGGCGATTTCAATCTTGTTTGGGACCCCGAGCTAGATCGGGCGGGAGCCTCCTTTAATGGAGCGGGAGCAATGTCTTCCACTCTTAAAACACAGCTAAGGGACCTGGGACTTGTGGATGTGTGGCGCTACCACAATCCGGGGACCCGGGACTACTCCTTCTACTCACACTCTCATAGGACATACTCCCGAATCGACTATCTTTTCGCCTCCCTTGAGGTGGCCCGAGACTCCCTGGCTGCTGCTATCTCCGACATCTCCCTGTCAGACCACGCTCACGTGGAGCTCCTGCTGCAGGACCCCTTGTCCCAAGCCATTCGTGAACGCCGATGGACGCTCCCCCAGAGGATCCTTCGGGACCCGGACGATGTCGCCAGCATCCGCGACGCCATAGACTCGTATTTTGCCGTTAACGACACCCCTGAACTGCCGTTTCACACGGTCTGGGACGCCTTCAAGGCCACCATTCGGGGTCACATCACCTCCCTGGCGGCGGCACGGAGGAGGGAGGAGTCCAAGATGGAAGCCGACCTGGCTAGCGAAATCAAGCTTGCGGAGGCCCGAGACCGGACTTCCCCCTCGCGGGCGTCAAAGAGAGCTCTAGCTAACCTACGGGGGCAGCTCCGCGCCCTGCGCACCAACAAGGCGGAACACTCCCTGCTAGCACTCAAGCAACGGTACTACGAGGGTGGGGACAAGGTTGGCCGACTACTGGCCGGCAGGCTGCGGGCACGTACCGCTAGGGCCCACATCGCCAACGTCAAGCAGCAGGACGGCACTTGCGCCACCTCCGAGAAGGCCAAGCAGGCCGCCTTTGTTGCTTACTATTCCTCCCTATATGCCGAGGAGCCCACCTCCCCGGAGGCCCGAGAGGCCGTCCTCGCAGACTACGGGGGGTCTACCCTGTCCCCGGCGTGTGCGGCCTCGCTGGAGAGCCCCTTACAGGAGGAGGAAATAACGGAGGCTATTAAGGATCTCCCCGTGGGGAAAACCCCGGGGCCAGACGGCCTACCGCTGGCCTTCTATCGTCTGTTCTTGACCCAGCTCCGCCCGCATCTGCTGCGACTATACAGCTCCTTTTCTGACACCGTCGGCCCCTCCCCTGACATGGGTCTGGCGGAAATAGCCCTGATCCCCAAACCTGGGAAAGACCCGGACCTGTGCGCCTCCTACCGCCCCATCGCCCTCCTTAACACCGATCTTAAGATTTATACCAAGGTTTTGGCCAAACGACTTGACCCACACATGCCGGGCCTGGTGAATCCGGACCAGGTGGGATTTATCCGAGACCGCCAGGGAGCTGACAATGTCCGCAGGCTGGCGCACTTGGTGGGAAAGGTGCACCACTGGAAAATACCGGCCTGTCTCCTCTCGCTGGACGCAGAAAAAGCCTTCGACCGGATCGATTGGACCTTCCTGCGGGCGGTCCTCAAGAAACTGGGTCTTGGCCCTATCATGATCTCCAGGTGCATGGCCCCCTACCTAGGACCGCATGCCCGAATTCGGGTCAATGGCCAATTGACGTCGCCGCTTTCGGTCCACAGGGGTACGAGGCAGGGATGCCCACTGTCGCCGCTCTTGTTCGCCCTTGCGGTTGAGCCGCTGGCGGAGCTGATTAGGCGTGCCCCCGATATTCATGGTGTCCCCCACGGAGGGCGCACGAATAAGGTAGCGCTCTTCGCCGACGACCTGATTCTTACTCTTACGAACCCTCGGGTATCCTTCCCAGCGGTGCACGAAGCCCTTTCCCTGTTTGAACAAGCGTCCGGCCTTAAAATCAATCATGCCAAGTCTTGGGCGCTTAACCTTACCGTCCCCGCCGAGGAGATCTCTTTCCTGCAGGGGGTCACGCCCTATCGCTGGGCGGACAGCCATATTCAATACCTGGGCCTGGATCTCGCGCCCCATCTTGACTCGTGGTCCTCGAGGAATTGGGCCTCTTGCCGCAAGGAAGTCCTGGCTGACCTGCGGAAATGGAAACCCTTGATGGTCTCCTGGCTAGGGCGGCTCAACGCTGTCAAGATGTCCGTCCTTCCCCGCATTCTGTATGTTTTCCAGTGTCTCCCCACCCCGATCCCGATCCACTGCATCAGAAACCTTCAACGCGACCTCACAGCCTTCGTATGGGGGGGCAAAAAACCCCGGTTCTCGCAGAAAGTCCTGATGGAACCGAGAGACAGGGGCGGTCTTGCCTGCCCGAATCTCCTCCACTACTATTGGGCGTCACACCTCCGGTACGTGATCGAATGGGGTGCACGCGAAAGCGACAAGCACTGGTTCCACATGGACCGATCGGTCACGGGGCGCACCATATGGGACCTGCCTTGGTTACCGCGAGTGGCGCGCTCCAGAAGTGCATATCTTGCGGTCCCCACGAGGACGGTTCTTGAGGTATGGGACAGGGTGGCAGTGGCCAAGGGTCTCACTACGTTTCCCTCTCCGCATACTCCCATTGCGGGTAACCCACACTTCCCTCCAGCCGCCCGGACCCGAGCTTTTGAGAGCTGGACGCAAGGCGACTGCAGAGTTGCGGGAGACCTTTTTCTTGGCGGATCGCCTAAAACATGGCTAGACTGCAAGGAGGAATTTAGGCTCCCCCCCACCGCCCACTTACAATACATACAGCTGCGCCACTGGACCTCGGGTGAGGACATGTACCAAGCTGCTACTAGGACATATACCCCCTTTGAGAAATTGGCACGGTCCCTCGGGGGGCTGAAACGGCTCATCTCCCAGATCTACCACATCTTGCAACACCCCACCGCCCCACCTGTACACCCCTATCAGAAACAGTGGCAATCGGCGACAGGCGCTGACATCACGCCCTCTCAATGGACTCGGCTTTGGAACGACATCCCCAAAACCTACCGCAGCATCCCGCAAAGGGAAAACGCATACAAAATGCTGACGCAATGGTACTACACCCCCCTGCGACTCAGCAAAATGTTCCCCGCTTCCTCGCCGTTGTGCTGGAGGTGTGGCACTGCGACTGGCGACTTTGTACACATCTGGTGGTCCTGTCCTGCCCTAGCTGTCTTTTGGAAGGAGGTCCTCAGTCACATCAAGAAGGTGTTAGGTTTCCCCCTCCCTGAAGAGATTTGCACACTCCTACTGGGCATCCGACCCCCCACACTTAGGGCCCTCACGCGCAGCGACTGGATCCTCACCCTTCACATGTTAGGCGCTGCCAAACAGCTCATTGCCCTGTACTGGAAGCGTGCAGAGGCGCCGCCGATAGCATCCTGGTTCGTGCGCCTCTGGCAGGTCCTGACTATGGAACTACTCACAGCACGGATACAATTCAGGGGGGTGCGCTTCAAGGCAGTGTGGGAACCCCTAGTGCGCCTCTTGTGCTCGGTTAGCTATGCCCGCCACATGCCTCCCAGGCTCCGCGCTCTGCAATTGTTTGAGGACGCCCTCATCCCTGCTGACCCCAGCAGACTAGACTTTTGACCGCTAACCCCAGCGCCGCTTTGTGCTTTGCACTCCTTGTTTGTGGCCACGGGTGCGCCCCTCTATCTCCTCTTCATCTTGTCACTGCTAGCTCCTTTCCTGACTTTACTTCCTTCCTACTTGCCACTCTGGCTTCCACCCCTCTTTGGGGCAGTTAGGTCCCTGTTGGGCCTGTTGAAAATGTGACACCATTGCTGTTCCTCACATACTTGCCTACCCCACACAACGACGCATTGCCAGCTTACGATCACCTCTTGCTATGCTCTCCCCTAAGCCACGCGGCCGGCCCCCCCCTCCGGGGGTTGTAGGCAGGGCGCTGTGTTAATAACTCCATCTCCCCTGTCTAGTTCTACCTACTGGCTCTTCTATGCGCGGCCGGCTCCGGTAAGGGGTTGTAGGCTTATCGCTGTGTTCACAATAAAAACAGATTTGAACAAAAAAAAAAAAAAAATGTGGGAACTTGAGTTCCGGCTTCTTGAATCATTTTGTTAATAAAAAAATTATCAACCTGCTTCTGTTTAGACAATAAACACGCTACATAGTCATATGATGAGTCATAATATAAACGAATATTTGGAAGTGCTAAACCGCCTAACTGAGTATCTAATTACAGAATTGGCAACTAACTCTAGCTGCCCTATTATTCCAAATAAACGACATAATCATTGAACCGATCCCTTTAAAAAAACTGGCATTAACCTTAATCGGAATGTTAGTAAAAAGAAATATCAAAAGAGGTAGAATAGACATCTTAATCAGTGCCACATGTCCTATTAAAGTTAGAGGAAGATTGGTCCATTTATCAAGCAGTTTCGGGAATCTTTATACTGGAGGCTTCGCAGTTATGCTTAACTAACTGCCCATAATGGCCTGTGCCTCAATTTTTGATGCCTGTTGTTTCAAATCTTCTGGCAGGAATTCAGGCCTGGTATTTAAAATAAAAATTTCAGTTTTGCATGAATTAATTTTATAGCCCCCTATTTGTTCGAATTTCCTAAATTCTACCATTGTTGACTGCAGGTTGAATTTTTCAGGGGACAAATACAGAAAGGCGTCGTCAGCGAAGAGTTTTAATTTCGTCATTCCTTCAATCGGGGCTCTAACATTCCTATTAGCTTTTATTCTGATTGCGAGAGGCTCATTAAAAAAAGTAAATAAAAGGGGTGATAAGGGGCAGCCTTGCCTAGTTCCGCGATTTATGTCGATTAACCCTGTTTGGGCCCCATTAACTATTATCTGTGCCTGCGCCCCAAGGTAAAAAATGTTTTTAGGCATAGCTATTACTGGAGACGGAATTCCAAACCTAAAAAGTGCATAAAATAAAGTGTACCAATTAATTAAATTAAAATCTTTTTCTGCATCCTACCATCATGATGCAGGCAGGGGTCTTATTGGTGTTAAAATAATCTACAGCTTGTATAAAAAAAGCGAGTATTTGTTGTCATCATACAACCCGCTATAAAACCCATTTGATCAGAGTGTATTACTCCCTTAGCTGCAAAAGTAAAACGCTGGGCCCAAATCTTCATAAAAATGTTATAGTCGGCGTTTAGTAGACTGATTGGTCGATAAGAATTAAGATTATTACATGGTTTACCCTTTTTTTACGAAACTAATTTCTATTGCTCTTCTAAATTCTGGCGATACTGTCCCACCAGTTTTGATATGGTCAAATATTTTTTTTGAAACTTGCATTCACCGTGAGAGACATTTCCTACTGAAGGTGTTTTTTTCTCAATCCAAAGGCATTGGAAGGGTTATAAGACTGGCAACCAATGGGAGTGAGTTTTGTTATTTATGAAAGAACTGATAATATCAGACCCTCTGTGGGGACAAGCATTGAGAAAGGTGAATTCTCACTGAAACACGTCTCCTTGGCACAATAAAAGGTCTTTGGAATCCGCGGTGTACTCCTGAATGTTCCTATTGAAGCTTTTTGTTGGAAATGTTATTTATGTGCAGCCACTTGCATGCCGAAGGAGGCATCCAATCTGAAAAGTGTTTGGTGTTCATAATAGTGGCATTTGGTGAAATGTTGAAATGGAGACTGCCAGAATAGTCACTTCACTAAAAGGACAGTCATACCTATGGACACTTAGGGGCCGATTGTGATGGCGGGCGGACAAAGTCGGCCCGCCATTGTTGGTGCAAAAGGGACCGCCCGCCATAGGTGCGGCGGTCCCGCAGAACGAATTAGGATGCGCCCGCAACACTGGCGGGGGCATCCTGTATGTTTACATTGTGGCGGGAGGCAGCACCCGCCACAATGTGAAAATACATGTTTCACATTTGCATGTACAACGTGGCAGGCACCGTTAGGTGCCTACCACCTTGTACATGCAAATGCCCACGTGCAGCTCCCCACCCCACCCCCGAGGGGCCCGCAACGGGCCCCTGAAGGCCTTTTCCACCTGCCTTTTTGCGACGGAAACTCTGCCGCAAAAGACAAGCATCCTAATACCCACGACGGTGCCTACACAGCACCGTCTCCATTGCCCCATTGTACCTGGTCCTGCAAGGCGGGCGGAAACGGCCCGCCTTGCAGGACCACGGCCGAGGGTCTTTCCGTCCGCCGAGGTCCCTTTCCCCTTCCCACCGCCATCCTAATTTGGCGGTGGGAACTTTAAGGGTGATGGCGGAATATCCACGACCGCCGGTCCTCACCGCCGGTCGCGGATTTCCCGCCATCGTAATCGGCCCCTTAGTTCCCATTAGAAAATGGCAAGTGTGAGTTACTAAACAAGTTGTTAAGGGTTTGATACCTTGGATGTAATATTTGTGGCTGATCGAGGGAGGGGTCAACTAATATTTCATAACTTTAAGACAAAATGACTCATGGACTAATAAATGTAAGAACTCAAGATGCATTGTGGAACTTACAGTCATCGTGAGAGACATTTCCTACTGAAGGTGTTTTTTTTCAATCTACAGGCACTGCAATTGATTCTTATAAGACCTGGCAACCAATAGGAGTGAGTTTTGTTATATATATGAAAGAACTGATAATATCAGACCTTCAATGGATTGCATTGAGAAAGATGAATTCTCACTGAAACCCGTCTGCCTGGCACACAAAGGCCTTTGGAATCCAATGTGGGCTTCTTAATGTTCCTATTGAAGTGTTGTTGTTGGAAGTATATATTACCTACTGGCAGTCACTAGTAGGTAGTTATAGTTAGGACCTAGTTTCCATAGGAAGAGAGTTTATTCATTTTTCAATAACTTTGGCGTCGTTTGACGAATCCTTGCGAACATTTCAAACTTAATACATGTTAATTTCAATAGGAAATTTTAGACACGGCTACAGCCCGAACTGCTGAACGAAATTACAGCAAATTTAACAAAAAGGTAGCTCTTGGTGCAGAAAGCGCCCTTTTTGTTAAATGGTGTAATTCTGTACAGTAGTTCTTGAGAAATGTAAAGACTTCTCAGATATATAACGGAGGCCGAGGTGGATCCAGGACCCCTCCCAACATCATGCCTGAGATCTGATTGGCTGCCAACACTTCAAACAAGTAAGTGTTGGCAGCCAAAAGGTAAAACAAAAAAGATAAGGGGGCAGGAGAGAAACAGCCTGATCCCCTAGGCCTCTTGGGGGAGTCCGAGAGGGACCCCTCCTTGGCCCAAATGCATTTTTAATATACCTTCAGTGGGAGTTGCATAGGATCCGTGAATCCCGCAGAAAAGTTTAAAAAATGAAGTGCGGGTTGCTGTGCTTTGTTTAATTAGGCCCCTGGGTGGGCCAAGTCCCAGGGGCAATTACATATAATAATGGGGGGCACGGTTGGGCCCTTCCCAGCCCCAGGGACCAGCACCTCCTAGGGGCTATGTAAATTATAAATACATGAGGGGCACCACCCACGCAGCCCCGGGGACTGCCATTTCCTCAGGTCTATGTTAAAAAATAATGTAGGAGGGCTCTAGCTCCCCCACACAGCGCCAGGGACTGCTACCTCCCTGGGGCAACTGTATAGTAAATTATATATGGGAGCTGTGTGGCCCCCGCAGCTCTAGGAACAACCACCTCCCAGGGATTAATATTTGTTGGAGGGTGGCTGGGCGGCCCCACTCATTGAGCCATAGATGGCCCTGGAAACTGTCACCGCCAGGCCCTGCTCCAGTAATGACCCACGGTGCCCACCCCCAGGACATTGCTGTTTGCTATGGCATGGCAGGAGCATTGCTCCCACCAAGCCATAGCAAACTCAGGACATTTTCATGGAAGCGAGAGCATGGAAAATGCTCTTGCTTCCATGAAGCCTCCAGAATTGCTTTTGGACAGAGCATGTTTGCAGCTCTCTTGGTCCAAAAGCAATGCTGGCTTCCACAGGTGGCGGGGAGCTGGCATGGACTGCAGTGGCCTTTAGGTTCCCCTTGTGGTCCGCAACAACCTGGCCATGCCCCGGGGTTTGGGGTCCCTGAGGCAATATTGCGCTGGGGAGGGGGGCCCCCCTTCCCATTTTTAAAAAAGATGAAGGCCTGGCCACAGGGAATGGGGTCTTAATGGCCTAAATAGGCCTGGGAGGGGGAGCTGCATGGGCTCCCTACCATCTAATACATCAAAAATAAAGGGCAGGCCGTGGGGATGGGGTCCTTGGGGCAACAATTGGCCCTTGGAAGGGGGACCACGTTGCCCCTCCTTCCTTTGTATTTGTAATTGTATTTGTAATTGTTTGCATAGCGCTAGAATCGACCTCCCGAAGGGGTATCTCTGCGCTTCAGCAGGACAGTGAAAAGGTAGCGGTGCATTTAACAGAAATCAGTGCTGACCGAAAAGAAAGGTCTTGAGCAATTTCCTAAATTGCAGGTGTTCAGAGCACTGTCTTAAAGGAAGAGGAAGTTTGTTCCATAACTGTGGTCCCCGATATGAAAAGGCTCTAGCTCCTAATCTGGCCTTTTTCAGTCGTGGAACCACCAGAAGATGTTGACCACCGGAGCGTAAGGTTCTGGAGGGGACATAAGGCAGAAATGTATCCACAAGATAGGAAGGCCCCATATTAAGCAAAGCCTTGTGAATAATACAGCACGTTTTTAACTCAATCCGTTGACGGATTGGAAGCCAATGCAGTTTTGTGAGAAGAGGAAGTGAGGGGGTCCGAGGTGGAACGTTTAGGACCAGCCGAGCTGCAGTGTTCTGCACCACCTGTAGTCTACCAAGAGGGGCATCGTTTGCTGAGATCAGTAGGCCATTACAATAGTCCAGGCGACTTAATACCAGCGCCTGGACTAAGGTTTTTCGTGCAGAATCAGGGAGAAGAGGAATTACTCGACGTAACAGACTGATTACATGAAAACATGTGCCCGCTGTCTGGATGACATGTTCTTTCAAGGTAACATCGTGGTCAAGACGGATCCCAAGGTTTTTAACTACAAGTTTGGGAGAAGGTTGGGAGCCCAAATCTGTTTGCCACCAGTCTGGAGTCCACAGGAGAGAAGCTTCTCCCAACAGCATAATCTCAGTCTTTCCCACATTGTACTGGAGGAAGTTACTCCGCATCCAGTGCGATATAGCCCTCATTCCATTGGAGAAAGCCAGCTGCACGGAGGGTGAAGAAGTATCAAAAGGGAAGAGAAGCTGAGTATCATTGGCATACGATATGGGGATAAACCCATATTTCCTCACAAGGCTGGCCAAGGGAGCAATATAGATGTTAAAAAGGGTTGGGCTCAAACATGAGCCCTGTGGTACTCCCTTGGTCATGCACACCGGAGCCGACTGATACGAGCCCAGGTTAACAGTCTGAAAGCGATCCGACAAGAAGCTTTCCATCCAGGATAGAGCCTAATCTCTTAGCCCTACTTCCTCCAGTCTTTTGAGCAGGACACTATAGGAGACCGTGTCCAACGCTGCGGATAGGTCCAGTAGCACCAGAATCATAGAATGACCCTTATCTAGGGTCATTCTGATGTTATCTGTTACTATAAGTAACGCAGATTCAGTGCTATACTTGGGCCGAAATCCGGACTGGGAAAGATATAAACTACCAGACAGTTCGATATAATTAGATAAATAGGTGTTCACGTGTTTCTCCATCATCTTGCTCCAGAATTTTTTTTTTAAAAAGGAGAAAAGGTCGGGCCTCAGGGGATGGGATCCCTGGGGCTATAATTGGCCCCAGAATGCAGGCCGCGCAGAACCCCTTCCCATTTAAAAAAAAAGGCACACCAGAGGATGGGGTCCCCAAAATAAGCCTAGGAAAGTCCACTTCCCTAAAAAAACAATATTTCATATTAAAAAAACTCCGGCAAGTCACCGGAGGCTACGCCCCCTTCACCACCTTCCTACAAACGCTCGTCCTGGCGCAGTGGTGGTTGGAAAATTAAATTCCCTTGAATGCCGAGAGTCATTGGGGAAAAACAAGCACTTTTGTTACCTCCAGTAAGTCCCAGACAGTGGGATTGCTGAGAGGACTTGAAGGCTACATCCCCTTTCTCTACCACTCTGAAAAAGCACCTCCTGGCCCGCTTGTGGATGGGGAATGAATTCCACTTTACTCCTAAGGGTCTCAGGACTGAAGTGGTCTAGGTACCCCCAACAGAAGTGTGTCAGGAGGTGCGTTTGCAGAGTGCTACTGAAAGGGGGCGTGGCCGCTGACAACGAATCAGCAATCCAGCTGGAGGTGGCAGAAGGGGTAGTAGGCCCACAAGGACCCTCAAGAGCCAAGTGGACTTCATCCAGCAACAAGTAGTGCACAAGGAGGCACCTCTGCAGAGTGGTGGAAAAAGGAGGCGTGGTCACAGAACAACTCTCAGTAAACCCACCATGTGGGACTTACTGGAGATAACAGGAGGGGTAGTTGGCCCTTAAGGATCATCTGGAGGCAAGCGGGCTTCACCCCCTACTAATGGTGTTCGAGGAGGCGCGTTAGCATAGTAGTGGAGAAAGGAGGCATGGCCTCGGACAACCTCTCAGCAAACCTGCTGTGTGGGACTTATTAGAGGTAACAGGCAGGGTAGTTGGCCCTCAAGGAAAAACACAAAGGTTACAGGGACGTTATAGTTAGGAATTAGCTTTTAAAAAACTTTAGAAATTCACTGAAAAAAACTAAGGTTACAGGGACGTTATACTTGAAATTAGTTTTAATAAAACTTAGCAATTCACAGAAAATATAAAAGGTTGCAGGGACGTTTTAGTTAGGGGCAGATTTCACTTGTACAATACCAGAGACACTCAGCAGTCATAGTTGCCTGAGCTAACTATAACTTACATCCCAGCAATGCACTGCTTATGACCTCACATATTACATCACTCATGACACTGTCAGTGACATCACTGATGACATCTCAAATGACATCACTGATGACACCGTTCAGTGAGTATAAGTATTTTGTAAGAGTTTATGAGTGTTAAGCATATATACTAAGGTACTACAAAGCTCAAAGTAGTATACTAGGTGTACTACTAATAAGTGATACTACTTTTAATATATATCATCCGAGTGGCTGTGTGACTGTATGTATCCTTATGCGTATCGGTGTGTGAGTGGCTTTATGGGTGTATAAGTGGTTTTGTAAGCAGCTGTGTGGGTGAGTGAGATGATGTGTGTGTGTGTGTGTCTGTATGGGTGAGTGAGTGGTGTGTCGGTGGGTGTGTGACAGTATATATGAATTCAAAAGAGTTGCCCCAAGATGAAGTTCACTCTCAAAAGATGACATTTATTGGCAGCAAACAGCTATGGTAAGTAACATTCAAATGCCGTACAATGCCGAAGCATTTCAGACTTTACGTCCTTCATCAAAGGCAGCACCTGTGAGAACATCAAACATACCCTTCAACTAGTCCCCCAAATATATCCTCATGTGAGCTTTAAGTAACGCAGTGCATCTTGGGATTGGAAGTTCACACATTTCCCAAGTGGGTTGCCATCACATAGGCTCAGTTTTTATCTTACTGCCAATGTTCTCTATACCAAAAGTAATTCACACATAATGCCATACTGTTGTGCCATGCACCGCTGCTCAAACAAGGATGCCACAGATCTGCTTTCCATCGCGGTGGTGCACCTAACAGCAGGGTCAGCCGTATCAATGAATCCAAAAGATTTTCCCCCAGATGAAGTGCACTCTCAACAGATGAAATTTATTGGCAACACCTCAATAGAAAGTGCATGCGTGTTAAAATGTAGACTGTGGTTGTAGATTGATCCCATGTTATGGTCTCTGAGGAAAGCAGAAACAGTTTTATTAACATTTCCTGGCTTTGTCAATCTGAGGACAGAATTGATTTGGCCACTTCTGTTTCTGTCTTTGTCATATATTAGAGTACACCACGACAGTGTGAGAGAAAAGCAACTTCATGGTATCCTTCATTAAGATTTTCAGCCCTACCCCAGTCAATGTGCAAGGACATTGCCACCACCGTGCAGAATCATGATGAGGGGGGGCATGGCAATCCACAATGGTTTTAACCAAAACCAGCAACTGATGAAATGTTAACTCTCTCTGGCCAAACCAAGTAATCCACACATTTGTCAAACCAAAGTCCCTGTGAATGCCTCTCTTTCTTGCAGCCTCTTTATTCAAATGGACACAGTTGTGGCCAACAATCCACACTCCAAGCATTTTGAAGTGAAGGGGCAATAGCAGTCAGGTGAAGGCTGGAGCTGAATGAGGTAGTTTTCCAAGTGAAAAGTAGTTAACACGTAGGTGTTTTCTTTTTCTAAAACAATATATATTTCATTGGATGCTGTCAGCATCTAAGTGAATAGAATTAGGTAGTGTGTTGGATGTGAGAGATAGAAGTCCTATTAACAGTTGTTGTTTAACAAAAGAAATGTAATACAGACATGGATAGGCTTTTGAATCTGGGGAGTAAACCACGCCCACTCTATTTCATTTGGAAGTAGCTTGGTCCTTCTAGAATGTGCAGTGACCTTGTGACCTACTAGTTCCACTGGTTTGCTAGTTAGACTGACCTGAGAGTGTATTGGGGCGGGGGTGTTAAAGAGACAGATTTTTTTTTTTTTTTACGTTGAGCGATTATGACAAAATGTAAGTAATGATTACCTTTAATTTCCAATTCAGGACAATGTAATAAACTGTTCTGCAGTTTTTAAATTTAAAAAAATGTAGACTAAATATAGGTTTAGCTCCGCAAACATGCGGAGACAGGAACCGTGTTTTGTAAGAGAGGGAAAAGGTTAACATATGCTAACCCTTCGCAACTGGAGATAGAGTAGTCTAAAATGAAAGACATGATTTCATTTGCTGCCTTTCTTATGATCAAAGAGTGGAAAAATGAAGAGGTTGCCATTTTATAGTTGCTTTCTGTGAGAGTAGTGTACAATTCTTGTGCTTAGTTTTTTCCAATCTTAAAAGTGTCATAACTATCCAGAAAGAGTTAAAACAACAATATAGTCTCCAAACTCAATTCACTGGTGTGTACATAATGTTTTAATTATTTGAAAAATGTACATTTGAAATAAAGAAGTAAATGGGAGTTAAATCAAAAAATTTATGACAGGGACGTAAATAAATATATGTATCTAGCGGAACCTCAGTCAGCACCCTCATAGGTAAGTCAACATAAATATTAAGTCATAAATATCTTGGAAACACAAATACAGTCAATCGAGATATTGCTCTTGAGCACAATACGTCCAGAATGACTGATCTTCTCGAGAGTGAAGAACACAAGAGTCCCTAGGGTTTTTTTTTTTTTTTAAATCACTGTTGATTTATTTGTTGGTACTTCCAGCACAGCTCAGCCAACACGTATTTCGTCTTTTACAGACTTTTTCAAGGCTGGAATGTAAATATAATACATGTTGTCTTTGTTCATACATTATGATGGTGAGATTACAGACATTTTCTAGTCCATTATCTTTATATAACTAAAAGCCATTTATTTTTAAAATAAATACTGCAAGAATATCTGTCTTACATTGATAGAAAAGCTCTCTGGATCATTCCAGAAGATAAAAGTATTGTTGTAGTGAGAGACAGACAGACTGTCTTAAGTCTGTCTTTAGTCTGTCTTAAGTTTGCCTTAAGTCAATCAATCAAAGTACTTTATTCGGTTAAAAATATAACCATAAAAGCATAACATGTGATATTACAGAATCAGAATGTTTTTAATTGTTGAATTAATAAAAATCCTTACAATAGCAAAAGTGCAATTGCCCTAAATACACATAACAAATTTCATTAAATTGGTAAAACAAGAATTAATAACAAAGTTAAAAGAGGGTTAAAACTATGTCAGGTCCCATCGATAACGACATGTGGGAGTGGCCTCAAACAATATATTAAAAGATCATGCACGGACTTGTAACTGCTTTCCAATCTCAATCATGAATTTAAGACCCTACAAGTCAGGATTGGCGATGAACCTCCCAGCCAAATTATAACGGCCTGGCGACATGTTCATATGTTCATTTTGTTTAATATGTCCCGTAAAAACTGTCTTCTGGCTACCATAAGAAATGGGCACACACAAAATAAGTGAATTAAAGATTCCTTTTGGTAGCCACAGAGTCTGCATTTTGGGCAGTTGTCTTGGAATTTCCAGGAAGGTCTTAAATCCTTGGACTCGTGAAGGCCCATATGGAGGTCGATGAGAGCCTTTTTTAGGTGTTGGCTAAAGTGTGTTGCCAAGTAAGCCTGTGGCTGTTGGAGTGATTAGGAAGAAATAACGGTCCAGGCGTGGCGTCGAAGGGCCAAAGTTTGTTTGTCTTCCAATAATGATTTCTGTTTTGTATTTAGGTTGGCAATTTTGCAAAAACTAGCCTGGTCAAATTTTTTATTCCATGCTTCAAGCAATCCAAGATCCAAAAGGCAGCTTTGAAGATGGATGGCCCAGCACTGGGTAGAGTCAGTATTGATTTCTTGCCAACAGAGATTATTTAATGTGTGTAAATCAGCAGCACAGAGTTTGTGGCAAATCGGCAGCACAGAGTTTGTGGCAAAATTTGACAAACCTTGATTTGGACCTGAAGATTTGATTCTGAAGGCCAAATTCAAGTCGCACCTGGGCCGGCGAGGCATTCTTCGGTAAATTGAAAACTACTTTGTAGATTTTATTTTGCAGAGAGTTTAATATACCGGCCTCCCCCCCACACCAGGTAACCAGACCGTAGGACAAAGCTGGTAAGATCTGAGCGGCCATTACTTTAAGAAGATGGGTGTAATTTGGGCCAACCAGTTTTTGTAGGAGACGCCTGTATCCATAAATTAACGTCTGGGCTTTAGCTTTTAGCACTGCTGAGTGTTCTTTTTTTGAGTTGTCTTTGCCTAGGGTAACCCCCAGGTACCGATAGTAAGGCTGTACCCCTATGGCAAGATGATTGCATGACCAATTAAATTTGATGGACTTTCGCTCTATAAGACGTATTACTTTTGTTTTTTCTCTATTTATTTCCAAATGTTCCTCGTCCAGATAGAGATGAGAGCGTTTATCAGCCTTTGCAACCCAATTGGGGTTCTGCTTAGGAGCACAATGTCATCAGCAAATTGAATAATTGGCATTGGGGTGTTACCGAGCTTCGGTGCGTGGCTTACAATTTGGCCGAGCCTTTTTCCTAGATCTGCCAAGTATAGATTGAATAAACAAGGAGCCAGGACGCAGCCCTGTTTTAATCCGTCCTCGGTTGGAAGTTTAGACGTGAGGCTTGAACCCTGTCCTTGTTTGACCCTCGCCCAAGTGTCTGTATAGAGGAGCATGAGAGCGTCGAGGACATTTTTTGGCAGCCCCCACTCGGTAAGTTTTGCCCTAAGTCTCCCCCTGCTGACTCGGTCAAAAGCCGCTCTAATATCAATAAAGCAGCCATATAGCCGATTGTTGTTAATTTTGGCTCTTTCCATCAGGAGTGCTAGAGCTGTGAGATTAGTTGTAGTCCCTGTCCCTTTTCTGAAGCCCGTCTGATAATTTGGAATTAGGTTGTTGGTATCGGCCCAATCCTGAATCTCCTCCAAAATACAAGAAGCGTATAGTTTGGCTTCCACGTCGATTAGAGATATAAGCCGATAGTTCTGTGGTAATCTCCTGTCTCCCTTCTTAAAAATTGGGTGGATGATGTTGCCTGTCCACGAAGGGGGCTGCTGATTGCCAGAAAAAACTTGATTAAACAGGGCTGAAAGATGAAAAGCCCAAAACTCAGCGTTGTATTTGAATACTGCTTTGGGGATACCATTGGGCCCTGGTGCGCCTTCGGTTTTAAGATGGTTAATGAGCCTTTTGACTCTGTCACAGGAGAATAGGTCCGGCTGCTTCCCCAGGTTATTGGACCTTCCTATGTCAGGGTAACTTGATGAATTATCTGACGGTTCTTGCGAGAAACTTGATGTCGTTGTGATGTTATTGGGATGATGTTGGTTTACTGGGACACAAGATTCCCTTTTTAAGTAAAGGTTTTTTACGTGGGCTTCCCAGCTTTGTTTGCTAATGCCGGGATCCTGGGATAATGCGTCAGCATGATTTAATTTGTTAATAATGCCCCAGAAGTCCCTCGTATTTCGCTTTTTACTAGCTACTAGCAGTTTAGCCCACATCCCTTCCTTGTGGTTTGACTTGGCTTTCCACACCATTTTACGATAGTTGTTTCTCATTCTCCTAACAAGAAGATGATTTGACGTGGGACCCTGGGTAATGTACCTTGATGCCTTCCGTTGTGCCCTGGCTATTTTTCTCTTTTCCTCCCTTAGATTGTTGGTAAACCAGGGTTCTCGTGGGACTAACGGGCCATGGTACGGTGCAGGGTGAACCGAGTGTTTAAGAGACAAATTTTCTAACAGATTTGTCCAGGATAAAATCAAATCTTCGTTTTGGTCGTTTTTGAGTTGAGAAAAAAAGCTACTTGCGGATTCAAAAATGGCTTTCATGCCACTGCCCCTCCATCGCAGTTTACGTAAATTGAACTTCTCTACCTGGTGGGAGAGAACAGTTAACTGGGCTGACTCCGGCACCCCTAGGTTGATCCAGAATATTTGTGGAAAGTGATCACTTTCTGTTCGAATAACGATTTCATAGCCTGTTACAGAGTCGAACAAGGTGTTACTGACAAATGTAAAGTCAATAGTTGACGATAACTTTCCACTCATGTACGTCGGAGGTACTGAGGCTATACCTATTGATACGGGATTTAAAATTGTTAGTCCCAGCAATAACAGTTGCTTAAGAGTTGATGCAGTAGGTTCTACCCGGGTTTTTGTCGTTGAGGTCTGTTTGTTTTGATCTTCTTGAATTAGGTTAAGATTAAAGTCGCCTGATAGTAACAGCAAACTTTGAAGGTTTGTTTTCTGAAGTGTTTTTATGAGTTTAATAAGGACAGCCAGTTTCTCATTTTTTTTTGATTGCTCGGGGTGAATGTAGATGTTTATTAATAACGGAGTCCCGGTTTTGTCGAGATCTTGGTTACCTGAACCCATCGAAGACCAACGTCCAGTGGTTCCGGCTCCCATTTTAGACTCTGCAAGATGTATGTGGATAACCCTCCACTAGGGTGCCCGAACTTGGATGTTTTCTCGGCTAGAATATGGTATTCAGTGAAGCCAGGGATGGCGGGGGTGCCAGGTTCCATGTCTCTTATAGTAAAAGAATGTCGTGTTTATGAAAGAACTGGTGCGTCTCGCTATCTTGATCCATACCACTGAACCTGTGAATGTTCCAGCTGCAGATGCCTATTTTGGACGTTTTAACCGTCTTCCTAAGCGCAGAGTTGGGCCGTGTACTTTGGGATAATTGTTCGTGATTTTTAGGAATACTTTTGGTTAAGGATTGACGGAATCCATGACCAATCCTGTGTAAGGGACCCACCAATGCGAGATTGCGTTAGGCATTTGTCGGGTTCACCGGCCTCTTGGACTATAGTGGATGAACGGGCGCCCTGAAGACATGAAGTTTGCTTACGGATGGAAGTGTCCTCCCTGTTTGTGTTCCGTGAACTTTTTGCAAACGGAGAAGGATATCTCGGGCGCGTGTGTTGCGTAAGGGTAATACCCCAACGTTCGAATGGGCCTCTATTTTTGAAAATCTTATCTACTATCTCTGTGGAGGCCCAAGTGGTAACGGAGACTTCGGAATTTGAGTGCTCTGATTTTGGACAGAACTCGACTGAAGCTAGATCTTGTGAAGATATTCCACTGAGCTCAGGAACCAGGCCAAATAATCTTAACAAGTTTCCTCTGTTTAGGATGTCGTGCAAGCCTTTTGTTTCGTATTCAGGGGTAAATGTCAGGATTGGTTCTAGTTCTGCGGATGTAATTGCTGATGGATCTTGTGGTCGTGTGACTAGAGGGTTGAGCTTATTTGCAGAGCGAATTGTGGTTGTTTTTTGGATCACACTCCCTGCAGTGCCCTTTTCCCTTATGCCCCTTACGGGAAAAGGAGCAATTCGTGACATAAGATTGTCTTTGGATTGTATAGCAGGGTTGTGTTGAACTGTACAATTACGATTTTGCCCGGTTTTTGTAATTATAATCAGAGAGTTGGTCATTTGTGGGTCGTTGGTTTGCGTTTTGTCTTGAGTTGTTACCGCTAGGACCTTTGGTTTTTGTTTAATGCATTGTCTATGTAACCCAGTTTTAGTTATTTTTATAGGGGTCAGATCGTACGCTACCTGTGCGTGTATTTGGTCGCTGCTTCGTTGCATCCTCAACAGTGGGGTGCGTCCACTTGTGCTTATTAAAGGTGGCTGAGATGAACTGTTTATTCTAAACGAATTGTCCCCAATTGCAGATAGATTTCCTTGTGGGGGTATCGGCCCTACCTTTGGGGTAGAACGAGGACTTTTCGTAATTGATATTGTTTCTAATGGGGTGGTCAAGGCTGGTTTTATATTTGTGCGGGAATCCAGTGCCTTTGGGGACTTACTCAGACCTTCGGATGGTACCTGGTCTAGATAGCCGGGTTGTATCCACGGATTTGAGTTTGCGGACGGGGTTTTTGCCTGAGGGGAGTGACGACTTTCCGACGACTTAACTGCAATGATTGAAGGAATATTTGCTAAACCAATCTCTATTGGGGGATCGATCGAAGGTTTCTCAAAGAAATTGGCAATAGTGATCTTTTGATTACTTTTTGGTTTGGACCTGGCTTTCCTTGCTCTTTTCCTTTGTTTTTTGGTCATCTTGTCGGGGAGCAGAGGATCAGGATTTTCCATACCTTCAAGTGACCAAACTTTCAAGTTTGGAGAAGCTTTGTGCTGAGCCTTTGAGTGGTGTAGCATGGCGAAATCTCTGTCCCCTTCTGGGCTCTTGTGTGCCAAAAGGTGAGCGATTGAAATGCTTGATTTCCTCATATTAGGATTTTCTCCTGGTGGGGATAATATTGTCTTCTGATTGTTACCTTTTTTAACTGCTCCCAGAATGTCTTTCAGTATTATGGGGAGAGAAGCCAGCATCTCGATGATACTCCCACAACCACAGCTAAACAAAGGGCTTGCAGAACCTATGTTGGATTGATGCTGTTTTAGGAGGAGAGGTCCCGTGGTTGCTTTGTTTGTCAGAAGAGTAATGATTGTATCTGTTTTGGAGCTGAGTTGAGCAATATGCTCTGCGATGACATTAATCAAGTCAATTTGGACCTCCATCTTGTCTGATTGGAAGTTGAGAGCCTTTATGGCCTGGTCCAAAGTGCTGATCAAAGTGTTCCCCCAGACACCAGAGGGAACTTGACTGCAGTAGCTCTTTTTTTGCTCTTCCCGTTGTAAAGTTGTATTTGATGAGGAGCTTGATATATGCGACTGAGGTGATTTTTTTTGTTGGTTGCTATTGTTTCCAGGGCTGTCGTCAATTAGAATTCTATGATTTGTGGCAGGTGCAACTGTTTTTCAGGGGCGTAGATGCCACTGGACTCTGATTTTGCTCCACTACTATTTGGTCGTAGACCAGATTTAAATCTAGATTTAGTTCTTGTAAGGAAAGACTTGGGCCCGGGAGCGATGACGCTGAGTCCGAGTTGGGTGGATGATGGCCGGACAGGGGGACAGAGTGATCGTCCGGCCTCGTTAATCTCTTGATTGACTGCACTTTTAATTTACCGGGACCATGGTCGATTTGGAAATTGTTTTGATCAAGATCATGACTATTTGCCCCCAAATTCGATTTGTTAATGGAAACGTTGAAAAGTATTTCCAGTGAGTCCTGATCTTGAGATATGGGTGATAGTGGGACTGGGTTTTGCCCAGTCTTGTTTATTTTCATTTTTTTCGATGGGGAACTGGAATTGTGAATCATTGCCTGAACCCGTTCTGTTTTCTTTTTAGTAGGTTTTAGTGCTTGCTCAGTTGATGACACCGGTAGGTGTTGAATGGAAGATTCTAGAATTTGAATTTGTTCCATCAGCAATTTGCCACTGTGTGAAATTCCGGAGTGACTGTGAATTGTCGTCTTGTCTGGTTGAATAGGGCTTGGTAAGCTCCTTGATTCCCTTGTTGATGACAACAGAGCTGAAACAGGGTCTTTTAAAAAGAAGAATTTGTTGATCTTTTGTTGATAGCCTGGAAAGGGGGCTGGGGGAGGCCTTCTTCCTCGCTGGACCCCTCACCAACACCCCCACCTTGCGGCAGGACGACTAGGGGCAGAGATACTTGCGCTTGCTTAGGGGCGTCTGACTTTTTGGGCTTTTTGCTACGTGGTGCTTTGTATGACGGCGCCTTACGTTTGGTTCCAGAGCGCATTTTTATCCTACACAGGGAGGTAAAGGTGTGGCAGGCGTGAGGGTTAGGAGGTGGTAACTGGATGACTGCTGGGATCAGAGGGGGGGGCGAGGAGTGGAGTGGAGTGGAAAAGGAAGTATGGTGGAACTGGTCTTGCAGACGAGCGGAGCGCTCAGGAGGTGCCGCCCGCCAGATCGGACCTAGTCAGATTGGCCTAGACTGCCCCCCGGGCTCTTACTTGGCAGCTGCCTCTAACGGCAGCCGCGCTCGTGCTTTGACCCTAGGCCCCGCCCTGAACTCGGCTGGCCTCACTCCCTTGAGTTCCTTAAATTCCAGGGCTATATGGCAAAAGGCGACAAAGATGAAGAACTATCGCCGGAATTACACAAATGCTTTCTCATTGCTCGTTACTTGCCTGCCCAGAGCTGGAGCTGGACGCCGGACACCAGTAACGAAGCGCCCTCCACGCCGCTCCTCACCGCTCCTTTGCAGCTCCAAGCTCCACGTGGCTCCGGGCTAGCTGCGGGCGGGTCCGTAGATACAGACCGGAGCTTGAGCCAACCTTTGCCGTGTGGCCACTCGGCTAAACACCTCGACCTTGAGTTATAAGGGAGGCCGTGGTCGGTTGGCAAAGCGGACAGGGCTCCCCTAGTCCTGGTCCTAGGGGCCCGCCCGCTACACACTGCACACTACCTCTGTGCAACTTCGGCTCTGGCTCCGGCACTGCTTCCACTCTGCTCTGCTATGCTGCTCTGCTGCTCAGCAGTTCGGTACCGCGTACACGATCGCCACCTTGCGGAATTCTCAGAATATATTGTGATATTACATACACTATAAAATAACAACAAAAAAAGTTCAATAAAAAGTGTAATTCCATAAAAACAGACAGTGAATAAAACGGGGTGATAAAGAATTGTTATCACGTAAAAAAGGGTTTAAATCATTACTTTTTTTTTTAAATAGTGTCTCTGACCATACATTTTAATTCATCAAGGTTTGACCTAAGAGTGGTTCAAATTGATTAAAAGTGGGGGTGAAAAGGCCACTCGAAACAAATCCAATTCTACCCTTCATGTGATTGCTTTGTGCTTATTGACATGGGGACGGGACATATAATGTTCTGGGATAGAAATCACTTATGTTCCAGGTGGAAATGGGGCCATCTCCTCTTTGTGTGGCCGCCATGATTGGAGATGTGGGATGACATATTTGCTCCTAAATTTTACCAGTATTAGATCTCCTGCAATGTCTTTTGGTAAAGGTCCTAGCCAGCCCACCCTTCTGACAGATAGTATAGTACCATCGATGTTGGTTGGCAAAGGTCTATTTTTGGTTAGCCAGAAAGTGACTTTATTTGTTAGATCCTGTTGTCTTTCATTGTTCACCTTGGTCAGCTCTGGTACTCCCGCGAGGACGCACACAAATGGAACGGCCTCCGGAGGCAAATGTAGGAGATTGGTTTTGTGTGGCATATTCTCACTGTTTGCCCGTAGCCCCTTATGCAACCTAGATGCTTTGTTCGGCCCTGCTCTATAGTAAGAGCTCCGTGCTGTTGGGCCTGCTTTCGGGAGGTTCAGAGCTGTCTTTTGTGGGTAGGCTAATTGATTATGGGTAGTGTTGCTGTGTGTGACTGGTTCAGGCGTTTCTGTGGCGGGTGGGCGCTGTGACTGGGAAGGTCCTGCCAGGGATTTTGTGAGTGGCGAGTTAGCCTTAATCGCTTCTTCGACACCCGTGAGCCTATCCCCTAAGCTGATTATTTTTTCTATCAGGGGTGATATTAATGTTTCCAACATTCTTTCGATTGAGGCCAATAGAGAAGCCTCAACAGGTGCTGTAGGGGCAGTACTGACAGTGCTGGGAGTGTAGGGCAGTGGAGTATTAGGTTTTAGTTTTTGTTGCTTTGCCTGACTCCCCATTTGTATAACCCCAACTCTCTTCCTTTTGGTAGAGGAAATCTGTGGTGGCCCTGTGGGTTTGAGATTTGACTCTGGTCGTACTGAGAGGGGAGTACCCTGGGAGTTTTTAGTTAGTTGGGGTACAGGGCTGGGGACTAATGGCTGCTATGGTGCAAATAGGAGCATTGATTTGCACATTACTTGAATCCACAGGAGCGTACGTGGACTTTCATAATTTATTTAGTTCATCCAATAGCGATAAACCCGGTACTGCATCAGGAGTCTGTACAGGAGAACATATACTAGGGGGACAATCCATAGCAGGGGATCGTTCTATTCTCTCTAGTTCACTTAAAATGGTGAGAGTTACCCTATTAATGAAATAGTCCATTGTCCCCTTAAGAGAGTGTCTCTGGGAGGGAGTATTTTTGGTCTCCTCCTCCTCACGGGTCATAGCACAAATGGGTTCTGTCAGTTACAACTGGGTCTGAGTCAATCACCAGCAAAACGTTCAGCTGTATTAAGGCTCTGCAGGGGCCTGTAAGGAAACTGGGGAGTATCAGTAGATAACAGTACCTTATGTCTTTAGTGTAGTCCCATTCCGAGGTCAGAAAATGTAAAGGGGGGTGCCCCGTCCCGGCCTCTTCTGGCCCCTGATGGCCACAGATGGCCCGCCCTCTGCCCGGGCTCAGCCCGGCACCGCCCGTCCGTTGTTTAAGCGCCTCCGGGTGCGTTGCAGGGCGAAAGTGGGCGGAGCTGTGTTGCTGCCTGGGAGCTGTAGTCTCCCCCTGCGGCGGCCGTTCTGCGGTGATGAACACGGCGGCAGGGAGACCAACAGCGTGAGCAGCCCGGGGAACTGTGCAGGTAAGGGTGTCCTCCGCTAGCTGCCCCGTGAGATATGGCCCCCGCTCCACCGAGGGAGCATCCGTTGTTTAAGCGTCTCCGGGCGCGTTGCAGGGCGAAAGTGGGCGGAGCTGTGTTGCTGCCTGGGAGCTGTAGTCTCCCCCTGCGGTGGCCGTTCTGCGGTGATGAACACGGCGGCAGGGAGACCAACAGCGTGAGCAGCCCAGGGAACTGTGCAGGTAAGGGTGTCCTCCGCTAGCTGCCCCGTGAGATATGGCCCCCGCTCCACCGAGGGAGCGTCTGTTGTTTAAGCGCCTCCGGGCACGTTGCAGGGCGAAAGTGGGCGGAGCTGTGTTGCTGCCTGGGAGCTGTAGCCTCCCCCTGCGGCGGCCGTTCTGCGGTGATGAACATGGCGGCAGGGAGACCAACAGCGTGAGCAGCCCAGGGAACTGTGCAGGTAAGGGTGTCCTCCGCTAGCTGCCCCGTGAGATAAACTTAAGACAAAATCCTAACTTTACTACTACTAGATGCCTTCTGTGAATACCAAAAGTAGTAAGTTTAGGATTTTGTCTTAAGTTAGTTCTGTGAATCAGCCCCATTATGATGGGGTGCGCACTGTCAGCATGTAGCACAGAATTACACACAGTGGGTTTACAATAGACCTTAGATGCAATCGTATCTTTTTCTATATACAAAGTGATATCCAAAAAAATCAATCTCCTTCTTATTGATCTGATATGTAAATCCCAAATTGTATATATTGTTATTGAGATGTACAATGAATTCTTTAAGTCTCATCATCTCCACCCCAGATCATAAGGATGTCATCTATAAATTGCCCTCAATAAATAATGTGTCCTGTCATATTCGGTGGACAGTTTCTCCAGATATGGTGCTGTTTCAAGAAACCCATATATATGATAGCAAAAGAGGGTGAGATTTTTGATCCAGTGGCAACCCCATATGATTGTCTAAATCATGTACCATAGTGTAAGAAAAGGTTGTTTTCCAATGTAAGACACGTAAGCTCCAAAATAATTTGGGTGTGCTCATATAAAGTGGCATCTCCCTTGATAGATAGTAAGTTAGGGCCTTGATGCCCTTGTCAAATGGGATGATGGTGTATAGAGCATTAACACCAAGCTATATCATCCAGTTTGTTCAATAAGACTTTTGTATCTAGAATGAATGCTGGTAAATGTTGTAGTATAGGCTGCAGAAATATGTCAATGTACTCTGAATTATGCTCAGTGAGTGATCCAATCCCTGAGATTATAGGTCTCTCGGGTGGGGAGGTGAAATTTTTATGTATCTTCGGTAAAGTGTAGATACATGGGGCTTGTGGTGTTACATTGAAAGGTATTTAAATTCCATGTCCAATAATAGACAAGAGTTACACCAGTAATTCAATTTCTTTTCGATTAGCGCTGTTACCCCTTTCAATGGGTTCTGCGATACCTTAATGTATGCATTGGTGTTAGCTAACTGGTTATCTATTTCTCTGATGTTGTAATCAATATCCAAAAACACAATGTTACCCCCCTTGTCCGCCTCCTTAATAGCCACTTCTGAATACTCTGCCAGTTGTTGTAAAGCTATGCATTCATTTTTATTGAAATTGTCTTTGAATCTAATATGTTTGTGGTGAAATTTGTCTTCTAACATATATAGATCATTTGTTACGGCCTTATACAATGAATCAATCAGATTCTCTGGTGACAAAATGGGTACAAAGGTAGATTTAGTCCTAACAACATCAGTAGATCATGAATATCTTTAACCGTTTTGTCACTCTTGGTAACCTAAAAAGTAGGAATTGGACAAGGTTTGATTGGCATCAAAGTATTTTTTTAGTTTTTGCCTGCACACAAATTTAAACAAATCAATATGGATATGAGTGAAATCAGGATTGGACATAGGACAAAAGTTTAAGCCTTTCTTTAGAACATCATGTTCTGCAGTGGATAGTACAAGTTATGATAGATTAACAATCGACACATCATCACTTGTGACATTGACCCTAGTAGTTCTAGACACAGACGTATCATTAGGTGTATCACCCCCCACATCACTTAGTTCTTTTGAATGCGTGATGTGGATCTTGTTACTCGTTTTTCTACCTGGTTTGTACTTGATCTTTCTTCCCCCCGTCTGGTTTTTTTGTTCTTGTAGTCTTTTTGTAAAAGCCTGATCTGCTTCCCTTTCTGTACCGCTTTAGTTCCGCTAAAAAAGAGGAGGTTGCATTGGTATTCTCGCCTCCCCCACCGTCGTTGATGTTTCACCCCGAGCTTCACTTATTTCCCTAGTGATACTAGATAGGCACGGACTGGCGTTCGGACCATAACTGAAGATTATTGCTGGGTAAGTGTGACTAAAGGGACAATGAGCATCTGGATTAGTGGCGAACTGACCCAGTTAATGTCCCCTTATGATATGGCATTGTACTGATAATATCTTTGTGTCACTTTTATTTTCAGTGAGAAAGCTTATCTGGGACTTCCTCATCACGTGTTCTACTTAGTCCACGTTATCGCGATTTCACACGAAAAACATAGGATTGCCTAAGGATTTTACTTTTTTTTCTGACGTTAATTATGGTTTTCAGCCTTTTAAAAATATAAATAAATGGTTTTAATTTTATTAAACACTCAAACCATTAAATTGTGCGTGTCCTGCATATAAGCACTCTTCAGACATTATTCAAGATTACAATAATCTTGGAGTGTGGATCTTTACCAGGATTATCTATCTATACTAATATAATAAAGAGAGAGCCCAAACCTTTGAGGTGGGTAATCTCAGGAACCACAGCACCAATCACAACACCCAATACAGCATTGGAAAGGACAGTTGCAGCAAAAGGACATAGGCTACGCAGAAGCCCACCATATACATTTAAAAGGTAAAAGGACCGTGCCAGCAAAGTAGTCCCTTGTGGGCGTGTCTGCGTTGTGCTGGGGGCGTGACAAACGCTGGGGGCGTGTGGTAAGTTCCACCCTTCATGCCATGTCTCATATCATGTGCTGTGGGCGTGTGCTGGGGCGTGGGCGTGTGCGGGGCGTGGGATTACGGGGGAAAAAAAAGCGAGCGTTGTGCCCAATATTTCATTGTTTATTCTTTGAACCGAATGGGACTGCGACTCCGCACTCGAGTGTTTTTGACGGTGTAAACTGTTGAAATAGTGTTTTTTTGAAGTGTGATTGGTGCTTGATGTGAGTACCCTTCTGAGTCACAGGGTCATGTATAAATGTCGACACGTGTTTCTTGAGCCTCAAGATTCACTTTCACATCCGCACTCGAATATCTTTCATACAAAGGTGGAAACAATTATTCCATTGGTTGTTCCAAAAAACTTTTTTCCCAAGTTCATTGATCTGTTCATTTCATTTAATTTTCATGAAATTATCAACTTTCAATTTCCATGTTCTTTGAATTATTCCAAGATTATCATGATAGTATATCACTTTCTACATTGCCCGATGCATTTCGAGCTACACAGCTCTTCCTCAGGGGACTTTTTTATCTGTAAAAAATACGATCCTTTACTAATGGTGTACCAGACATAAATAAAGCAAAAATTCATTCAAATGACCATGTCGTAATTATCACATCCCCTCAACATGTGATACACGCAAAATAAGTTATAACTCTATATCACCTTATAACCCTGCCGATTGTGAATGACTGTGTACTTATATAAAAAATGTGTCTGTCTTCTACCACATCAGTAACCTGTACCCTTGTGGCTTTAAGCTGGTCATGGAGCTGTAACGGTAAGTGTAAGTTGTTGTAACTAATGGACAAGGCTCGTAACCTGGAGCATAGTAGAAGTAAATGTCTCCCACCCCCTGGGATATTCTGTCTGTTTCTTACCGTGTACGAGCTTCGTGTGATTTCCCAATGGTTGCCGTTCGGCGTGCGTCGCTCTATCTGTGCGTTATCTATGGTTATTTATGCCGGTCACGTGGGGTTCACGTAACGGGTGAAAGAACGCTGTTTACTTCCTACCTTCCGTCGTGTGTGACGTGTTACGTCGTGCTAGCCCGTACTATCCGAGTAAGATCTGTGGTCAATTGCGTGTGGTTAGTGAGAAAATTGTGTGGCGTAAGGTGACTAAGAATCGGATATGAAACAGAAATTCTGTACAAATTCAATGATTCGGGGAACATGATACGATGTAACGTAATAATTACTATGGTAAAATAAATACATGTTGCATAAAACAATACATATTGCATAAAAGAACTGCACATATCAAATTAGATCATAATGAATGCATCGCACCCAGCGCGGTCGATGCATGTTGGAATGCAATCTTACAAGAAGCAACTAAGTTCAATACGTTCATTTAACCCTTTCGGGTGTAGAGTACACAAGAAATTAATCCAGAATGTTTCTCTCCGTAACAGATGATTGTTATTGTCTCTTCCTGGCTGATTTTCAACTGTTTCCAAAAATCAAAATTTCAATTGTGATGGATTGTGTTTGGCTTCATTGAAATGCACTGCCACTGTGGATTTCTGATTTTTTAACCTGATGTTGCTTTTATGTTCAACCAGTCTGGTTTTGATTTTTCTCTGGGTTTTCCGCACGTATGACAGGCCGCACGGGCATCTCAACAAGTACACAACATTACTGGTATCACATGTGCCTGATACTTTAAGTTTGACTGGTGTGCCTTTTGTGGGGTGATTAATCACGTTCCCCTTGATTATTGCTGAACAGTTTCCACAGTTGTGGCAAGGGACAGTTCCTTTGTATGTCTCTATTTCCTTAGGTTGTGTTGTTTTGAATAATTCCTTAAGGTTTTTTGTCCTCTCATATGCAAATATGGGGGGTTTGCTAAATGATCCTTTGAAATCTTCCTCAAGGGCCAGTAGCGGCCAGTGTTTCATTATGGTTTTTTAGATTGAAAAACTTCTGGTTGAAAATTTCGAGACAAATACAGTTCTTTGTTCCTCTGGTTTTGCTTGTGTAGATAACAAGTGTTGTCTTTGTAGTTTATCTGCTCTTTCTGCAGCTGCTTCCAGGATGGATTCGGGATATCCTCTGTTTTTAAACTTGAGTAAGGTTTCTTGTTTGTGTTTGTTGTACAATTCTGTGGTTGATGCTATTCTCTTAATCCTGACCAGTTGTGAAAACGGTAAATGCTTTTTTAATGATGGTTGATGAAAACTTTTATAGTGAAGTAGATTATTTCTGTCTGTGGTTTTCGTGAAAACACTGGTGGTTAGTTCTCCTTCATGGTTTGAAATGGCTACGTCCAGAAAAGAAATTTTGTCTTTGTTGATGGAAAAGGTAAACTGAATTCTTTCATTGATGTCATTGAGTTGCTGTAGGGTGGTTTGTAAGGTATCTGTTGTTCCTTTCCATAATACGAATATATCATCAATATACCGTTTGTAAAGAATTAGATTGTTTGACCAAATTTGTTGATTTAATATGTGGTCGAGTTCAAATCTGTGCATGAAAGTGTTGGCATATGTGGGCGCTGCACAATTGCCCATCGAAGTTCCAGATGATTGTACGTAGAACTTGTCTTTCCATATAAAATAGCTGTGGAACAAGGTGAAGTGGATAAGCTCCATTAAAAATACCTTTAAGTCCTCACTCTTTTCTTCATTTACCAAGAAACTCTCGATGGCAGTCATACCCAGGTTGTGCGGTATGGAAGTGTACAATGACTTCACGTCTACCGTGGCCATGATCATGTCTTTGGTGAAATTACTTTTGTGTTTCTCAAGAATGTTTAGGAAGTGGGTGGTATCTTTGACGTACGTGGTGGACTTCTGGACAATGTTCTGTAAATGTCTATCAATGAACTTTCCAACTGGCTCGTGTATTGATCCCACTGTGGATACAATTGGTCGTAGTGGCGGTTTGGTAGGGTGCTTATGAATTTTGGGTATCATGTATATATACGGTATTGAGGGATTTGTTTTCAGAAGATAGTCTTTTTCTGTTTGGCCTATCACGCCCTTTGCTGTTGCGTTTTCAATGATATTGAGTAGAATTTTCTCGAATTCCTTGGTTGGGTCTGTTTCCATCTCCATGTAAGTCTCCTGGTCTCGGACGTGCATGTTAACTTCTTGTTCATAGTACTCGGTGTCCATGATGATGAGGGCACCACCTTTGTCTGCTTGGCGGATTGTTATTTGTTCATTATTGGCCAAGTTTTGAAATGTTTGTTTGTCTTTTTGAGAAAAGTTAGTTTGTTTCGATCTTGGTTTTTTGAAAATGTCTTCTATTTCTTTAGTTACAACACTTGTTATCTACACAAGCAAAACCAGAGGAACAAAGAACTGTATTTGTCTCGAAATTTTCAACCAGAAGTTTTTCAATCAAAAAAACCATAATGAAACACTGGCCGCTACTGGCCCTTGACGAAGATTTCAAAGGATCATTTAGCAAACCCCCCATATTTGCATATGAGAGGACAAAAAAACCTTAAGGAATTATTCAAAACAACATAACCTAAGGAAATAGAGACATACAAAGGAACTGTCCTTTGTCACAACTGTGGAAACTGTTCAGCAATAATCAAGGGGAACGTGATTAATCACCCCACAAAAGGCACACCAGTCAAACTTAAAGTATCAGGCACATGTGATACCAGTAATGTTGTGTACTTGTTGAGATGCCCGTGCGGCCTGTCATACGTGGGGAAAACCCAGAGAAAAATCAAAACCAGACTGGTTGAACATAAAAGCAACATCAGGTTAAAAAATCAGAAATCCACAGTGGCAGTGCATTTCAATGAAGCCAAACACAATCCATCACAGTTGAAATTTTGCATTTTGGAAACAGTTGAAAATCAGCCAGGAAGAGACAATAACAATCATCTGTTACGGAGAGAAACATTCTGGATTAATTTCTTGTGTACTCTACACCCGAAAGGGTTAAATGAACGTATTGAACTTAGTTGCTTCTTGTAAGATTGCATTCCAACATGCATCGACCACGCTGGGTGCGATGCATTCATTATGATCTAATTTGATATGTGCAGTTCTTTTATGCAATATGTATTGTTTTATGCAACATGTATTTATTTTACCATAGTAATTATTACGTTACATCGTATCATGTTCCCCGAATCATTGAATTTGTACAGAATTTCTGTTTCATATCCGATTCTTAGTCACCTTACGCCACACAATTTTCTCACTAACCACACGCAATTGACCACAGATCTTACTCGGATAGTACGGGCTAGCACGACGTAACACGTCACACACGACGGAAGGTAGGAAGTAAACAGCGTTCTTTCACCCGTTACGTGAACCCCACGTGACCGGCATAAATAACCATAGATAACGCACAGATAGAGCGACGCACGCCGAACGGCAACCATTGGGAAATCACACGAAGCTCGTACACGGTAAGAAACAGACAGAATATCCCAGGGGGTGGGAGACATTTACTTCTACTATGCTCCAGGTTACGAGCCTTGTCCATTAGTTACAACAACTTCCACTTACCGTTACAGCTCCATGACCAGCTTAAAGCCACAAGGGTACAGGTTAGTGATGTGGTAGAAGACAGACACATTTTTTATATAAGTACACAGTCATTCACAATCGGCAGGGTTATAAGGTGATATAGAGTTATAACTTATTTTGCAAGTATCACATGTTGAGGGGATGTGATAATTACGACATGGTCATTTGAATGAATTTTTGCTTTATTTATGTCTGGTACACCATTAGTAAAGGATCGTATTTTTTACAGATAAAAAAGTCCCCTGAGGAAGAGCTGTGTAGATCGAAATGCATCTGGCAATGTAGAAAGTGATATACTATCATGATAATCTTGGAATAATTCAAAGAACATGGAAATTGAAAGTTGATAATTTCATGAAAATTAAATGAAATGAACAGATCAATGAACTTGTGAAAAAAGTTTTTTGGAACAACCAATGGAATAATTGTTTCCACCTTTGTATGAAAGATATTCGAGTGCGGATGTGAAAGTGAATCTTGAGGCTCAAGAAACACGTGTCGACATTGTTTATTCTTCCCAGGTTCTGTACATTCCAGCTCCGGGTGTGCTTGCCTCGCGCTCCCAGTGACGTGCACCTCCTTTACTGTATGGAGGTCAGGCTTGGCGCTATTCCCAAGGGCTGGAAGGAGCGCAAACAGGGGCCATTTGTGCAGGAAATGTAATCTCGCCTTAACTTCCGGTGATGCCTGAAGCGCACACTGGAGATTTTCCACTTCTGTTGCACACAGGCCTCGCGCCACGCACATCCGGACACAAGGACCGCCTCCACGGAAATAGCAAGAAAGGGACTATCCCTCCTCCGGGAATATGTGATGATATTCCGCAAACCAACATCCTGCATACCATCACTCAGCAATTTTTATAACGCGGGACTATTACTCCGCAAAGACATCATTTCTAAAACTTTTACAACGCATATGACAAATGCATGTGTGGTAAAGTCATATACATTGTAAAAGTACATTATTAAAACATCAAATATATGTATATATATATATATATATATATATATATATATATATATATATATATATATATATATATAATATATATATATATACACACACTTTTTTTATTTAATTAAAGCATTTATTCTTTTAAATTGCATTATTTATATTATTTTTATTTACTATTTTATTGTATTACCCTTTACACCCTAAAAACGAATCCCACCCTGCTCCCTTTAAATACCCCTGCACCCCATAATCATAACCCACCCTTACTCCCTAAAATACCCCAACACCCTTAAACACTAACCCATCTTAACCCTATAAATATACCCTGTACCCCAAAACCCAAACCTATCCCTAAACATTAAAAATACCCCTGTACCCCAAAGCCCAAACCTAGCCCTGAACCCTATAAATACCCCTGTACCTCAAAACCCAAACCTACCCCTGAGCCCAAAAAAATCCCTGTACCCCAAAACCCAAACCTAGTCCTGAACCCTAAAAATACCCCTGTACTCCAAAACCCAAACCTACCCCTGAACCCTAAAATACCCTGTACCCCAAAACCCAAACCTGGCCCTGAACCCTTAAAATACCCCTGTACCACAAAACCCAAACCTACCCTTGAACCCTAAAAATACCCCTTGTACCCCAAAACCCAAATCTAGCCCTGAACCCTAAAAATAACCCTGTACCCCAAAACCCAAACCTACCCCTGAACCCTAAAATACCCCTGTACCCCAAAACCCAAACATAGATCTGAACCCTTAAAACACCCCTGTACCCCAAAACCCAAACCTAGCCCTGAACCCTTAAAATACCCCTGTACCCCAAAACCTACCCCTGAACCCTAAAAATACCCCTATACCCCCAAACCCACACCTAGCCCTGAACCCTAAAAATACCCCTGTACCGCATAACCCAAAACTATATCTGAACCCTTAAAATACCCAAACACCCCAAAACATATACCTCAGTACCCCAAAACATTTACCCCTATACCCATACTTACCGTATCCAAAAATAAAAATAAAAACATGCTTTTACCATTCATGCATTTACAACGAATTTCATTGTAAATGTATGCATGGTAAAAGCATATAACATGTAATGCCATGCGTTAGAATGGCATTGCGGAGTCATTGTACTATCGTAATGAAATTATGTGGAGTGATGGAATGCGGAAAGAAAGTTGCGGAATAATGGGTGTTTACTGTCCCCCGGTAAGTACATTGGTGGCACGGTGGCCCACATCTCCAGCAACATACTCATATTTTTTCACCACTCATTTGAAAAATGCACAGGTCTCTCTCATTGATGGCCAGCACCGACATACACTTTTAGACACACCTCCTGCCACAAGTTCCAGAATTGCAAACTTTAGCGCTGGGGAGCTACGTTCGAATCTTGGCATCAGCTCAACATCCTGTGATTCAAGGCAAATCGCTTTGTCTCCCTGTGCCTACCAGAAATGAATTTGTTCTTCTGTAATCTAAATTGTGCTCATGCCATGTTGTCGAGTTCGCGCTATATAATATTGCAAGGAAAAATTAAGTAGGGAAGCTCGAGTTCACACCCTACTGAACACGCACTCTTAAGTGCATAAGCAGTGCACTGTGAATCGGAGCGTTTCACAGGCCTGTCACATATAAGAAATGCTATCAAAACGAAATCCTACAAATCAATATACTACTGGATGGCAGCAATTCGTACCCGGACAACGTCGGGACGGGCTGCTAGTATAATATAAAGACTTTGGGTCATGAAACAACAGTCATTATTGTATTGTATTGTAATTGCATTTATATAGCGCTTATTACCTCTGACGAGGCGTCAAAGCGCTTTTTGGCAAGTAGCACGCTACTCCGGGACCCATAGAGGATTAGTGTTGAATTAGTATAGTGAAACATGCAAGTACATTTAAGTGGTGTATAGGTTAGTCAGTTATTTGGATTTGGATTTGGAAAGATAGCAGAAGGATAGAGGAGGAAAAAAGGTTTGTATTTATATAGCGCATGTTATCCCTGATGGGGTGTTGAAGCACGCTACTCCGAAGCCCATATAGGATTAGTGGTGAATTAGTATAATGAAACATGAAAGTAATTTCAGTGGTGGATATTAGTCAGTTATTTGGAGTAAGAAAGAAAGTGGAAGGATAAAAGGGAAGAAAAGTTTGCATTCTTATAGCACTAGTTACCCCTGATAGATGTTGAAGCGCTTTTCTGGTGAGTAGCACGCCACTTCGGAACCCCTAAAGGATTTGTGTTGAAAATTAGAGTAGTAAAATATGAAGTAATTCGAGTAGTGGATATGTTATTCAGTTATTTGGGTAGCAAAAGATAGGTGGCGGGATAGTGAAGGGAAAGAGGTTTGTATTTATATAGCGCTTGCTACCCCTGATGGGTTTTTGAAGCGCAAGTAGGACGCTACTCTGGAACCCATCAGGATTAGTGTTTTAGAATTAGTATGATGAAACATCAAAGTAATTTTAGTGGTGGATATGTTAGTCAGTTATTTGGATTGAGAAGGGTTCCGGAGTGCCAGAAAAGAGGGAAGAGTTTAGAAAGGTTTGTTTTGGGGGATCGGTATAGTAAAAGAGGTGTCAGATGATGCAATGAGGGGTAGTGTAGAGGAGAGTCTAGAAAGGGTTATTTTGGGGATCATAGTAGTGGTATGAGGTTTGAGATAAATGAGCGAGTGCATGTAGAGGATATATTGATAGATGTATAGGATGAGAGATAGGGTAGTGCACTGGAAAGAGTACTGGAAACTATGGTAACTATTTTAGGCACTATACTATGGGCTCTTGCTCAGGATCAAAATAGAGACTTGCAGTAACCGATTTGTTTGGTATATAAAATGTCTTCCAATCTCTAAACAGAATTTGGGTTAGCTAAAGCTTATAGACTTTGTTATCTCACTGTGTGTCGGCTAAAATAGTCCTGTGATCAGACTCGTTTTATTTTCATCGCTACAGATTCCATTTTATATACATTGGTCCAGGCGGGACTTGACTTTATGGAATCCTATGGACATGAACTACTAGATACCTGAATTTAAAACTGGTGAGTTTTTATAACTTTACCATTATTGTAAAATTAACCGGGGCGGAATGACGCTTGCTAGAGGTTTTTGCATGACTTTTTGTTAAAGGACTGATTTCACTTTTGGTGCCTGTCAGACTTTGTTTCTTTCTGTAACAATATCTGATCTTTTTCGATCACTACAACAATACTTTTATCCTCTGGAATGATCCACAGAGCTTTTCTATCAACATAAGACAAATATTCTTGCACTATTTATTTTAAAAACAAATGGCGTTTAATTATATAAAGATAATGAACTAGAAAATGTCTGTAATCTCACCATCATAATGTATGCATTCCAGCCATGAAAAAGTCTGTAAAAGACAAAACACATGTTTGCTGAGCTGTGCCGAAAGTACCAATGAATAAACAAACAGTGGAATATTTTTTAATGGACTCGTGCTCTTCACTATCGAGAAGATCAATCATTATGGACGTATTGTGCTCAAGAGCAATATCTTGATTGACTGTCTTTGTGTTTCAAAGATATTTATGACTTAATATTTATGTTGACTTAACTATGAGGGTGCTGACCGAGGTTCTGCTAGATACATATTGGATGTACATTAGATCTCTGTTGTACAATTTGTCACCTTAGGTAGCATGATTTTGCCCAGCCATCCCTTTCTTCAATAGGTTTAGGTGTTAGAACCGTGGTAGCACCTATGCATTACAATAACTTGCTTTTGAATTGTGTTGACACATGACTAGATAGAAAATAACAAATCAGTGTTTGAAGTGCAGTCATTTTCCCAGTAGGGACCACTACTACCACTTTTTAAATTATTATTACAAAAAATATATATCAGATGAACTGTATCTGTCACAGGGTATGTGTTTAATATGTTCGTACTGTTGAAAGTTACGAGTGTGCCTTTAAAAAATAACACTGTTTTAAATTCTGGGAGTACTTTTAGTCATATTATTAAACAGGAGTAGTGTAGTCATGAATAAACGACAAGAAAATGTGCTGCACCTGTATATGAATAATAAAGTAGTAATACTTGTTAGGTATCTATTAGGAAGGGTTTGTCAATGTGGTTTTTAACATATATGACTGGTTTGCATATGTTTAGATGATGAGATATGTTTTTTCTGTTTGCAGATAGTTATATGTATGTTCTATGAGATTCTTGAGTTTACTTAAAGATGTTGAGACCTATGGGGCCCATTTGGATGTAGGGCGGATCACCACTGCCATGCGGGCAGTGGCGATCTGTCCTACATCCTACCCCGCCCGCCACCCATTTGCCCCTGTCATATTAGTATGTCCGGGGTAGCGCGGCGGACGGGAAGACCGTCCGCCGCTTTTCCGCCCTATCGACAAGTCGACCGAGCGGAAAAGGGTTTCATATGGTGGTGGTGTCAGCTAGACACTGCCATCCATATCAGGATGCAGGCGGGAGGGCGCCTTTCAGTGATGGCTTTACTGCTGCGGAAAGGCATGCGGTTTTCTAGGTTGGGGGCCCGTTGCGGGCCCCCAGGATGTTTGGGGGGTGGGGGGGAACATGAGGGGTACCTATGGTACCCCTCTACATGTGCATGAACAACATGGCAGGCACCGTGCAGTGCCTGCCACGTTGTGCATGAACATGCACGACATGCATTTTTGGCATTCCAGCAGGCGGTTCTGAAAGCACCGCCCGCCACAATGTTAAACATGCATATGTGCGGATGCGCCCGCCAGACTGGCGGGCGCATCCTGTCACCCACAGGACCCCCACCCATATGGCGGGCAGTCTCTTTTACTGTCAGGGTCCACCCGCCATCCTAATGATGGGATCACTGAAATAATATAGACTGCCAAAATATCGACCTGCAAAAATATCGTTGCCAAAATATCGACAGACAAAATATCGACTTTCTATCTACAAACAGGTAAGTACAAAAATATCGAGTACAAAATATCGTTAACAATAATATAGATGTAAAAAATATCGACTTTATTAAAAACAGTGTTAAATTAAATTAATATTAAATTTTAATTACTAAAATATACTTAAAAATACTTAAATTAATTTATAATAATTAAATAATAAATGAAAATAATAAAAAAAACATTTTTACAATCTTATTTGTTGACCCTGAACCCTAAAATATACCCCTTTACCCAAAAACCCAAAACTGACCCTGAACCCTAAAATTACCCCTTTACCCAAAAACTAAAAACTGACCCTGAACCCTAAAAATGCCCCTTTACCCAAAAACTGAAAACTGACCCTGAACCCTAAAAATGCCCCTTTACCCAAAAACTGAAAACTGACCTTGAACCCTAAAAATGCCCCTTTACCCAAAAAAACTGAAAACTGACCCTGAACCCTAAAAATGCCCCTTTACCCAAAAACTGAAAACTGACCCTGAACCCTAAAAATGCCCCTTTACCCAAAAACTGAAAACTGACCCTGAACCCTAAAAATGCCCCTTTACCCAAAAACTGAAAACTGACCCTGAACCCTAAAAATGCCCCTTTACCCAAAAACTGAAAACTGACCCTGAACCCTAAAAATGCCCCTTTACCAAAAAACTGAAAACTGACCCTGAACCCTAAAAATACTCCTTTACCCAAAATTTATCAATATTATTTAATTACCAAATAATTATTAATTAACAATAACAATAAAGTAAATATATTAGCACATTAGCTGTAATTATTTTAATAATTAATATTATTTTTCCCAATTAATTACTAAACAATAACACAAAATTATATATATTTAAATGTACTCTAATTAATCTAATTAACTAATTACAATTAATCAATTACCAATTAATTACTAATTCAAAATATGTACAAAATTATATTAATTAATTAACTAATTATTATTAATGATCAATTAATTATTAATTATAAATATTTACAAACATATATTAATTAATTAATTATTATTAAATTACTTCCCACCCTATTCCCCTATAAACCCACAACCCGCTACAGAATTACATAACGCAATTATTAAAAAAACAAAATCCATTTAATAAAATATTTTATAACATTAATACACACTTTTCACACATATTATTACATAAAAATACACTATAAAATATTATATATTATTAAAAATTCGATATTTTTGCTATCTATATTTTATACAGTCGATATTACTTCACTTACCTGAAAAACGATATTTTTGTAGTCGATATTATGTCCAGTCAATATTTTGTCCAGTCTATATTTAAAACTCGATATTATGTCCAGTCGATATTTTGGAGTCGATATTTTGTCTGTTCACCCTAATGATGCCCTATATATTTTTGGACAGATGGCCTGAAGGTGCATATCTATTAGGAAATCACATATTTGTTTGGATGGTGATCTATGTTCTTTAAGGCTATTGAAAATTTCACATATATGGTGAGGGTGGGCCTTTTATTTAAACATGCTAAGTTTAAAATTGAGGAGGGTTAATAGTGCATGACTGTCTCTTGATAGTTCTTTTGCTAGCTTCACTTGGTGCGCACCTTTTCTTTGAGAAATAATGAATATATATTTTAAAGACACAAAAAATATTTTCAGAAATGATGTAAGTATACCATTAAGAAAAGGTTTTACACTTTGAAAGAATGTGAACTTTTGTTTTCAGTTTTAGAAAGTTAGTGATGCGTGTCCATGCTGAGGAACAGAACAATATCTACATAACTACAAAAGTTCCAAGAAAATGCAACAGAAGCAACTATAGCGCCTGTGCAGAACTGAGGCACAGAAGGGGGAAAATTCAGAAACACATGTGAAAGAAAAAGAGCTACTGGTAAGAGGACAAAGTCATTTCTTAAAAATATGTGGAGGTATCTATAAAGATAACAAAATAATGAAAATAAAAACCAAACTATGAGAAAGAATAAGAGTGGAAAAATCAATATTATAAGAGCAGGAACGAATGTAACAAAGATGGGCACACCTTAACCAAGAGACAGAAGCAGTTTAAGGAAATACGAGCAAGGATGTTTTGTAGCAGAGTGATCGAAAATCTACTGAGAAATATGAAAAAATATAGAAGAAGGACAGAGGGACTGAAATAAGTTGAGGCAGTAGTTGACAAGGCCTTTGCTTTGAAGAGGAAACTTTTCATTTTGATTATAAATAGAATGAATACTCTTGACAAAATAGTGTACATGAGGAGACAAAAGCAGAAGAAAAGAGCAGAAGAAAAGATTAATCAATAGTACTAACTTTAGTACAGTTTTTAGCGGGGAATGGATACATACTTCTACTGCAGAGCCTTTCTTTTATGAAGAAAGCTATCTACAGGATAACACATTAGTTAATGGTATTGGTGTAAGAGAACAATGTTAGGAAATAAAAAATGGCACTCCTAGAATAAAAGAGGTGATGGCGTCTAGAGATGTAGAACAAGTTATTGAAGAAGAGGTACAGGGAAGCCGTTGTCAGGCCCAGTATACAAATGGAATTGAAGAAGTGTTTGTAGTATTTGACAACAATCCATTGATATTCTAAGAAAAATTCTACATATCTTTCGGAGGCGAAATTTAAAACACAAATAAGTACTTTACAACAATTGGATCTTTGCCAGGTTGGAAAGCATACAAATTTTAAGGGGCACTCAGAACCTTGTTTATCAAAGATGGTGTGGCAAGGCACCTTTCATCATTTTAGTATGTAAGCTGTACAACTTTCAACAATTTGAATTTAGCTAGTAGGTTTTACTAAGTGAAAATGTCTGCTTTATGTTTAGGAGAAATGAATAGAGCACTTTGTATGGTACTATGGCAGAGGTTAAAAAGGTTTGTGATGATGTGCAGTCTTGTCCAGAACAGGACTCTACAGAAAATGAAGAGTTGATAACAGGAGGAGTTGCATAACAGGACACAGGTATTATAGTTGATAGTTTCGAAGAAGAGATTACAAAATTTGACACAGTATGTTTGTATATGTTGTCGGTACTCACAGCAAGATTCAAACATGGACTGTTGACTTTTATTCGAAAAATGAAAAAGAAAAGAAGGATAACTGGCAAACGTTTGCTGTGTACTTATTTGTAGAGGAACACTTTTTTTTGTCCACACAACAAGTTATATGTAAGTACTGTTACAATAAATTTGAGGGTAATAAAATGCCAGCTAGAGCTGTACATAACAAGTCAGTACTGGTTCCCACTCCAGAACCACTTCAAAGTTTTAAATGTTTATGAGTCAATTCTTATCCAAAGTATACATCCATTTCAGGCTATAGTCTGTATGGAGCCAAAGACAGGCAAGTTACCTCCAACAGAGCTGCAGAAATGTCTAAAAGGTAGAGTACTGTACTGGATTGGTAGCATCACGGGCGAAGGCCCTTTGGGCACATACATAGGGCGTGGCTGCTCCTCCACAATTGACTATGTATTTATATCCTCTCTGCTTGTGGACTGTTTAATATAGGCTGACGTCCCTAGCACTGTATATAGCGATCATAATCCAATTCTTACTATTTTTAAATCTATTAAAAGATTGGATAAGCGACAGGAAATAGGGGCAACTAACTTGGTGGCATCAACTGGTACGTATTATTAACAAGTACCCTCAATTGGTTGAAACCTGTTTATCCAGTGAACACCAAGGTCCTGAAATTATTGAGGCTTTTGTACGGCTATGTGTGGCTTTTAAAAAGGAGATTTCCAAACCAGTCATACGTCCTAACCAAGATCCTAGGTGGTTTGATAGCTCCTGTTCCAAAGCAAACCAGGAACTACGGGGGGCACTTGGAGTTCTGGACTTTTTGGTTCCGTCCAGAGGTGTCAGGGAACAACACCCAAAGACCCCGGAGTTCCACCTGTCTTGGTGCACAAATGAACAGAAACACGGGCTTCTCGATGGTGGCGTCAAAGACCAAAGGTTTATTACTGCAGGGACACAGAAGTCACAAATACTACACACGGGCAGAATCTAGGAGCCTGTTCAAATTGTACAAAGCGGGTTGCTCCTTATATACTAGTTTTTGGCCTTCAGGCGAATTCTCCACAAGTTGGTACATTCCCAAAACCTTTGTGTCATAAACAATAAATATTTGGCGTGCACAGGAACCGTTGATAAAATCTGATACGAAACATCCACGAAGAGGGGTTCCCACTAGTTCATCACAATTCCCTGTCAATATTGCATTCAGGACCCGGACCGCCTCATCGTAAAGTTCGTTACCTCCCCCTAATAAAGTTTCAAAAAGAAAGGAACGGAGCCAGGTGTGGAAGATAGGAAAGTGGGATAAGAGATGCTTGTGGGTTGTAAATGGGCAAGGCTACCGGCTTCGGCCGCCTAATCATGATCAGGACAATGGACACGAAGACCAGTTTGGCAGGGCTGGCCTCGAGCAGAGGAGGCAGCCTTTGTCGAGTCATGCAGCTACAGCGTGATCTGGTTTAAGGTGCACGTGTCATGTAAAAGGTGAATCTCCGGCTAAGGCTACGTGTCCTTGATCGAAATGAAGTGATCAGAGGTTATTGCGTATGTGAGGGCAAGAAACACAAAATGGCTGCCATGATCTAAGATGGATGCCGTGGGTAGATTAGAAATGTGTTAATAAAAGGAGTGCTCTTGCTTGTAGCGTAGCGAAAACACCAGGGTATGCTAAATGGATCATTTGCGGTTCACTGATACCAATATTATGTATTTCTGACAAACTTGAAAACACGGGTTCAAATCGTCACGGAACCGTCACGGAACCTCAGACCCTCCTTTTGCCCTTACATAGGCAATTACTCAGTCTATGTCAGAATCTAGTTCTATGCTCATCAGGTCAGTGACATGCTGTTGTATCATCATCCTTTCTCGTGCCTTTTCTCCAAACGCAGGTGGTTTTCTGAGACAAGTTGCAGCACAAAGACTACACAGAGCAGGACCACACTGGATAATCAGGCAGCATGAGAATAGGAATACTAAGATGACACCAATGACCATTAGAACCTTCCATCCCCACGCTGATATCAGAGTCCAAAACCACTCCATGAAGGACCAGTTTCCCTTGTCTACATGTATAGAGTCGGAGATCTTGTGTAGTTTAGAGATCGCCTCATAGACTGTTGGAGCATTATTAGGAATAAAGACACAGCAGCTCGATTGGATCATTCTGCATACCCCACCTCGATCTGCAAGTATAACGTCTAGAACCATACGGTTCTGCAACGTCATGAGTCTATCCGCCTGAAGCTCAGCTGTTAAGTTGCTAAGGGCACCAGCAGTTTCGGTAATAGTAGATTCAACTACCCGTGTTAGCTGACGTATGTTTCTACTATTGGCCATAGGCCCCCAGAACGGAAGGAAGCCTTTGAAGAAGTCTCCAGCTTCCTGACCAGCGGTATCTTCCTTGCTGAAGACACCTCTTGCTATTCTGGTTCTGTGGTAATCAGATGAAGCAGTGTATGTCGGAGGCAACAATCGAGCAATATAACATGATCCTGAAAAGTCGGCAGGCAACCATGTATAAGCTCTGTCTCGACAAATGAAGTAGGTACCCCTAGCAGTGAGAAAGGCAGGGGAAGAGTTAGCCGGATACACATAAGTCTCTACGCACTCACTCCTCCCTAGCTGAGCTCTCGGATTTCTCCCATTACCTTGCAAGCAGACCTGACCTCGGTGAGGTACGACCCAGATTGGAGTTGAGCTTTTACGCTTGCTTTCTCCTAAACTAAGGCGATACTCTGAAGTATTCCAACTTAAATATACTCGTAATTCGTCTCTAGGGTAGGATGGAGTATTATTGACGTCCTTGACCATGTCAATAATTCCCTGGACTAAGGCTTTGTTGGCAGAGTTATATTTAGTGGAACGCGGTGGACGTGGAGGATAGGTTTCAAGGGCATAAGCAAAGATGGTTTGGAGGGCCTGAAATGATCCATTGTAGCTGTAAGGCAAAACCAGATAGGGAATACCTTTATCCATAGTGTGGGGTATCAAGCCACACACCCAGCAGTCTGTAGTGTTAACTACCAGTTGGTGTTGGTGCAAGAGCTGTACAAAAGTGTTGTTGGTGAATTCTGAGCGTCGGGCTTGCTCATGTTCCGGAAACGAGTGAAAAGAGTGTAAAGAAGAAACAGTAGAAATGGCAGGATCAAGGGGAGGTACTGTAGTAACTGGCACAAAAATCAAATTTATACTAAAGACGATTCCACCCACCAATGTTGCTAAAATAATCAAGAATGTAATGGCACATTGCATCAAAAAGCATTTGCTATGAAGAATTCTATGAAGTCTGTTTCTGCGAACATAAATCACATTTTTTCGTTGCAGCGCAGGAAGCTCCATCTTCTACAATCCGCTCGCGACCACTGATGATGTGTACGTAGATGAAAATGCCTCTATCAGCCCTGGGAGTTCCCAGAACCAACAGAAGGATCGACCTTGTGTCAGACCCCTGCAGATTCAACTAGGCACACAGCCACGACCCTACGGCTACCCAGACGGCAAGGCAATTTTAAAAACAATAAACAATAGCAAACTTCCTGGCTGAAGGCAAAAGTTCAATATATCAAAATCACAATATGCAGTTGCCTGCTTTATTTGTCCATTTTACGGCTTCTTAAGTTATATCTCTGTTTCGCTGGTACTGTCTGATCGGAAAATAGTGTATCACTAGCAGCTGTTGCAGTGTTTAAGTTCGCAGATGGCAAAGTTTCTTCTGATGTTGGAGACAAATGTTCAGTGTTCACAGGAATCTTTTCAGGAGGAGAGTCAGATTTTGGAGTGTCAGTAATCAATTCGGCATTGCTGAAAGAGATGAACTTCGGTGTGCTTTCAGATTCGGAGGCACCAATTCCCTTCTTCACCCAGTCGTCGTAAGGGAGCGGCAAAGGGACACGTTTAACGTGGGATGCGTGTACCCGGTGCTTGCGGCCAGCTACACGAACTGCTGTCCTCGTTGCAAGTAGGATTTGGAAGGGCCCCACAAATCTCGGCTGAAGGTTCTTCGTCCTCGCGAAGTTTTTGATGACGACGAAGTCTCCCGGTTTCAGCTGATGCCCTGGACTCTCCGGAGGTTTTGGCAAAGCATCGAAAACCTGTTGATGAATAAGACTCAATTTAGCAGTCAAGTCGTAAAGGTAGTCTATCAACATAGGATATTCTATGGAACAAAATTCTTTAGGCCTTGGCACACCCCAGATATTTGCCGGGCGACCAAAGACTATTTCATAAGGACTAAGCCCTATTCTAGAATGTACCGTTGCTCTCGTTGATAACAAGGCCAAAGGAAGTGCGTCTGGCCAGGCTAAACCTGTGGATGCTTGTATTTTAGCTATTTTCAGCTTGAGGGTGCCATTGTAACCCTCCACTAAACCGGCAGACTGGGGATGGTTTGCACTGTGGAATTTCTGTTTCAGTCCTAGGCCGGCACACACACTCTGCATAACTTTCCCTATAAACTCACTTCCGTTATCTGACCATACAATCCGTGGCATTCCATATCTGGGGAAAAATTCTTTGAGAAGAATTTTGGCAGTTGATAGGGCAGTGTTGTCCTTTAGTGGGTATGCTTCTATCCACCTGGAAAAAGCACAGACCACCACTAGGACATATTTTAAATTATTACAGCGGTCCATGTGAATAAAATCTAACTGAATCACTTCAAAAGGGCAGGAAGGAGGAGCGAAATGACCAGCTGGAGTTGGAGTTCCCTTGCCAGGATTATGCATCAAGCACACCATACAATTTTTCACCACTCTCTCTGCACACTTACTGATTCCCTCATTCTTCCAGACCGGAGCCAACATCTTACAGATCCCTTTAGAACTTATATGCGCTACCCCATGCGCCATCGTCACTACTGCAAGCACATACGCATCGGGCAACATCCAACGCTGCTGTTCTGTCAAATCAATCCAACATCCATTCGAGTCCAACTTGCCCGTACTTTCTCTCCATACACGTTTCTCTTCCTCAGTTGCTTCTTTCTGAATCTCTTTCACACTTTCCATAGTATCCTCGCACATTCCAGACTCAGCAATCCATCTTGCAGACGTAGCAACATACATTCTGCTCATCGTGTCTCTAGCTGTCTGTTTAGCAATTTCATCAGCAAAAGCATTCCCACGACCAACATCATCCGTGATTGCTTTATGAGCACTGCACTTCACAATCGCAACTTCAGTCGGCAAGGTTAGAGATTCCAACAAGTCATTCACTAGCTGACCATGTTGGATCTTAGTCCCATGGGACGTAATGAAACCTCTTTCTCTCCACAACCGGCCAAAACTATGGGCCACGCCAAATGCGTACTGACTATCTGTAAACACATTCACTCTCTTTCCCTCCGCTAAAACACATGCTCTCGTTAGAGCTATTAATTCTGCAGCTTGGGCAGAATTCTGACTCACTCTTGCAGTCTCCACAATCGTCTTCAAAGTCGTTACTGCGTAAGCAGCAGTCACATCACCATTCTCCAATTTAAAACATGACCCGTCCACATACAGCGTACCATCCGGATCGGATAACGGAGTATCCTTCAAATCAATGCGTCCTTTTGTCTCTTCCTCCGTTTTAAAACAGCAATCATGTGGCTCGGAATCACTCGACTCTTGATCAGTCGGCAACAGTGTTGCTGGATTCAATACATTACATCTTTTGATCTGAATATGACTCGCTAGTAATGTCAGCTCGTAACCAGATAATCTCGCACTAGTAAGGTGTTGTGTCTTCGTTCGGTTCATGAGTGTATCCACTGCATGAGGAACCATGACCACTAGCATGTTGTTCATCACCAACCCAGCAGATTGTCGAATGGAAGCCGCCGCTGCCGCTGTAGCTCTCAAACAACTAGGTAACGCTCTGGCTACCGGATCTAATGTTGATGAGAAATACGCACAAGGGCGTTGTTTATCACCAAACTTCTGTGTCAGAACACTCAATGCGCAACCTTCTCTCTCGTGCACGTAGAGCGTGAACGGTTTACTGTAATCAGGTGTACCCAATACAGGAGCTGAACACAATGCTTTTCGTAATTCAGTAAAACTCTCTTGACATTCATCAGACCATGGCACTGGACTCGGAACATTTTTCCCAGTCAAGGCTACCAATGGTTTTGCTAAAAGAGAAAAATTTGGGATCCATTGCCTACAGTAAGAGGTAATACCTAGAAAGGCACGTACTTCTCTCTGTGTGCGTGGAACACTCATCTGTGTAATTGCTTTTATTCTTTCTGGGGTCAACTTCCTTCCCTCCTTTGACAAGAGATGACCTAGGTAGGTCACTTCTTGGCAGCAGTATTGCATTTTGGAAGGAGACACCTTGTGATTCAAATTAGACAAATGATGCAATAAGGAAATTGTAGCTGTTTTGCAAGTTTCCTTGTCATCGGCAGCCACTAGAAGATCATCTACGTACTGTACTAGAGCAGAACCTGGAGGAAGGACAAAAGAATCTAACTGGCTTTTTAATGCTTGACTATAAATAGATGGACTTTCACAATAGCCTTGTGGAGCTCGTTTAAATCTGAAGCTTCGTCCTCCTAAACAGAAGCCGAAAATATCTCTACTTTCTTCGGCTATCGGAATGCTGAAAAAGGCATTCTTTAAGTCAATAACTGAGAACCATGTGGCTGTAGCAGGAATCAATGTTAGCAAGGCAGTAATATCCGGAACCACAGGAAACTGCGGAACCACAATCTTATTAACTTCTCTAAGGTCTATGAAAAACCTGTACACTGGAGGTTTTGTAGGATCAGTTCGTTTCAAAATCGGTAGTACAGGGCTATTACAGACATTTCCCCTAGTTTCTTCAATCACATCTTTCTTAATTAAATCTTGCACAATCAATAAAAGTGCACGCTCTCCTTCACTAGATATTTTATATTGGGGAATTCTTGGAAATTTTACATTTGCTTTCAAGGTTACCACATACGGTGGAATTTCTAAGAGACCTACATCATTAGGACCAGTCGCCCAAAGAGAATCTGGGAGTGAGCGTAGCTCTGGCGGGAGTGCGTCCATTGACAAGTACATCGGAGAGGTGATATTTTTACCCAACGTGAGTTGTACTCCTTCCGGAGAACAGTACAATGTCGCATATAGTCGTTTTAACAAATCTAAACCAAGCAGATTTTCATTACAACCTGTCGTCAAAATCAGGGGTGCTTTCAATTGGCACGGTCCAACAGAAATAGACAAAGGACCAGATATCGGGTTGTAAACAGGGGCGCCTGAAAAACCTACGGAAACATTTGTTGAGCCGGACAAAGGTGCGCCAGGGAGTTTCGCATGAATGATAGAACTTTTTGCGGCACCAGTATCCAACAGAAACGGTTCGACTACACCTGATGTTGCTACTGCGACATAAGGCCCACTCTGATCCACTGGAACTGATACTACTCCCTCTCTCTGTCCATGGCTGTCCTAGTACCCATTTTGCTGAAAACCCTCATCTACTTCACAATAGTCCTCAACAAGATATTGTTGAGATCTATTTTGCTGAGTAGATTGTCCATTTCGTTGATCAAAGTGATTGGAAGGACGATCATTCGTTTGTGGAGGCATAGCACCTCGTCCTCGACCTCTAGAATTCTGCACAAAACCACCACGACCTCTCTGAGCTGCTGCTGCTGCATTATTTTGCGCTAAGATCGGACATTCATTTTTATAGTGACCCTCTTTCTTACAGTACGCACACTGATTCCACTGATATTGAGGTCTTGATGAACTATAATCTGTCCTTTGGTACGAACCTTGCTGCGTATTAGATTGATTCATGCGAGGCGGATACGCCTGCTGCAAAAGAACTTTAGTTTTTAAATCTTTCGTTTTCTTTTCTGATTTCTCCTTTTCCTCTTTATCCCTATTTTCATAGTACTGTGCAGTCGCAAGTATTTGCGCTGTTGTGGATACAGCCCACGCACTTTCTGAGTCTTTTAATTTATTGCATAATTCAGGTAACAAATTATGCACAAATTTATCGACAAACAGTCTTTGTCCTCCTTCTGTACTCATGTCCTGACCACTATGATCTACAAAAGTCTCTTCAAACCTTGTGAAGAAGTCGGAGACACTTTCGTCTTTCTTCTGCCTGCATGCTGACAGCTTGTCCCAATTTACACGCAATGCGGGCATCAGAGTCTTCATTAGATCAATTATTCTACCTGGTAGATTAGCAATTAGGGGTTCGGGTTTCGCACCACCTATTTGTTGACCATCTGCTGCAGTGATAGCTGCCCAATCACCACCTAAGGCAGCTTGATGATCCTCTCTACGAATTTTAGCCCACACTGGTTGCGGAACTACGTTGCCAAATAACATATCGATGTCGGCTAAGTTCATTATACAAGCCTCAACTGTCTGTGTTAATTCCTTGTAATATCCAGCAGGATTCTTACGTGGATCTGGCAAGGCCTGTTTCACCGCTAGCACTTCAGCTCGCTTCCTGATCAGCCGCTGGTAAGACTACTGAGGACACACTATAAGCGTGCCACAAAAACTCGGGTTGAAGAGCTACTGAAGGACCAGTGGGAATCCCTTGCCCGCACAGCTACACTTAAAGATGTTGCCGGGTTTTGGGGCAAGGTTAAATCTTTGAGGTCTATAAGATCAAACATTACCCCCATTAATTGTAATATAACAGGTAAAATGTGGAAAGATCATTTCTCAAATATTTATGCTGCGCCTTCCGCATCAGCTGACACCATCTACCCAGTCATGACACTTAACATCACGATAATGGAGGTGGAAGACGCTATAAATCAAAGTGCAGGTAACAAAGCACCTGGTCCTGATGGACTATCCATCGATCAAATTAAATCAGAGCCTGAATTTTGGTCACCTCTATTGTGTAATGTTTTTAACAAATTGTCCCACACCCCTGCCCCGGAAACCTGGTCTAATAGTATCATTGTCCCCATCTTCAAGAAGGGTGACAGACTCAATCCTAGTTGCTACCATCCGATTTCTTTAATTGACAACACCTTGAAGATTCTAGGAAGAGTCATTTTTAATAAGATCTGGGACTATTGGGAGGACAATAAGATTTTACACCAGTGTCAGTTGGGTTTTAGAAGTAACGTGGGGACTGTGGAGCAATGTCTGAATTTAAACCTAATAATGGGCAAATACATTATAGCCAAAAAAGTCCCATTGTATTTGGGTTTTATGGAGTTAAGTTCTGCTTTTGATTTCGTTAACCGCTCTCGATTATGGGTGGTTCTTTTAAATTATGGGTTGGATAAAGCACTTGTATATTTCTTGGCCCACCTGCACAGTGACTTGAAAGCTCGCGTTAGGATAAATAACGAAGGGGAGGTTTCAGGGGACATTTTAATAGGCAGGGGGGTTAGACAAGGTTGTGTCTTAGCCCCCCTGCTTTTTTTGTATATAAATGAACTAAGTAATTCACTGTCCAAACTAACAAGTGATGTCCCCAGCATTAATGGTACACTACTCCCCGTTCTTTTATACGCGGATGATGCGGTCCTTATGGGCCGCACACCAAAAGCACTGCGCACTTTAATAACGGGCTTTGTCTCCTACATGGCGGATCTTGGCCTGTGCACTAATTTTAATAAATAGTACATAATGTTGTGTGGGCCCAAAAAACATAGCATCCAGCATATTGCGTCAGGGAGCGATGCCCTAAAAAGTACTAGCACTTTCCCCTACCTAGGCCTGATATTCTCAAACACAGGCTCATGGCAGCCCCATGTGGCCCATGGGAGGAACAAACTGGGTAAGGCAACAAATTCCATAATCAGCCTTCGACAGCATAAACGTGCTGAGGTAGTAATCCCGCTACTATAAATTAACAGAACCCAATGCCTACCTACGGCAACCTATGGCGCAGAGGTGTGGGGGTACTCAAACAGCGCCAATATACAGATTGAAGAGAACAGATTCTGTAGAAAGGTCTTGGGGGCGTCTATTTCAGCACCCACTTATGTTTGCCATAGGGAGCTGAATCTTTCTTGTGTGGAGGATTTCATCAGGTCAAGGTCGGCATTATTTTGGTTAAAAATATGGCGGAACCCTGCTGCTTCCCTGACCTAAGAAATAATCACAGATTGTTTAAAGTGTAAAAGGGCAAATTACATACCCTGGCTAGGGGCAGTAAAAAGAAGCTTAGTAAGCGTGGACATGGAGTACTTATTCTCCTCCCCCCCTAGCCATTGATCAAGCACAACATAAGCTAGTAAGAGGGGCACTGTATAATTTATATCAGACAGAAAGAGAAACATCTGAGCATCACAAACCAGCCATCATAAGATATATCCCCTCCTGGCTCAGTGTGGCAGGCTTAACAACATGCCGCAGGGATACCTCAGAAAAAACCTGGGGAGGTGGAACAGAAGTTTGCTCTTCCGTCTCAGGGACGGGAGTATTAAATATTCCTTATCATTCCCATTGGGCTTCAATAAAAACCTGGAGAATCTGCAATATCCCTGGACCTAGGGTGTAAACAAACTTTGTTACACTTTTTGTTTTTCTGTGGTTTTTACGCTAGATATACAAAACATTATCTAATTCCCTACTTTAAAGAGCATGCTGTGGTGGATTTTAATCTAGCATTTAAGGAATTAATGCTGTTAAGCTGTGATGAAGTAATTTTTAGAGTAAGTCGCTTCCTCGAATCTGTGATACGTTCCCGAGCATCTATGAACACGCCCTGATAAATTGAATCATTTTTACATTGTTGCGGTTTTGTACAAGAGTTTGAACGTCTATTTATTGCACACTTGCACTATGTAGCAGTCCCCACTGTACATCTGATGACACTTATTATAAAAACGTCTCTGTTATATAATGTTTTGCACACAGCCAATCAGTTTATATTGTGTTTACATCTAATGAGTGTCAGCATAGATCATAAAGTATGATGTATTTTATATAATGGTATTGTTAGATCGCTCCCACCCAACACAGACTGTTAGGCATCTGTCTTTCAAGTGAACTGCTGCTTCCCAGACCTTTCGCTGCCTTGAGGACAATTAAATCTACAAAACCCTGCGCCCTCGCCCACCCGCCTCCCGCCGCCTGACTCCTGCTCCATCTCGGGGTCTGGCCGCCGAGCGGAGCGCGGTGCTGGGCCTCGAAAACTACAATACCCAGCATTCTCTGCGGCGCAATCCGCGTCATTTGCGCGCCAGGAGGCGCTTAAATTTACTGTCACCCCCGTCTCGCGGGACGCGAGCGGGACGCCGGGCGAAGCCTGGGCCAAGGGCGGGCCCGTTTAAGCCCGTTCAAGACCGGGTAAGACTGGACTGGGCCACCCTATTGACATTTTATAAATCCTCAATCCATGTGATATATTATCCCCCCATTTATTATTGTGCCCCGGTGTCCTACAATAGTTTTTTGCATTGTGCTTGTATTTATTTGTAAGTATGTCTCCTAGAACTACTAGAAGCACTAAACCATCACATGCAGTACAGAGAATAGGCCCAATCGATCAGTTTATTGCAAGGGCAAATGATGCCATAAATCAAGGCGCCTTCTTGTTAGAAAGGAGGGTCTCCCAAGATTTGGCCGCAGCCAAACGTTCCTCTTTGGGACTATTGGCAGCGGCTAAAACCCCATTGCGCAATTTAGATCAAGACGCACTATTAGAGACCCACTTGGTTCCGGGCATTGTAGATTTGTCGGTGTCTATAGATCTTTCAGATACCCATATTTCACACTCCCCTACACTTCAATCACCTTTATCAATTGAGAGAACCCCGATTCTATTCTCAAACCCAACCGAGGAGGATTCTCATACCTCCAATACTAGGGGTCAGAGGGAAGGAGCCATCCCGAAAACTAGAAAGGGGAGAAAGGGGAAAAAGAAATCACCACAGGAAAATAATTCGGAGATTGGGCAGGGATCTCCGATACAACTTACTGCCCAGCCCTCTATTCCTGAACAAGGCATAAGTCAACCATTGCTTCCCCAGCAACAGGCCAGTCTTATAATGTTTGACATTATTAATCTTACACCAGATATCCCCAATGGTAACGTGGGAAGTGGGCGTGACCCTTGCACCCATGATATTCAAACACTGGCCTCACTAGAAGCACTGATTAAATTATATATGAAACATATTGAGTTATCCCTGTCAAAAATCGAAAAAGCATTAGCAACTTTAGCATCCGAATTAAAGACTAAGAAGACCCCAATTCCCACTCTTCCCCCTCCCGTGGTTCACACCCCCAATCCAAAAGTTAATAAAGTTGGGGCAAAGATAACCCATCAAAAACCTCAGACATCCAAAACTGTGACTACCACAGCCACTGTCCACCAACAATCGTTAAGTACAATTGTGCAGCCAACACTAACAACTACAGCTGCAAAAAAGGGCCCCGCCACACCATCTCTTTCAGCTCCGCCTTTGTTACCTGTTTCTATCAGTACCAGTACCCTACCACATGCAATGAACTCCACAAAAACGCCAGCAACCAAAAATGCTGCTTATAATGCCAGGCGGAATGGAGCACGACCAGCACATCTGCCACCGGAAGCAACTCCATTTGTTGTTATAATGACCGGGGTTCCTGAGTTGCATCCAAATTCAGATGAACCAGGATGGTCCATAAAAAACAAGGTGCTACATTGGCTTTCAACCAACAGGCCACTTTCCCCTTATGCCAACAATAAAGTTACATCTGTTCGTAGGGTTCCTTGGGTAGGGAAGGAGGCAAAAACAATTCCTGGAGATTGCGTAATAATAAACTTTGAAGACCCCCAAACGGTTGAATACATCTCCTCTTGGGGTCCTCAAACATCCCCAGAAGGTATAGGCACGAAAAGACTGTCCTTTTTCTACCCTCCTGCTAAACGCTATGCTACAGGCCCCAAGTGGAACTGGACTCAGGTAGGAAGCTGGAATAGAAGACCAGATTGGACAGATTGGACCGGTCAAGGAGGTAGAGACACTATGCCATCTTTTGATTGGAGGGGTGCTCCCACGTTTAATAGATTTGATTGTTTGGAGATGGTGGATTGACCACCATCGGCCAACAACCAGGATAGCAAGAATTCCTCTTTTCTAGATCTACTAGCCCCTACGATATTCACACCACCCAGATCTTTATCACCTTTGAATTCCCCCTCCATACTAGTGTCATCACCTCCCAACATAGTTCCATCGGTTGTAGAAGAATTATACTCCCAACAAAGACCTAAGACTAAGTCCTCTTTTATTATAGCTGATAATCAAACCCCCCCCCTTGTACCCCGTCTTTATCACCAAGTCCAGAACTTAATATTATTACCTCATCGACCCTGCTAGTATCTGTACTATTCTGGAACGTAGCAGGTCTTCGATTGAAGGTTTTACAAAAACCGTGGCTGGATTTTGTATCTATTCATCAGATAATTTGTCTGCAGGAGACCTGGGTAATAGACCCACTACACATACAAGGCTATAAAACATTCCACTCCCCTGCGCGTTCTACCACTCACGGTAGACCTATGGGAGGTCTAGCAGTATATATCTCTAACAACTTGGCAGTAAGGAATATTAACATTCTCCATACCACTTCGAACTACCAGATATTAATGGTTACTTTTAATAATTGTACGTCATACTGTATTGTTAACTTTTATAATAATTTATCCCCAGTAGACTGTGCGAAAACAGTTTCTGCAATTTCACGGTCTATAAATGAACAACACTCTAAACAACCATCACCCGTTTGTAACATACTATGGGGAGGGGATTTTAACATCCCACTGTGTGTTAATCATAAAAAAGGCATATGCGGCCTTAAAGATGAAGATGACTGCCCATTGACACACTTCACCCACTCCCAAGTAGGTGATTCTCTTAACGACAGTCTTGTGTCTTTAGAATTGGCGTAGGCTAATGAACTTGTAGATCCTCCGGTGGTATTTAAACCCACTTTCCACGGCAGGGGTTGTTCTAGTATCATAGATTTTATTTTGTGTTCTTATTTTTTAAAGGGCAAACTTATTCAGTTCACAACAGGTTCAGTAATTTCAGGCGATCATTTCCCCAATAGTATCACCCTTAAGTTAACCTTGAATGAACCTGATCCTATCAGGAAGAGTTTATTGTCACAGAAATCCCTGACCATGGATAGAACCAATGGTTTCTCCATGAAATGGTCAAAGATAGACCCTATAATAATTACGAACAAGGTTATATCTGAGGCTCTTCCATGGATAAACACCTGTTTGTCGGAAGATTCAACCCCCGAGCAAATTATATCTAGCTTCAGGGAGATTCTAAGACTTATCCAGGCCGAATTACTCCGTCATCACAAAGCGGGCAATCAGCCTGCGTCAAGGTTGGTTTAACTCTGAATGTCGTAAGACGTTATCCGCCCTAAAAAAGGCGTTGCATAACCCAGTTAGAGATAAAAACGAAGTAGCCAAACTTAGATCTGAGTATAAACAGGCCCAAATTAACTGTAAAAAATATCACAAGAAAAAATGTGGGCCCAACTCCATGAGAGCTGTCATAGTAAGGACAGCTCCCAGTTTTGGCAGGTAGTCAAATCTCCCTTCCTGGCTGAAGTTAATTCTCATCAGCATCTGGATGTGGCCGTGACTGCGGACGAGTGGGTGACTCACTTTTCAAAGATCCTCTTGGTGATGGGAGCCAGTGCAGGTCTCTCAGGTGGGAGGTGATGTGGCTGCGGCGGGGGACAATGAGGATCAGTCGGGCGGAGGCGTTTTGGATGCGTTGTAGTCGTCACACGTGTTTGGCCGGAATTCCTGCGTAGAGTGCGTTTGCGTAGTCCAGCCTGCTACTGACGAGGGCTTGGGTAACCGTTCTTCTGGTTTCGGTCGGAATCCACTTGTACATCCTGCGAAGCATGCGAAGGGTGTTTTAGCAGGAGTAGGAGACAGCGTTGACCTGCTTTGACATGGAGAGGGAGGAGTTGAGGATGAATCCTAGGTTGACTCCGTGGTACGTGGGTGTAGGGGCTGTTCCCAGTGTGGTCGGCCACCAGGAGTCATCCCACGCAGAGGGGGTGGGGCCGAGGATGAGGACTTCAGTCTTGTCCGAGTTCAGCTTCAGACTGCTTTTCCTCATCCAGTCAGCGATGGCCTTCATTCCCTCTTGAAGGCTGGTTTTGGCGGTGTGTGGGTCTTTGGTGAGGGAGAGGATGAGCTGGGTGTCATTGGCGTATGATATAAAGTTCAGGTTGTTCTGGCGGGCCACTTGTGCGAGGGGGGCCATGTAGACGTTGAACAGGGTCGGGCTGAGGGATGAGCCCTGAGGTACTCCTCAGATGTCGTCGGTGGCTTCTGATCGGAAGGGTGGGAGGCGGACTCGTTGGGTTCTGTCGAAGAGGAAGGACGTGGTCCAGTCCAGGGCCTTCTTCTGGATTCCAGCTCCTTGGAGGCGTGTTCTTAGTGTGCGGTGGCAGACTGTGTCGAAGGCAGCTGACAGGTCCAGGAGGATGAAGGCTGAAGATTCGCCATTGTCTAGTTGGCGCCTGATGTCGTCTGTGGTGGCGCTGAGGGCTGTCTCGGTGTGGTGGTTTGGTCTGAATTTGGACTGGGAGGGGTCTAGTATGTTGTTGTCCTCGAGGTGGCGGGTCAGCTATATGTTGGCGATTTTCTCGATGACCTTCGCCGGGAAGGGGAGCAGGGAGATGGGCCGGAAGTTCTTGAAGTCTTTGGAGTCCGCCATGGGCTTTTTGAAGAGGGCGTTGATTTCGGCGTGCTTCCAGCTTCCCAGGAATGTCGCTGTTTCCAAGGAGATGTTGATAATCTTCCGTAGATGGGGAGCAATGGTTGCATCAGCTTTGTTGAAAACGTGGTGTGGGCAGGGGTCTGACGGAGATCCTGAGTGGATGGAGTTCATGATCTTGCGTGTTTCGTTGACGTGGGTCCAGGAGGTCAGCTTGTTGGTGCCGGTGGGGGTTGGGGTGGGGTCTGTTGCTGTTGGGGCGGGTGATGTGTTGAAGCTGTCGTGGATGTCGGCGATCTTGGGATGGAAGAAGATGGAAAGTGAGTCGCACAGATCTTGCGAGGGCGGGATGTCGTTGGTGTGGGCGCTGGGGTTGGAGAGTTCCTTCACTATGTTGGAAAGCTCTTTGCTGTCGTGTGCGTTGTTGTCCAGGCGGGTTTTGAAAGATGATCTCTTGGCTGATCTGATGGGCTGGTGATGTCTGTGGGTGGCGTCCTTGAAGGCTGCGTGGCTGTTTGGTGTGCGGTCATGGAGCCATTTCTTCGCCAGCTTCCGGCATGTACGTTTGGAGGTCTAGAGTTCTTCGGTGAACAAGGTGGCTTTTTTGCTGGGGTGGTTGATGGAGGGTTTTTTGAGCGGGCGAGGGTGTTGACGCAGTCGTCGATCCACTGTCTAAAGTTAAGGGCGGCAGTATCTGTGTCGGTGGGGTCAGTTGGCGGGTAATGGGCAAGCGTGTAGGTCAGCTGGTCTTCGGTGACTTTGCTCCAGCAGCGGCGGGGCAGCTGTTGGGTGTGGTGGTGCGTGGTTGGTTTCTTGAAGGTGAAGTGGATGCAGCGGTGGTCGGTCCAGTGGAGTTCGGTGGTGTGGTTGAAGGCGATGTGGGTGCTTGTGGAGAAGACGGGGTAGAGTGTGTGGCCAGCGGCGTGGGTCGGTTCGGTGATGAGTTGTCGGAGGCCGAGGTTAGCGAGGTTGGCGATCAGGGTGGCGGAGTTGGCGTTGTTGTTGTTCTCGAGGTGGAAGTTCAAGTCCCCGAGGAGGATGTAGTCCGTGGAGGCGAGTGCGTGGGTGCTGGCGAAGGTCGGCAAAGGAGTCATTGTAGTGGGCCCGGGGTCCGGGGGTCTGTAGACGAGTGTTCCTCTGAGGGTGGTTTTGGGGCCGGTGTGGATCCTGAAGTGAAGGTGTTCGGCAGAGTTGAGGGAGTCATCTGCGAGGGTGTGGACCTGGAGGGTGGACTTGTGGACAATTGCTATTCCTCCTCCAATTCCGTTGGTGCGGTCTCTGCAGGAGATCTTGTAGCCGTCCGGGATGGCTATGGCGATGTCCGGTGCCGCGGAGTCGTTCCACCAGGTTTCGGTCAGGAAGGCAACGTCTGGGGTGGAGGTGTCGAGCGGATCCCAGAGCTTGACGGCGTGTTTACGTGCAGAGCGGATGTTGAGGAGTATGCAGCGAAGGCTGTTGTTGGGTCTTGTCCTGGGAGGTTTGGTGGTTCTGTCGCAGGTGAAGTGGCAGGTGTGGCAGGAGAAGGGCCTGTAGGTTTGTTTCGGGTGGCCTGGAAGTAGCGGTGATCTTGGTTGGTTTTGAGAGCGTGGAGGGTGTCGGCGTCATACCAGAGTCTGGCGTCGTAGAGTGCGCAGGGTCTGGGGGTTTGGCGCTGGGCGCGGTCCAGGCACGAACGGGCGCAGACGGGCTTGCCTTTGGTGCGCTGTTGGCACGCCAGCTGCGCGGCCAGGCAGCGGCTGCCATTTAAGGCGGGGAGGGAGGGAGGAGCAGCTGGGAGGCAGTAGCGGGGTGACGAGGGGGTGTGGCCGCTGGGGGCAGCGGTGGGAAAGGGGGAGACAGAAGGCAAAAAAGGGGGTGGGGGGAGCGATCGGGGCAGCAGCAGGCAAAACAGAGCAAGTGGACACAAAAACAGGCAGAGAATACAAGTTAAGGCAACTTAATACAGCGGACAAGTTAAGAAGACAAATTAGGGCAAACCAGAGTACATCAGTGAACTGGGGCACCGGAGCCTCGAACACACGCAAGGAGCAGCAGCAGCGGGGCGAGCACACACAGGTGGTGCTGTTCGGCAGTGGGGTGACCTGGCCTGCGAGCAGGGTCAGGGGTCACTCCCACTGTCGGGCAGCGGCCGCCATTTAAGGCAGGGAGGGAGGGAGGAGCAACTGGGAGACGGTAGTGGGCGGCGAGGGGGCGTGGCCACAGGGGGCAGCGGTGTGAAAGCGGGAGACAGAAGGCAAACCATATACCTTCCCACACACCTACCTACTCACCCATACAGTCACTCAAACACCCAATGGCTTACACATACAGCCACTCATACACCCTCTCACTCAAAGGTTACAGGGACGTTATTGTTAGGCTGACCATTGACTTGTACAGAACCAGAACAATTTAGCAGTTATAGTTAGCTAAGCTAACTATAACTTATGCCTGTGCAATGCGCTGCTTATGACCTCACATATTACATCACTCATGACATGGTCAGTGACATTACTGGTGACATCTCAATTGACTTCACTGATGACATCATGACACAAATTCACCAACATAAAAAAATGCTGTAGGGTGCCCCAAATGAGCACCGGGGCACCCCTATTTAAAATTTTAAAAAACTGTTTAAAAAGAGTTGCCAGCTCCTGCGCAGCCTATATGGCAGCTTACATGGTACTACTAGGGCTGAGGTGCCCCTGGGGCACCCCCACAGCTTCCAAAAATAATAAAAAATATGGGTGTCTGGGGTGGGCGGTACAAAGGGGGTGGTGATGGACGGAGCATCTGAATCAATCAAACACTCACACAAGTCAAAAGATCTGGGTTTAATCCATCACCGTTCTTTAGCCCACTCTGCCACCCCAGTTCAGACATGGCTATATGCAAATCAGTCTGACCCTGTGCCTCATGGGAACAGTCCAGCCCGAACTGGCAAGCCGTGCCTTCCCTCGACCGGCAACAAGCTTCCGAGGACCGGTTTCTGGCATTCCAGCCGTCTTCAGCCTGGCTTGCTTGAATCCAGTGGCAAAGTGAGCAAGGGACTCACGTCTGAGCATACCCTGCCACACTTATGGCGGCCAAAAGCGGTACAAAAGGGGGTGGTGATGGACGGAGCATCTGAATCAATCACAGTAAGTGTTCTGGGTTGTTGAAAACATTATCCCAGAAGGGCTTAAAAAAAAATTTCAAAGCAATCCTAGGAAAAAATGAATGAATGAATTTGAACTTGTATCGCGCATGGCTACCCTGAGGCCTCCCAGCGCTGCGGACTGACGCATATGGATATGAGACAGAAAGCTTAGAAAGAGTGCTTAAAGAGACAGGTTTCCAAGAGTTTCCAGAACGCCAATAGATTTGGCTCCTTCCTGAGATCTAAATGGAGGGTATTCTAGAGAGTAGAGGCATTGAAAGAAAAGGAGCATCCGTCCCATCTTGATCTTTGTATTTTGGTAGAGACGGCAAGGAAAGAGGAACTGGAGCAGAGGTTCCGCGAAGGATGGTAGGGAGTGATGAGGGGGTGGAGAATGTCCAGGCCCTTCCTCCAAAAGGCCTTGTGGGCCAAACACAATGCTTTGAATTGTATTTTTGCCCTAACAGGGAGCCAATGAAGGCTCCTTAAAGCAGGTTTGGCAGATTGCCTGCGGGGGTCTGAGAAAGCAAGCAGGCCGCACAGTTCTGGATCACCTGAAGCTTATGTATAGTAAAATGAGGGGATCCTAGATATAAGGCATTACCATAATCTAGGCGAGACAGAATAAGAGCTTGAACCATAATCCTTCTCGCCTGGGGGGGAAGAAGGGAAAGGATCTTACGCAGCAACCTTATTAAGCAGTAACAGGTGGCTGAGAGCTTGGTACCAACAGGGTTGTTAGGGCAAGGTTCGTTTTTGGTATTCATCGCGGAAATAATTCCAATCCCACACCGAGTCGTTTTGTAGATTATTTTTAGTGGTGTTGTCACTCTATCCTTGATAGTGAGTGAGCAAAACAGCCAACACGTGTTTCGCCCCTTTACATTAAGGGCCACTAAGTTGGGAAATCGATTTACAATTTTTAGCGACCATGCCTTTCTATCCCTTCAGATAAAGGTATCCATAATAGATTCCCCCTGCACCCAGAATGTCGGCATCCCAATTGCGTCAAGAAGAAACGGAATACAATTAAAATGGTCCCATATTGATAAATCTAAGATAACTTCTGAAATCATACTTAGTATAAGCAGCAATATATCATTATGCTTAGAACCAGATGCTGACGCAGGAGAAATGGTGATGGCCTTCTGTGGCCTTTTAGCGAAGGTAAAACTGGCACTCACACGCTCAAAAGCTGCAAAAACAGAAGCCTGTAGGGGGTGCCTCAACTCTCCATGCACAAAAGCAAAGAAGGCTTTTATGCACACCCTGAAAATTAGATCTAGAAACCCTGACCAAATAAAGGCAGTGTGGGCTGCGTACAAGCTAGCTCAAACAAAGATAGAAAAGGCCATTGAGGAGGAAATCTGGATGGACCTTGACCGGGCAGCCAGAATGGGTAACAGTAGCGAGTTTTGGAGTAGTGAATGCACCACGTTTAAAAAACCCTAAAGATCCTACACTAGATAATAACTTAGATGAGGATGCATGGGTACCTCATTTTGAAAATATCTTTGCCCCCAGTACACTCCCACAAACACCCTCTTTGGCTACAGCATCAAGCCCCCATACACCCCTCTATTTCTCACTTATTGAAGGTCTGATCGTGTGCAGCACCGGGAAGGCTTCAGGACCAGATGGTGTACCCATTGATTTTTTTCAAGAAACACCAGACCTATGGGCTCCTTATTAATGAATGTCCTGAACAGTATAGCTATGGTAGCCCCCCCCCTTCATGGTCCACAGGGGACATTGTCCCAATTTACAAACAAGTGGACAGGGCAAACCCAAAAATGTATAGATCTATTTCTCTGCTGGATACTACATCAAAACTCATGGGCCGGCTGCTCCTCTCTAAGCTAGAGGGGTGGGCCAAGGAGAATAACTTCTTAATCCAGGCCCAGTATGGGTTCCAGCACGGAAGGGGCACTGTGGACCAATGCTTGAATTTAGCTCCGAAAAATATACCGGAATGAAGGAAGGCAATATCTACTTGGCAGTCATGGACCTCTCTGCAGCGTTCGACTGCGTGGTCCATGTAAAGCAATGGCAGATACTCGAGGAGATAGGGGTTGACCCCGCTATAATAAACTTTATAGGACAGCTGTACTTAAACGCCACGGCATCGGTTTGCTATTTCAAAAATGGCTACTGTGCACGACCATTTAAAATCACCAGAAGAGTAAGGCAGGGATGTGTCCTGGCCCCTTTTCTCTTTTCTGTTTATACAAACGGAATTGAAAACGCACTCACCAAGCCTACCCGTGATGTCCCTGTTTTTGATTCTCAATTACTACCCATCTTGGCATACGCGGATGACGCGATACTGATTGCTAGGACTGGGCGGGGTCTACAGTGCTTGATAACCACCTATGTAGCACTTCATGGACTCCCTAGACCTGAAGGTAAATAAAACGAAGTACTTTTCAATCATAGCCAGGGCTAAGAAAAAGAGATGAAACCCCCTATTTACATGTGGATAGGAAGACAATAGAGGTGGTCGATACTTTCCCATATCTCTGGGATCTATCCTGGTCAAAATTGGTGGAAGAAAGAAAGTTGGTAATGGAGAGAAGCCTCTCTGCCATAAAATCTTTCGCCCAAAAACTGGGCGCAAGACCGCTAATACCGATAAAAAACATCTATCAGGCCAAAGTCAAGGAGGCAGTTACATATGGGGTGGGTGTATGGGGCTCAGTAGCAACGCAGATACTCCAAACCACTGAAAATTACTTTTGTAAGTCTTTAGTGAGTCTCCCTTCCTCTTCATCAAATTATATTTTACACATGAAATTGGGCCTGCCATATATCACAGATGCAATTCATCTAGCTCCAATTTTTTGTGGTACTCAATTTGGCGAAGGGACACAGTACCACTCACACACATGATAATAAGGAATTATCTGAATATGGGTAATAGCAGAATGTCAAGGTGGCTTGGTTACGTAGGAACAGTCCTGATGGAAATAAGCCTCCTTGAACTATTTAAGGACCCCCTGACCTGCAGGGCGGTTGGAAGCAAAGGGTATTGAACATATTTTTGTCAATGGCGAACTATAAACGAAAGGAACACCACAAAGAGAAATATGCACTTGCTACCTATCGGTTGTTGGCATGGGTGACTGACATGGAGACACTGATGTAGGGGCACAGGCATTGATATTGACACCGGAACAATAACAAGGCCACTTGGCACTCGAAAACTGCAACAATTAATCCCACAGCTACAATGACTGTGAAAACAGATACCAGAGCAAGAAGACACTCAGACAGAGACACCAATATTGGGATGATGCCATTGGCAAGTGGACAATAACAAAAAAGAACTGACCTGGGGACACAGTCACTGGGGCAATGAGATGGGGTAGATAGAAACATGGGGGCACTGACCTTTATGCTGGAACACTGACAGGGGGTAACAAACAGAGGAACACTTTCATAAGTGCACGAACACCGGCAGTGAGACACTGACCCAGGAACACTGATAAGCAGCCAAATACAATGATGAGGCATTGACACAAGGGTACCAGCATGGGAATACTGATGCCCACAGCTACAACACATAGATCCTAACACCAGCAAGTGGCACAATGCTAGGCACCACACTTTTGAACAGCAACACTTTGACATGACTACTGATGGGGATCCACTGACACAGGGATTCTGACACTGGAGCACTTACACAAGAGCACTGATATATATACATTGGAACAAGAACACAGGTTCATGAATACTGACACTGAAACATCAGCATGCACAGGGAGAATTCCATTGCTGCCACTAGCAAAAAGGCTCTGATCTACGAGACACTGGCACTGGGACAGTAAAACTTGCATGGGACACTGACATTGGAAGGTTGACAATGACAGATATTTAGAGGAGCATAGTGGCATGGGACACTGACACTGGGCCTCAAACTGGTAAAGGGGTGCATGAACATGTAGGCACCGGCTCTGTTACACAGTAATTTGGACAATGATGTGGGGACACTGATAAATGGGCATTGTTGCTAAAATTGGGATACACGCTACAAACCTGACATTGGGTCATAGGCACACTCTGTGTCACTAACAAGGGCACTGAAAGTTACACAAAGCCACTGGCATGAGGACATGAGGACATAGGAATGCAAAGGCATGGACCCATCGTCCAAACATGTGAGATAGACAAGGAACCAATGGACACCGAGAATTTACCGAAGCTCAAACAAGTCTAAGGTCAAAACTTAACAACATTGTCCTTTAACTACCCCAGCATCAAGAGGGCATAACATTTACATCTGCTGTTAGTCAGCAATACTTCCTAATCTCTATTTTTGAGACAATAAGGCAGCGTTTCAGCTTCCAAAAACAGTGACTCTTCAGCTTTGCTCAAAATGACCAGAAGTCGGCATCAACGAATGCAAGTTCCCAGAATGCACCTTTTCGTCTTCTGACACTGCAAGAAGACCGCATACCTTCTACTGTCGAAGCAAAGGAAAGGGCACTTCAATCATTTGAAGGAAACAGAGGCTCTTGTTTCCCTTGGCATGTGTTGCTTCTTCATTATTTAAACAGCACTTTCTGCCACATGCCCAGTCAATTTGGAAGCACTCTGCAAGTAGCCACTGAAAATGAAAGGCCAATGTAGAGCAAGGACACAAACACAAAATGTATACTGCCAATCCCTGCGGTTTGGGACTCAAGTAGTTCTTAACTGGTAAAAAGAAAAGGAATTTGCATAGGGCCTGAAGGTGTTCTTAGGATTTCTAGAAAAAAGGGGGCAACTCAGAAACCTGGGGACCTGGGCTGGACAAATATTAACAATAAAGTGGTCCCTACTGGAGAAGTGTAGCCCTTGACTTCCAGTGCAAAAGAATTACTCAAGGGATAGAATAGAAAACTTCACAGTTGAATAGGTTTCAGTTACGCACTCAGTGCATTTATTTATACATATCTCTTTCCAAAGGTAAGAACGAATTTTAACAGTATAATGCAGTATTTATGCTTTTCTAGAAACAAGGTGCTCCTAAAATGTGACGGCGCAGTTAAAGTGATATATGGCGAACAAAAGGTGCGCTTGTGCTATGTACAAAAATGTATACATGTGGCTGATAGGGACAATAGAATTTTTTGAAGTTATCACCTGTGAAACGAGAATCGATAGCGGTGATGTCTGGAGTCAGCACTTACCTGCTGTGACCCAGGGTAGGGATACTGGGTGGTGGAGAAGTGCCTTCCATAGCGGACTCCTGGAGACGCTCGAATCTGCGAGAGAGCAACACGAGAGGCCTCTCGCCTGGACCGCTATCAAGGACGAATCCGAAAGGCAGGCCGGAGTGAGAGCTCGGAAGAGAGGGACCCAGTAAGCAGACCCACGTCTACGGTCCTGGAGGACAAACACTCTGTAAAGTAAGGAGGATGACGTGGGAAAATATTGGATGGCACAGGGAGAGCCCGGGCGAGTTTACCGGAGTGCCTGATTCTAACATGGCAGGGAGTAGAGTGATTCTGTACGTGAGGCGCCTGTAGCAGGCCCTGACAATTTGGCTGGGTATCGGGCCCTGGAGCGAGAGCTTTCTGCGCAGAGGTCTGGCTTTGTGGCCCCTCCTCTTCGTGATTCAGCGGGGCAGAGTGTAATGTTGCTCAATAATCACTGACAGCAGGTTACGTTGATTCAACTCTACTTTATTTAAGGTAATCGAGTTTGTTCCGAGGAGCGCCGGCCGGCGCTGCCGTCCAGTTCAATTCTCGGCGCGCAATGACATTGCGCGCGCATCACCGCCAACATGGCCGCCGCACGTCACGTCTGCGTGACGTGCATAAACTAGAACGCTACATATCTCCCCCTTTTACTGAACTTTAAGCAGTCACTTACAAATCATTGTCCAATTCAAAGTCTCGAAATCTGGAGGGCCTTACCACCTGCCTTCCGCTCCTAGTAACCCTGATGGGGTTCCCCGGAGCCCCTTGGTACTGCATTCCAGTTCCTTCCATTTCTTCACTCGCCACTCCACCATCATTCATGCTTCTCCCTGGCCTGTCCGTCTCAGCGCCTTGATTCTCGCTCACTTCTTCACCTTCTCGCGTCATCTCTGCACTTGCTCAGCCACATTGCTCACCTCCGCATTGTCCCCTTTCCGTATTTAATTTGTCTACCCCTTCCCATTCCATTCCGGGTTGTTCCCAGCTCAATACCTTGTTGCACCGGGCCATGCGGTCCTGAGACCACACGTTTCCGTCGCTCAGCAGGGCCGCTCGATCATACACTTCTTTAACTTGCATGGGCTTGCTATATTTGCTGTCTCCTTTCTTCTGTAGAGTGGCTAGCTTTACTCTCACCCACTCTCCCCTTTCCAGATCTGTTCCTTTCACATTCCTTCGTTTGTTGTAATGGTTGGCGTAGATTGTTTGTGCTCTTTCCAGGTTGGCCCGTACCACTGCAGGGGACCACTCGCTGGTGATGACCTTTTCCTTCCAGATCCTGTTGTCATGCGTCAATATTTGGAACGGGCTGTACCCCGTGCCGGTGGGGGTTATTCTGTAGGCCCACACCATGTTCTCTAGTGCTTTCTCCCAGTCTTTGTTGCTGGATATGGCGGCTTGTATGGCTCCCATCACTACCCTATTAAATCGCTCCACTAGGCCATTTCCGGCTGGATGGTAAATCGCCGTGTGTTTGATGGTGATGCCGTTTCTTTGCATAAACTTGTTCCACCTTTCCAACGTGATCTGGGGGCCATTATCGCTCAGAATGGACTTGGGGATTCCTTCCCTTGTGAAGGTCTCTGACAGAAACTTTAAGATGTTCTCTGTGTCCATGGACTCGTCCACCCTCAACTCCGGCCACTTAGAGTATCGATCCATGAGTACACACACGTACTTCTGTGTGCCCTGGTCATCTAGGACAGGTCCCAAAATGTCTATAGATAGTTCTTCCCACGGATTTAAGGGGGGGTCAAACTTTCCTAACGCTGGCCGCAAAGGTTTTAGGGTCTTGTCCGCTCCTTGACATTGTGGACACTCCCTGACATGCCTTTCCGCCCTTATGTCCATGCCTGGCCACCAGTAGTTTTGTTTGGCTCTGGCCTTGAGTTTCCCTATGCCTAAGTGGCCCTCGTGCAGCAGGTCCAAAAGCTTGGTGGAGAGGTTCCTTGGGGGGATCACCTTGTCTCCTCTGTAAATGAACACCCCCTTATCTCCTAGCGACAGTTCTTCCCTCACCTCGTAGTACGGCTTCATGCTCTCACTCACGTTCCTTTTGTCTGGCCATCCTTGTACAATGTGCATTTTCACTTCCTTCATATTTGTGTCCTCCTCGTATGCCTCTGTCCATTCCTGCTGGCTGATTAGTTTCTCCTGGTCTTCTACAAGAGCTACCAGCTCCCCTCTGCCTGCAGGGTCTTCCTCCCCTGGTTCCATGGCGGCCGCCCTACTCAAGTAGTCAGCTACTCGGTTCCTATTCCCGGGGATGTACTCCACGTCATACCTGAACTCGAGTAATTTTAGAGTCATTTTGGATATCCGGGGAGTGGCGCTGGCATGTCCACTTGAAGTTAGTACCTTTACCAGCGGCTTGTGATCTGTCTTTAGTAAAAATCGGGTACCCCACAGGAATTGCCGGAATCTCGTCATGGCCCATACCACCGCCAGCATCTCCTTCTCAATCACGCTGTATTTGCTCTCGGTGTCCGTCAATGCCCTGGATGCAAAGCTGATTGTCTCCAACTCTCCTCTTCCTCGGTCTTGCATGAGCACGGCCCCCAGGCCCTTGTCGCTAGCGTCGGTCGTGAGCACTGTGGCGCCTTGTGGGTCGTATCCCTTGAGCGGGACCGCTCCTGTGACGTCCTTCTTGATAATCTCGAACTCGGTTTGCGCTTCCGGTGTCCACTGGAACGCTGTGCTCTCCCTGGTCAGCAACCTCATGTGGTGGGTCTTCGATGCAAAGTGTACCACGAACTTGCTGTAGTACTCCGCCATCCCCAAGAACGACCTGACCTCTTCCTTGTTCTTGGGGGGTGGTGCTTCTGCGATTGCTTTTACGTTTTCCGCCTTGGGTGTGATGCCCTGCACTCCGATTTCATGTCCTAGGTACGTCACCGATTCCAGGCCCAATCGGCACTTGGTCCACTCTGCTGTGAGGCCTTTGTTCTCCAACGTCTGTAGCACTCTTCCCAGCTTCTGGTCGTGGTCCAGTTTGTCGCGGCCCATCACCAGTATGTCGTCCTGGAAATACTGGACGCCTTTGATGTCTCTGAACAGCTGGTGCATCATTTTCTGAAAGACCGCAGCCGCCGAGGCCAGTCCGAACGGCATGCGGCAGAACTGGTAGCACCCGAACGGGGTGATGAAGGATGTAAGGCTTTTGCTGTCCGGGTGTAGTGCTATCTGATGGTAGGCTGAGGTCAAGTCGATAGTGGAGTACCACCTGACTCCCCTGGTCTTTGCCAACATCTCCTCGATTCTAGGGAGGGGAAATTTCTCCACGACAATGTTCTTGTTCAGTTCTCTCAAATCCACACAGAGCCTGACCTTCCCGTTGGGTTTCATGACTACCACTAAGGGCGCCAGCCATTCTGCGCAGGTGATCGGTTCGATTATGCCCTTCCTTTCCAATTCTTGGAGTTCCGTCTGGACTGCCTCTCTTACCGCTATGGGTACGTTCCTCACCTTGTGGGCTACAGGGGTGGCTCCTTCCTTGAGCACGATCTTGTGTTGGAATTTCTCCATCTTTCCCACTGTGCCTCCAAACACCTTTGGGTAGTTCTCCTTCCATTTGTTCAAATCGGGCCACTCCTCCGGTTCCGTGAGCAATATTTGTTCCTTCCCTCCTGGGTCCAATTTTATTCCTAGGTCGCCCTGGTCTAGCCACCCCAAGACGGAGGGTCCCTTCTCTGCAATGTACAGCTTGCACCATGCTGATCGGCCCCTAAACTCGAACATCAAGCGTCGGAACCCCACCATCGGAATGCGATCGCCATTGTATGTGACCGGTCTAATGTCTAGCTTTTCCAACTTCGGGCCCAACTTCGGTCTGAACGCTTCATCCCACACGGCACGTTGAACAATTGTGTATGGAGATCCTGTGTCCGCCACAACACTGATGGTGATTCCGCCCATTGACATTTCCAGTACGGGTTTGGTTGACCTCTTCCCTTCCACGCACAATACCTGGTTATAGATGCATAAGACGGTGACCACATCTTCCTCTGCGATCTCCTCTAGATCATCTTCGCCTTGGTCGACACACTTCACTACACCTTTGGATAGCTTCTTCCGGCACACTTTCTCGTAGTGACCCATGATGCCGCAGTGCAGGCACTTGGCCCGGAACGCCGGACATCTTCTATCGTGTGCCTCGTGGGACCAACTTCCGCACCTATAACACGTTTTCTTGCTGTCGTTGCTTGTTTGCTTCCCTTGTGACCCTGAATTTCCCTGCCATCTGTTAGCTCCTTTGGGTGTTGGATTCTTGCCCCTCTGGTCTCTGCGGTGATCTTCCTCTTGTACCCTGTTCACCATTGTTGGGGTCACTGCGTCTTTCTTGGTTGCATCAGCGCACCTCCGTGCGAGTTCCGCCCTTTTTACGATGACCAAAACGTCTTTGAGTGTGGTGTCACCGCTTGCCCATAACTTGTCTTGCATGTTCGTGCTCGTGGTGTGCATCACTATCTGATCCTTGATGAATTCGTCTTCCCACAGTGCATATTTGCACGTGGCCGCCAGCTTCCTCAAGGCCGCTACATATTCTTCTATGGTTTCTCCAGCCCGTTGTTTTCTCTGCTGGAAGTTAAATCTGTCCACTGACACACAGATAGTGGGGCGATAACGTTCATCTAGGTCTTCCACTGCATGGGCATACACGTCGACATCGGTGTTATCTCTCTGTTTGGGCACCAGACTCTTGTAAATTCCGGTCCCAGGTTCAGCAATAGTATGCGTTTCTTCCTTTGGGGGGTGAATTTTTCTTCATTTTCGTCCTCCAGGACCCCTATGAAATTATCAATATATTCTTTCCAGTCCTCCCACTTCATCAGTGGTTCACCGGGTTTCGGTAGGAATTGCACAGGTGCTATTGCATATCCCGCCGGTGTGCTCATTTTTACCTCCCTGGTCGCTGTAGCGTTGGCGTCTTTGCCGGTGGGACTACCTGGGGTGCTGTCCTTGACTTCTGTACTCGTTTCTCCTTGGGGACTCTCGGTGCTAGTCCCCACCTCCTCCTCCTTGGTAGCCAGCGCTGTTCCTCCCTGGCGTTGATTCTCAGGAATGTTGCGCGTATGGCCTAGCTGCCGTGGGGTGTTCGCGCCACCACTCTGGCCTATTCGCCGCCTCTGAGGGTAGCTGTGGCACTGCCACGCTCCTCGGATTCGCCGTACCTCAGGTGTGTCCTGCCTTGTCCTAGTGATTCATCTCGTCGGCTGGGCAGTGCAGGGTGATCCTTGCCCGGGTCTGGGTGGGCCGGATGACTGTGTTTGCTTTCCTTTTTTTTTTTTGTTTCTCTGTGGCTGCCCACGTGGAGGGTCCGTTTTTTTCCTTTTGGTGTAGTTTGGGTGGTACCTCCCGACCTCGTCGCCACTGTAATGTTGCTCAATAATCACTGACAGCAGGTTACGTTGATTCAACTCTACTTTATTTAAGGTAATCGAGTTTGTTCCGAGGAGCGCCGGCCGGCGCTGCCGTCCAGTTCAATTCTCGGCGCGCAATGACATTGCGCGCGCATCGCCGCCAACATGGCCGCCGCACGTCACGTCTGCGTGACGTGCATAAACTAGAACGCTACACAGAGGTACTGGAAGAGGAGTGAAAGAGGTGTGGGCGACCCCATCTCTGTCTGGGCCCCTGAGATCTGCTGCACCATGCATAACCCTAGAATTAGAGCCCTTTGCTGACACCAGGCACCAGCACTTTACAGAGGAGGGGGCAAACCGGGACGTCATTACCCAGAATCCTCAGCGACGCCAGGAGGCTGCAACACATCACCCCACGCATCGGAGGTGCACAAAAGCACCCTCAGGAGCCCCTTGCTGACACCAGGCTCCAGCACCACATTACTCAGCATCCTCAGCGATGCCAGGAGGCGGAAACGCGTCATTCTATGGGCCGGAGGTGCACTCTTGGGCTCCTGCCGCACCCGGGCCAAGGGCGGGCCCGTCTGTGCCTTTCAGAGCCCGGAGGAGGCTGGGCTGGGCCACCCATCTGATATTTCCAACTCTAGTCACTCCGGCTACGGGTTTCTCCTCACACTAAGGTACTGTGACTGAATCTGATTCCTTCCAGCCCCACACAGCCCTCCCAGTACTAACCAACCATCTTGGTGCAAATGAGACAAGCATTTACAATGCAACGGTCTCACCTTTGCAAAAGTTAGAGCTATTGGCATTGACAGAACCACACACACACACACAGAACCACACACACACACACAAGACAGACAGAACCACACACAGACAGAACCACACACAGACAGAACCACACACAGACTCAGACAGAACCACACACACACACAGACAGAACCACACACACACACACACACAGACAGAACCACACACACAGACAGAACCACACACACAGACAGAACCACACACACACAGAACCACACACACACACACACACACACACAGGCAGAACCACACAGACAGAACCACACACACACACAGACAGAACTAAACACAGACACAGAACCACACACACACAGACAGAACCATACACACACGCAGACAGAACCACACACCACAGACTGAACCACACACACACACACAGACAGAACCACACACAAACACAGACAGAACCACACACACACAGAGCCACACACACACACAGAGCCACACACACACAGAGCCACACACACACAGAGCCAGGCTGCGTCACGTCAGATTACAGGCCAGCGTCCTCGAGTCAATCAACTCTGGGAGACAGCTGGGGACCCCAGCCTACACTCCACTGTGCTCCCCAAAAGGACAGTGGCCACCTTGTGATAACAGAGCACAGCACCCCAAACCAGGTCCCGCCTCAACCCTATCAGAACCCACATCACCAAACCGGGCTTAATTTGTATAAAAAAAATAAAAATACAGTTGCCCAAAATGTTTGTTAGGAGGCTGCCACTAATTCCCTCCCAGTTCGCAATGCCCGCTTCCTTCTAAAGGTAATTTCCCACTTCTCCCCACTGGCGCCACTCACTTCTGTATAGAGAGTGTCAAAGCCAGATTGCAGCCAGCAGGCAAAACCAGCAGGCCAGCTTCCCACACAGTGTGAGTGTGTGTGTGTGTGTGGGGGGTGCGCAGGGGCGGCTAGGGAGAGTTAGACAAATGTTCCCATGGCACTTTCCATATTTTAAAAGTTGTGAAACTCCTTCACAAAGTTTCCCATAGAAAAGTAATTACAATAGGCACACCTGACAATTACTTTGTATGCTCTGCAAAGAGGCCAAGGATTGAATGGGCACTATTGAGAATCTTTATGGCACAGTGACTTTCACTAATAGACACTCGCACTGCCTTCCCTCATCCTAAACTACAGAGCTCTTAGGCATGCTATCATTACCACTCAGCCACCTCTGGAACTCACTCCGAAACCTAAAGGCGGCTCAGTTTGCAGTATGTGCTGTACAAGATTCATATGTTAAACGAAAAACAAAACTGCAGAAACACATCATCTGGGAAAAGAAATCACTCTCAGGAAATAGGAGTCCACATACCATGCATTTTGCAGTAAAGCATGAAAGCATCACCAACTTGAATGAATATAAGGGTTGTTGCACATATTATTGAGAAAGAAATCAACCAACGAGGGGGTCAGGAGGCCAAGCACAACAAACGAGGGGGATCAGGAGAACAAGCACAACCAACGAGGGGGGGCCAGGAGAGCAAGCACAACTAACAAGGGGGGGTCCGAAGAGCAAGCACAACCAACGAGGGGGGGGCAGGAGAGCAAGCACAACAAACGAGGGGGGGTCAGGAGAGCAAGCACAACCAACGAGGTGGGGTCAGGAGAGCAAGCATAACCAACGAGGGGGGGCAGGAGAGCAAGCACAACCAACGAGGGGGGCAGGAGAGCAAACACAACCAACGAGGGGGGGGCTGGAGAGCGAGCACTCAACAAGGGGGCATGGGGTGGAGGGAGAGCTTACCTGAGTCATCCAAGCTGCGGGCCGCGACCAGGAGAGACTCCACATGACCACATTTCTCCGTGGCAAAGCAGAAATGCCTCGGAGAAACAACCCGTGATTTTCGGATCCGGGGTGTGGTTTTCTCTCCTCTTCCCATTGGCTGGAAGGTAAAATTCCAGCCAATGGGAAGAGGAGAGAAAGAAAGTAAAAAACACACCCCCGAATCCCAAAAAGACAGGGCTTAAACGGAGTGACGCCCCTCTCATCCAATGGCTGGCCTCCGTTTAGGAAGCCAGCCAATGGAGAAGAGAGGAGGGTTTAAGCCCCTTATTGAAAAACATAAGATCTCCCCTGCAAGACTGCGCAAGCGCAGCCTTTGCAGGCGGAGACCTAAATAAGGAAAGTGATTGAAGGAGGGTTGGGAGGCACACAAAAGAAAAAGACCCAAAACGTTCTCTGAACATTAGCCTGGGGCTTGAGAGGGATGGGGAATGAGCGGGAAGGGTGCTAGACCGAATAGATAATTTACTAGCTGATTGTGAGGGTTTACTTACGGCATCTGTACCCTCCCCTGAGGTCCCCCACTCCCCCACCCCTTCTGCCATACCAATCGCCAGTACATTCCCCGGTAGTATTCTAAGCTTATTCAAAAAGGCTGCCAGTAACAAACGATCAACAAAAGTCCCTAAAGTCACTGATGTAACCTCTACTAACCCCCAGAGTAACCACAGCGAAACCCAAGGTGGGAACCTAGCAGATCTAATACTGAGCAATAGATTTACAGACAACCAAGCCCAGTACATCCACTCATATGGAGAGACCAGGATCCTCAGGTCTAGCATCTAGTGGGGTGAACACACAGACAGAACCACACACAAACACAGACAGAACCACACACACACAGAGCCACACACACACACAGAGCCACACACACTCAGAGCCACACACACACAGAGCCACACACACACAGAGCCAGGCTGCGTCACGTCAGATTATGGGCCAGCGTCCTCGAGTCAATCAACTCTGAGAGACAGCTGGGGACCCCAGCCTACACTCCACTGTGCTCCCCAAAAGGACAGTGGCCACCTTGTGATAACAGAGCACAGCACCCCAAACCAGGTCCCGCCTCGACCCTATCAGAACCCACATCACCAAACCGGGCTTAATTTGTATACAAAAAAAAAATACAGTTGCCCAAAATGTTTGTTAGGAGGCTGCCACTAATTCCCTCCCAGTTCGCAATGCCCGCTTCCTTCTAAAGGTCATTTCCTACTTCTCCCCACTGGCGCCACTCACTTCTGTATAGAGAGTGTCAAAGCCAGATTGCAGCCAGCAGGCAAAACCAGCAGGCCAGCTTCCCACACAGTGTGAGTGTGTGTGTGTGGGGGGAGGTGCGCAGGGGACGGCTAGGGAGAGTTAGGCAAATGTTCCCATGGCACTTTCCATATTTTAAAAGTTGTGAAACTCCTTCACAAAGTTTCCCATAGAAAAGTAATTACAATAGGCACACCTGACAATAACTTTGTATGCTCTGCAAAGAGGCCAAGGATTGAATGGGCACTATTGAGAATCTTTATGGCACAGTGACTTTCACTAATAAACACTCGCACTGCCTTCCCTCATCCTAAACTACAGAGCTCTTAGGCATGCTATCATTACCACTCAGCCACCTCTGGAACACACTCCGAAACCTAAAGGCGGCTCAGTTTGCAGTATGTGCTGTACAAGATTCATATGTTAAACAAAAAACAAAACTGCAGAAACACATCATCTGGGAAAAGAAATCACTCTCAGGAAATAGGAGTCCACATACCATGCATTTTGCAGTAAAGCGTGAAAGCATCACCAACTTGAATGAATATAAGGGTTGTTGCACATATTGTTGAGAAACAAATCAACCAACGAGGGGGTCAGGAGACCAAGCACAACAAATGAGGGGGGTCAGGAGAACAAGCACAACCAACGAGGGGGGGCCAGGAGAGCAAGCACAACTAACAAGGGGGGGTCAGAAGAGCAAGCACAACCAACGAGGGGGGGGGGCAGGAGAACAAGCACAACAAACGAGGGGGGGTCAGGAGAGCAAGCACAACCAACGAGGGGGGGTCAGGAGAGCAAGCACAACCAACAAGGTGGGATCAGGAGAGCAAGCATAACCAACGACGGTGGGCAGGAGAGCAAGCACAACCAACGAGGGGGGGCAGGAGAGCAAACACAACCAACCAGGAGGGGGCTGGAGAGCAAGCACTCAACAAGGGGGCATGGGGTGGAGGGAGAGCTTACCTGAGTCATCCAAGCTGCGGGCCGCGACCAGGAGAGACTCCACATGACCACATTTCTCCGCGGCAAAGCAGAAATGCCTCGGAGAAACAACCAGTGATTTTCGGATCCGGGGTGTGGTTTTCTCTCCTCTTTCCATTGGCTGGAAGGTAAAATTCCAGCCAATGGGAAGAGGAGAGAAAGAAAGTAAAAAACACCCCCCCGAATCCCAAAAAGACAGGGCTTAAACGGAGTGACGCCCCTCTCATCCAATGGCTGGCCTCCGTTTAGGAAGCCAGCCAATGGAGAAGAGAGGAGGGTTTAAGCCCCTTATTGAAAAACATAAGATCTCCCCTGCAAGACTGCGCAAGCGCAGCCTTCGCAGGCGGAGACCTAAAAAAGGAAAGTGATTGAAGGAGGGTTGGGAGGCACACAAAATAAAAAGACCCAAAACGTTCTCTGAACATTAGCCTGGGGCTTGAGAGGGATGGGGAATGAGCGGGAAGGGTGCTAGACCGAATAGATAATTTACTAGCTGATTGTGAGGGTTTACTTACGGCATCGTTACCCTCCCCTGAGGTCCCTCACTCCCCCACCCCTTCTGCCATACCAATCGCCAGTACATTCCCCGGTAGTATTTTAAGCTTATTCAAAAAGGCTGCCAGTAACAAACTCTCAACAAAATACCCTAAAGTCACTGATGTAACCTCTACTAACCCCCAGAGTAACCACAGCGAAACCCAAGGTGGGAACATAGCAGATCTAATACTGAGCAATAGATTTACAGACAACCAAGCCCAGTACATCCACTCATATGGAGAGACCAGGATCCTCAGGTCTAGCATCCAGTGGGGTGAACACAACCCATCACTATGGCGACTGCAGGATGGCGGGCACTGAAATACCACCAACTAACTTTGAACTCCAGAAGGAAATCATAGCCCTTAAAGAAACTATAGGGGCTTTGAACACTCTTATTTCCAAACTATATCTCATAGTTGCAGATCGTAGCAGCATGAAAACAGCACCGCTCATGGGCCCTCCGAGTATAACTATGTCCGATACCCGTAGCTCACGAACATCATGCAATACTCCAATCCTCAACCCTGCACCTCTGACCTGCAATTCAGGCCATCATGAAGGGGATCCCCCCCAATATGTTACCCCCACATGGCAATTATCAAGATAGCGCCAGAGGAAATACTAGGGGGATGACTAAGCCCATGGCGGCCACAGTGAATGAACTATCCTATCAGACCACAGGCTGCAGTGAGGTGTTTCCACTTTTCAGGCCCCGCCCAATCCCCCATTATGCTCCCCAGTGCACCATTTATATGACCAACATCCCCAAAGCAACAACAAACATAAGTCTGGGGAGGCCCTTAAGAACAAAGACATTCACTGGATCAGGCATGTAAGGGGGTGACGATCAGTGAGAAGGGACAATATTCTGAGGGCAAGAAGATGTGTCCTAATAATAGCATTGTTGACGCAGTAGAACTCAGCCTCACAAGTGAAAACCTAGTGCACAATCTAGTCGCTTTGGAAACCAGAACTTGCCCTCCACTCACCACCAATATTCAATTAAATTGAACACCTTTACCTCTGTGGCTACTCCCAAGACCACAGTAGCGACACCTAGGGACACAGCACGCTCGCCTTTTTCGGAGAATGACTGACTGGCACTAGAGTCCCAATGCAAATGTGTGCGTCCTTCCAACACTGATCAAGATAATATCTCTTCTTTGACGCATACGGGCCCAGAAGGCCGCTCCCTTGAGCATGAGCCAACGCTCTTCAGTACCCACCTTACCTTACATGCTCAATTTGTCTCACAATCGAGAGACAACGATCAGGCTGGTGATATGATCAAACGTACCCACTCAAGCAGCCACATGGCCCAATCTGCTATGCCATTTACCAGCCCAACCCATTGCCCATCCTAGATGTAAGGAAATTAAAAATAGCCTCATGGAATGTGGCAGGCATAAGCGGAAAAACAGACCTCCTTCATTGGCTTGAGTTCATTAAGCAATACAAGATTTGCATTCTGCAGGAAACCTGGAGCCTGACCCCATTTTTATTCCAGGCTTCGTAACTTTTCACAAATCAGCAATTCCCTCCAAACGTGGCCGGCCCTGTGGAGTGCTTCTCAATTTGATTAACATTGCACTAAATTGTGCTATTGAGGAGCTCCCTACCAACAATTGTGATATCCTCTGGGTTAGACTCAAAGGCCCACTTGACAAGTGCATAGACATTTTTAACGTTTATGCAAGGAGCCCAAGAGCAGCAGATCAACTACCCTTAGGCCCTAAAGGAGGTACTGGATGCAAAGCAGGCTGCCTACCCCTTAATTGTGGGAGGGGATTTTAATGTACATTTTGAGCCCCTCGATTGGTAAGACATCCTAGAAGTTAACGAGGAGGATAACAAGTGGTCGTTTCCACCCTTGGAGTTACCTCCAATAAATAAGGGGTCACAAGCAGCCCTCCAGCTGAACTCTTTTACCCTCACATATAGGCTAAGGTCTGAAAATGGAAGTACCATTTCCGACAAAAGAGGGGGAATGACTTTTGTCAGGTTAAATGGGTCAAGCCGGCTAGACTACATACCCTTCCAATTACCAACCAATTAGCCTGATCGACTGCGTCCAGAAAGTTTTCTGTCGACCGCTCCTAGCTAAAAATCTTGGATTGGATGGAAGAGAATGACAAACTCTCTTCCCTCCAAGTGGGCTTTTGACAGAAAACCGGCACAGTTGATCAGGTCTTTTGCCTCCTTCTGCTTTACTGGAAGGTCGTTTTGCTGGGTAAAGGGAGCTTATACATCACATTCATAGATTTAAAATCTGCCTTCGATCTCGTTCCTAAGGACATATTATGGCAAGTGCACAGGGAGATGGGTATGCCATTGAGTATTTTTACACTCATTGTCAGGCTCCATGAAGAGAACTTTGCCAGGGTCAGATGGGGAAGCCAGGGACAGGTCACCGACACCATCAAAGTACAGTGTAGGGTCCGCCAAGGCTGCGTCCTGGCTCCAACCATGTTCTCATTTTATATCAACAATGTTGTTGAGCTTTTATCAGCCACCTCTGCGGACGCCCCCTTTCTAGCTAAAAAGAGAATCGCCTACCTTCTATCGGCAGACAACACCCTTCTTGTTTCGAAGACTCCAGTGGGCTTTCAGAAACTCTTAAACCAATTCAAGCTCTTCTGCGATAGGAGGGGGCTCGAAATTAATAAATCCAAAACTAAGCTAATGAATTTGAACCCTTACAAGTCCTTCAAGGGAAAAAATTTCTTAGGTAATACTCATCTGGAGAGAGTGAGCTCCTTTGATTACCTGGGAATTAATCTGTCAGAGGATATGACCTGGACACACCATCTCAACATGGCCTACCTCAAGTTTTCCCAGGTAGCATGGGCTCTGTGTATGGAGCACTGGCTTTCTTACATCAAGCCTATTGCACCAGCTTTGAAACTATATAGCTACAAGGCTGTGAGCAGTGCTCTCTACGGAGCAGAGCTGTGGGGTACAGAAAGAGCAAGTGACCTGACAACCCTGGAGAATAGGTTCCTAAGAAGCCTGAACTCTCTCCCACAATGGACCCCCTTTTGTCCACTATTGCTCGACATGGGCATTAAACCCATTAGCGACCTAGCACAGCTCCGCCCTTTGCTGTTCTGGCTGATTCAGAAAAGGGGGTGGTGATGAACAGAGTGTCTGAATTAGGCAGACCACTCTTACCCAGTCCAAAGATCAGGGCTTGATCCATCACCGTTTTTTAGCTCACTGCACCATCCCAGCTCAGAACTTGGCTATATGCAAATTAGTCTGACCCTGGCCCAGTGCATCATGGGAACAGGGCAGACCAAACTACCAAGCCAATTCTTATACTGGGAAGGAAACAAGCTACCGAGGACCGGTTTCTGGCATATCAGCCGTCTTCGGCCCGGCTTGCTTGAATCCTGATGGTGCAATGAGCAAGGGACTCACATCTGAGTATACCCTTCCACGCTTATGGTGGACAAAAATGATTCAGAAAAGGGGGTGGTGATGAACAGAGTGTCTGAATTAAGCAGACCACTCTTACCCAGTCCAAAGATCAGGGCTTGATCCATCACCATTTTTTAGCTCACTGCAGCATCCCAGCTCAGAACTTGGCTATATGCAAATTAGTCTGACCCTGGCCCAGTGCATCATGGGAACAGGGCAGACCAAACTACCAAGCCAATTCTTATACTGGGAAGGAAACAAGCTACCGAGGACCGGTTTTTGGCATTTCAGCCGTCTTCGGCCCGGCTTGCTTGAATCCTGATGGTGCAATGAGCAAGGGACTCACATCTGAGTATACCCTTCCACGCTTATGGTGGACAAAAATGATTCAGAAAAGGGGGTGGTGATTAACAGAGTGTCTGAATTAAGCAGACCACTCTTACCCAGTCCAAAGATCAGGGCTTGATCCGTCACCGTTTTTTAGCTCACTGCACCATCCCAGCTCAGAACTTGGCTACATGCAAATTAGTCTGACCCTGGCCAAGTGCATCATGGGAACAGGGCAGACCAAACTACCAAGCCAATTCTTATACTGGGAAGGAAACAAGCTACCGAGGACCGGTTTCTGGCATTTCAGCCGTCTTCGGCCCGGCTTGCTTGAATCCTGATGGTGCAATGAGCAAGGGACTCGCATCTGAGTATACCCTTCCACGCTTATGGTGGACAAAAATGATTCAGAAAAGGGGGTGGTGATGAACAGAGTGTCTGAATTAAGCAGACCACTCTTACCCAGTCCAAAGATCAGGGCTTGATCCATCACCGTTTTTTAGCTCACTGCACCATCCCAGCTCAGAACTTGGCTATATGCAAATTAGTCTGACCCTGGCCCAGTGCATCATGGGAACAGGGCAGACCAAACTACCAAGCCAATTCTTATACTGGGAAAGAAACAAGCTACCGAGGACCGGTGTCTGGCATTTCAGCCGTCTTCTGCCCGGCTTGCTTGAATCCTGATGGTGCAATGAGCAAGGGACTCACATCTGAGTATACCCTTCCACGCCTATGGTGGACAAAAATGATTCAGAAAAGGGGGTGGTGATGAACAGAGTGTCTGAATTAAGCAGACCACTCTTACCCAGTCCAAAGATCAGGGCTTGATCCATCACCGTTTTTTAGCTCACTGCACCATCCCAGCTCAGAACTTGGCTATATGCAAATTAGTCTGACCCTGGCCCAGTGCATCATGGGAACAGGGCAGACCAAACTACCAAGCCAATTCTTATACTGGGAAGGAAACAAGCTACTGAGGACCGGTTTCTGGCATTTCAGCCATCTTCGGCCCGGCTTGCTTGAATCCTTTCAAAAGGGGGTGGGGTCGCACACCACTCACTCACCAGCGGGATCGCCCCTAAGGACTATGGTTAGTGTAGTTTAGTATTCCGCGATGTATCCGTCTTCGCCATCCCTGGACACGTGTTTCGGGGTATTTACCCCTCATCAGCAGGGAATAGGCCATCTTCTTATTTTCTGGGGTTGCCGGTGGCTGCCAAATATTGCCAGGTCTAGTACCACACAGGCGCGCAGGTGCGGGGTCCCAGGCTCGTCAGCCCGACAGCTCGAGGGAGCTTTAAACATTTCAAAAGGGGGTGGGGTCGCACACCACTCACTCACCAGCGGGATCTCCCCTAAGGACTATAGTTAGTGTAGTTTAGTATTCCGCGATGTATCCGTCTTCGCCATCCCTAGACACGTGTTTCGGGGTATTTACCTCTCATCAGCAGGGAATAGGCCATCTTCTTATTTTCTGGGGTTGCCGGGGGCTGCCAAATATTGCCAGGTCTAGTACCACACAGGCGCGCAGGTGCGGGGTCCCAGGCTCGTCAGCCCGACAGCTCGAGGGAGCTTTAAACATTTCAAAAGGGGGTGGGGTCGCACACCACTCACTCACCAGCGGGATCGCCCCTAAGGGGTAAATACCCCGAAACACGTGTCCAGGGATGGCGAAGATGGATACATCGCGGAATACTAAACTACACTGACCATAGTCCTTAGGGGCGATCCCGCTGGTGAGTGAGTGGTGTGCGACCCCACCCCCTTTTTGAAATGTTTAGGCGGGCTGACGAGCCTGGGACCCCGCACCCGCGCGCCCGTGTGGTACTAGACCTGGCAATATTTGGCAGCCACCGGCAACCCCAGAAGATAAGAAGATGGCCTATTCCCTGCTGATGAGGGGTAAATACCCCGAAACACGTGTCCAGGGATGGCGAAGATGGATACATCGCGGAATACTAAACTACACTGACCATAGTCCTTAGGGGCGATCCCGCTGGTGAGTGAGTGGTGTGCGACCCCACCCCCTTTTTGAAATGTTTAGGCGGGCTGACGAGCCTGGGACCCCGCACCCGCGCGCCCGTGTGGTACTAGACCTGGCAATATTTGGCAGCCACCGGCAACCCCAGAAGATAAGAAGATGGCCTATTCCCTGCTGATGAGGGGTAAATACCCCGAAACACGTGTCCAGGGATGGCGAAGATGGATACATCGCGGAATACTAAACTACACTGACCATAGTCCTTAGGGGCGATCCCGCTGGTGAGTGAGTGGTGTGCGACCCCACCCCCTTTTTGAAATGTTTAGGCGGGCTGACGAGCCTGGGACCCCGCACCCGCGCGCCCGTGTGGTACTAGACCTGGCAATATTTGGCAGCCACCGGCAACCCCAGAAGATAAGAAGATGGCCTATTCCCTGCTGATGAGGGGTAAATACCCCGAAACACGTGTCCAGGGATGGCGAAGATGGATACATCGCGGAATACTAAACTACACTGACCATAGTCCTTAGGGGCGATCCCGCTGGTGAGTGAGTGGTGTGCGACCCCACCCCCTTTTTGAAATGTTTAGGCGGGCTGACGAGCCTGGGACCCCGCACCCGCGCGCCCGTGTGGTACTAGACCTGGCAATATTTGGCAGCCACCGGCAACCCCAGAAGATAAGAAGATGGCCTATTCCCTGCTGATGAGGGGTAAATACCCCGAAACACGTGTCCAGGGATGGCGAAGATGGATACATCGCGGAATACTAAACTACACTGACCATAGTCCTTAGGGGCGATCCCGCTGGTGAGTGAGTGGTGTGCGACCCCACCCCCTTTTTGAAATGTTTAGGCGGGCTGACGAGCCTGGGACCCCGCACCCGCGCGCCCGTGTGGTACTAGACCTGGCAATATTTGGCAGCCACCGGCAACCCCAGAAGATAAGAAGATGGCCTATTCCCTGCTGATGAGGGGTAAATACCCCGAAACACGTGTCCAGGGATGGCGAAGATGGATACATCGCGGAATACTAAACTACACTGACCTTAGTCCTTAGGGGCGATCCCGCTGGTGAGTGAGTGGTGTGCGACCCCACCCCCTTTTTGAAATGTTTAGGCGGGCTGACGAGCCTGGGACCCCGCACCCGCGCGCCCGTGTGGTACTAGACCTGGCAATATTTGGCAGCCACCGGCAACCCCAGAAGATAAGAAGATGGCCTATTCCCTGCTGATGAGGGGTAAATACCCCGAAACACGTGTCCAGGGATGGCGAAGATGGATACATCGCGGAATACTAAACTACACTGACCATAGTCCTTAGGGGCGATCCCGCTGGTGAGTGAGTGGTGTGCGACCCCACCCCCTTTTTGAAATGTTTAGGCGGGCTGACAAGCCTGGGACCCCGCACCCGCGCGCCCGTGTGGTACTAGACCTGGCAATATTTGGCAGCCACCGGCAACCCCAGAAGATAAGAAGATGGCCTATTCCCTGCTGATGAGGGGTAAATACCCCGAAACACGTGTCCAGGGATGGCGAAGATGGATACATCGCGGAATACTAAACTACACTGACCATAGTCCTTAGGGGCGATCCCGCTGGTGAGTGAGTGGTGTGCGACCCCACCCCCTTTTGAAATGTTTAGGCGGGCTGACGAGCCTGGGACCCCGCACCCGCGCACCCGTGTGGTACTAGACCTGGCAATATTTGGCAGCCACCGGCAACCCCAGAAGATAAGAAGATGGCCTATTCCCTGCTGATGAGGGGTAAATACCCCGAAACACGTGTCCAGGGATGGCGAAGATGGATACATCGCGGAATACTAAACTACACTGACCATAGTCCTTAGGGGCGATCCCGCTGGTGAGTGAGTGGTGTGCGACCCCACCCCCTTTTTGAAATGTTTAGGCGGGCTGACGAGCCTGGGACCCCGCACCCGCACGCCCGTGTGGTACTAGACCTGGCAATATTTGGCAGCCACCGGCAACCCCAGAAGATAAGAAGATGGCCTATCCCCTGCTGATGAGGGGTAAATACCCCGAAACACGTGTCCAGGGATGGCGAAGATGGATACATCGCGGAATACTAAACTACACTGACCATAGTCCTTAGGGGCGATCCCGCTGGTGAGTGAGTGGTGTGCGACCCCACCCCCTTTTTGAAATGTTTAGGCGGGCTGACGAGCCTGGGACCCCGCACCCGCGCGCCCGTGTGGTACTAGACCTGGCAATATTTGGCAGCCACCGGCAACCCCAGAAGATAAGAAGATGGCCTATTCCCTGCTGATGAGGGGTAAATACCCCGAAACACGTGTCCAGGGATGGCGAAGATGGATACATCGCGGAATACTAAACTACACTGACCATAGTCCTTAGGGGCGATCCCGCTGGTGAGTGAGTGGTGTGCGACCCCACCCCCTTTTTGAAATGTTTAGGCGGGCTGACGAGCCTGGGACCCCGCACCCGCGCGCCCGTGTGGTACTAGACCTGGCAATATTTGGCAGCCACCGGCAACCCCAGAAGATAAGAAGATGGCCTATTCCCTGCTGATGAGGGGTAAATACCCCGAAACACGTGTCCAGGGATGGCGAAGATGGATACATCGCGGAATACTAAACTACACTGACCATAGTCCTTAGGGGCGATCCCGCTGGTGAGTGAGTGGTGTGCGACCCCACCCCCTTTTTGAAATGTTTAGGCGGGCTGACGAGCCTGGGACCCCGCACCCGCGCGCCCGTGTGGTACTAGACCTGGCAATATTTGGCAGCCACCGGCAACCCCAGAAGATAAGAAGATGGCCTATTCCCTGCTGATGAGGGGTAAATACCCCGAAACACGTGTCCAGGGATGGCGAAGATGGATACATCGCGGAATACTAAACTACACTGACCATAGTCCTTAGGGGCGATCCCGCTGGTGAGTGAGTGGTGTGCGACCCCACCCCCTTTTTGAAATGTTTAGGCGGGCTGACGAGCATGGGACCCCGCACCCGCGCGCCCGTGTGGTACTAGACCTGGCAATATTTGGCAGCCACGGGCAACCCCAGAAGATAAGAAGATGGCCTATTCCCTGCTGATGAGGGGTAAATACCCCGAAACACGTGTCCAGGGATGGCGAAGATGGATACATCGCGGAATACTAAACTACACTGACCATAGTCCTTAGGGGCGATCCCGCTGGTGAGTGAGTGGTGTGCGACCCCACCCCCTTTTTGAAATGTTTAGGCGGGCTGACGAGCCTGGGACCCCGCACCCGCGCGCCCGTGTGGTACTAGACCTGGCAATATTTGGCAGCCACCGGCAACCCCAGAAGATAAGAAGATGGCCTATTCCCTGCTGATGAGGGGTAAATACCCCGAAACACGTGTCCAGGGATGGCGAAGATGGATACATCGCGGAATACTAAACTACACTGACCATAGTCCTTAGGGGCGATCCCGCTGGTGAGTGAGTGGTGTGCGACCCCACCCCCTTTTTGAAATGTTTAGGCGGGCTGACGAGCCTGGGACCCCGCACCTGCGCGCCCGTGTGGTACTAGACCTGGCAATATTTGGCAGCCACCGGCAACCCCAGAAGATAAGAAGATGGCCTATTCCCTGCTGATGAGGGGTAAATACCCCGAAACACGTGTCCAGGGATGGCGAAGATGGATACATCGCGGAATACTAAACTACACTGACCATAGTCCTTAGGGGCGATCCCGCTGGTGAGTGAGTGGTGTGCGACCCCACCCCCTTTTTGAAATGTTTAGGCGGGCTGACGAGCCTGGGACCCCGCACCCGCGCGCCCGTGTGGTACTAGACCTGGCAATATTTGGCAGCCACCGGCAACCCCAGAAGATAAGAAGATGGCCTATTCCCTGCTGATGAGGGGTAAATACCCCGAAACACGTGTCCAGGGATGGCGAAGATGGATACATCGCGGAATACTAAACTACACTGACCATAGTCCTTAGGGGCGATCCCGCTGGTGAGTGAGTGGTGTGCGACCCCACCCCCTTTTTGAAATGTTTAGGCGGGCTGACGAGCCTGGGACCCCGCACCCGCGCGCCCGTGTGGTACTAGACCTGGCAATATTTGGCAGCCACCGGCAACCCCAGAAGATAAGAAGATGGCCTATTCCCTGCTGATGAGGGGTAAATACCCCGAAACACGTGTCCAGGGATGGCGAAGATGGATACATCGCGGAATACTAAACTACACTGACCATAGTCCTTAGGGGCGATCCCGCTGGTGAGTGAGTGGTGTGCGACCCCACCCCCTTTTTGAAATGTTTAGGCGGGCTGACGAGCCTGGGACCCCGCACCCGCGCGCCCGTGTGGTACTAGACCTGGCAATATTTGGCAGCCACCGGCAACCCCAGAAGATAAGAAGATGGCCTATTCCCTGCTGATGAGGGGTAAATACCCCGAAACACGTGTCCAGGGATGGCGAAGATGGATACATCGCGGAATACTAAACTACACTGACCATAGTCCTTAGGGGCGATCCCGCTGGTGAGTGAGTGGTGTGCGACCCCACCCCCTTTTTGAAATGTTTAGGCGGGCTGACGAGCCTGGGACCCCGCACCCGCGCGCCCGTGTGGTACTAGACCTGGCAATATTTGGCAGCCACCGGCAACCCCAGAAGATAAGAAGATGGCCTATTCCCTGCTGATGAGGGGTAAATACCCCGAAACACGTGTCCAGGGATGGCGAAGATGGATACATCGCGGAATACTAAACTACACTGACCATAGTCCTTAGGGGCGATCCCGCTGGTGAGTGAGTGGTGTGCGACCCCACCCCCTTTTTGAAATGTTTAGGCGGGCTGACGAGCCTGGGACCCCGCACCCGCGCGCCCGTGTGGTACTAGACCTGGCAATATTTGGCAGCCACCGGCAACCCCAGAAGATAAGAAGATGGCCTATTCCCTGCTGATGAGGGGTAAATACCACGAAACACGTGTCCAGGGATGGCGAAGATGGATACATCGCGGAATACTAAACTACACTGACCATAGTCCTTAGGGGCGATCCCGCTGGTGAGTGAGTGGTGTGCGACCCCACCCCCTTTTTGAAATGTTTAGGCGGGCTGACGAGCCTGGGACCCCGCACCCGCGAGCCCGTGTGGTACTAGACCTGGCAATATTTGGCAGCCACCGGCAACCCCAGAAGATAAGAAGATGGCCTATTCCCTGCTGATGAGGGGTAAATACCCCGAAACACGTGTCCAGGGATGGCGAAGATGGATACATCGCGGAATACTAAACTACACTGACCATAGTCCTTAGGGGCGATCCCGCTGGTGAGTGAGTGGTGTGCGACCCCACCCCCTTTTTGAAATGTTTAGGCGGGCTGACGAGCCTGGGACCCCGCACCCGCGCGCCCGTGTGGTACTAGACCTGGCAATATTTGGCAGCCACCGGCAACCCCAGAAGATAAGAAGATGGCCTATTCCCTGCTGATGAGGGGTAAATACCCCGAAACACGTGTCCAGGGATGGCGAAGATGGATACATCGCGGAATACTAAACTACACTGACCATAGTCCTTAGGGGCGATCCCGCTGGTGAGTGAGTGGTGTGCGACCCCACCCCCTTTTTGAAATGTTTAGGCGGGCTGACGAGCCTGGGACCCCGCACCCGCGCGCCCGTGTGGTACTAGACCTGGCAATATTTGGCAGCCACCGGCAACCCCAGAAGATAAGAAGATGGCCTATTCCCTGCTGATGAGGGGTAAATACCCCGAAACACGTGTCCAGGGATGGCGAAGATGGATACATCGCAGAATACTAAACTACACTGACCATAGTCCTTAGGGGCGATCCTGCTGGTGAGTGAGTGGTGTGCGACCCCACCCCCTTTTTGAAATGTTTAGGCGGGCTGACGAGCCTGGGACCCCGCACCCGCGCGCCCGTGTGGTACTAGACCTGGCAATATTTGGCAGCCACCGGCAACCCCAGAAGATAAGAAGATGGCCTATTCCCTGCTGATGAGGGGTAAATACCCCGAAACACGTGTCCAGGGATGGCGAAGATGGATACATCGCGGAATACTAAACTACACTGACCATAGTCCTTAGGGGCGATCCCGCTGGTGAGTGAGTGGTGTGCGACCCCACCCCCTTTTTGAAATGTTTAGGCGGGCTGACGAGCCTGGGACCCCGCACCCGCGCGCCCGTGTGGTACTAGACCTGGCAATATTTGGCAGCCACCGGCAACCCCAGAAGATAAGAAGATGGCCTATTCCCTGCTGATGAGGGGTAAATACCCCGAAACACGTGTCCAGGGATGGCGAAGATGGATACATCGCGGAATACTAAACTACACTGACCATAGTCCTTAGGGGCGATCCCGCTGGTGAGTGAGTGGTGTGCGACCCCACCCCCTTTTTGAAATGTTTAGGGGGCTGACGAGCCTGGGACCCCGCACCCGCGCGCCCGTGTGGTACTAGACCTGGCAATATTTGGCAGCCACCGGCAACCCCAGAAGATAAGAAGATGGCCTATTCCCTGCTGATGAGGGGTAAATACCCCGAAACACGTGTCCAGGGATGGCGAAGATGGATACATCGCGGAATACTAAACTACACTGACCATAGTCCTTAGGGGCGATCCCGCTGGTGAGTGAGTGGTGTGCGACCCCACCCCCTTTTTGAAATGTTTAGGCGGGCTGACGAGCCTGGGACCCCGCACCCGCGCGCCCGTGTGGTACTAGACCTGGCAATATTTGGCAGCCACCGGCAACCCCAGAAGATAAGAAGATGGCCTATTCCCTGCTGATGAGGGGTAAATACCCCGAAACACGTGTCCAGGGATGGCGAAGATGGATACATCGCGGAATACTAAACTACACTGACCATAGTCCTTAGGGGCGATCCCGCTGGTGAGTGAGTGGTGTGCGGCCCCACCCCCTTTTTGAAATGTTTAGGCGGGCTGACGAGCCTGGGACCCCGCACCCGCGCGCCCGTGTGGTACTAGACCTGGCAATATTTGGCAGCCACCGGCAACCCCAGAAGATAAGAAGATGGCCTATTCCCTGCTGATGAGGGGTAAATACCCCGAAACACGTGTCCAGGGATGGCGAAGATGGATACATCGTGGAATACTAAACTACACTGACCATAGTCCTTAGGGGCGATCCCGCTGGTGAGTGAGTGGTGTGCGACCCCACCCCCTTTTTGAAATGTTTAGGCGGGCTGACGAGCCTGGGACCCCGCACCCGCGCGCCCGTGTGGTACTAGACCTGGCAATATTTGGCAGCCACCGGCAACCCCAGAAGATAAGAAGATGGCCTATTCCCTGCTGATGAGGGGTAAATACCCCGAAACACGTGTCCAGGGATGGCGAAGATGGATACATCGCGGAATACTAAACTACACTGACCATAGTCCTTAGGGGCGATCCCGCTGGTGAGTGAGTGGTGTGCGACCCCACCCCCTTTTTGAAATGTTTAGGCGGGCTGACGAGCCTGGGACCCCGCACCCGCGCGCCCGTGTGGTACTAGACCTGGCAATATTTGGCAGCCACCGGCAACCCCAGAAGATAAGAAGATGGCCTATTCCCTGCTGATGAGGGGTAAATACCCCGAAACACGTGTCCAGGGATGGCGAAGATGGATACATCGCGGAATACTAAACTACACTGACCATAGTCCTTAGGGGCGATCCCGCTGGTGAGTGAGTGGTGTGCGACCCCACCCCCTTTTTGAAATGTTTAGGCGGGCTGACGAGCCTGGGACCCCGCACCCGCGCGCCCGTGTGGTACTAGACCTGGCAATATTTGGCAGCCACCGGCAACCCCAGAAGATAAGAAGATGGCCTATTCCCTGCTGATGAGGGGTAAATACCCCGAAACACGTGTCCAGGGATGGCGAAGATGGATACATCGCGGAATACTAAACTACACTGACCATAGTCCTTAGGGGCGATCCCGCTGGTGAGTGAGTGGTGTGCGACCCCACCCCCTTTTTGAAATGTTTAGGCGGGCTGACGAGCCTGGGACCCCGCACCCGCGCGCCCGTGTGGTACTAGACATGGCAATATTTGGCAGCCACCGGCAACCCCAGAAGATAAGAAGATGGCCTATTCCCTGCTGATGAGGGGTAAATACCCCGAAACACGTGTCCAGGGATGGCGAAGATGGATACATCGCGGAATACTAAACTACACTGACCATAGTCCTTAGGGGCGATCCCGCTGGTGAGTGAGTGGTGTGCGACCCCACCCCCTTTTTGAAATGTTTAGGCGGGCTGACGAGCCTGGGACCCCGCACCCGCGCGCCCGTGTGGTACTAGACCTGGCAATATTTGGCAGCCACCGGCAACCCCAGAAGATAAGAAGATGGCCTATTCCCTGCTGATGAGGGGTAAATACCCCGAAACACGTGTCCAGGGATGGCGAAGATGGATACATCGCGGAATACTAAACTACACTGACCATAGTCCTTAGGGGCGATCCCGCTGGTGAGTGAGTGGTGTGCGACCCCACCCCCTTTTTGAAATGTTTAGGCGGGCTGACGAGCCTGGGACCCCGCACCCGCGCGCCCGTGTGGTACTAGACCTGGCAATATTTGGCAGCCACCGGCAACCCCAGAAGATAAGAAGATGGCCTATTCCCTGCTGATGAGGGGTAAATACCCCGAAACACGTGTCCAGGGATGGCGAAGATGGATACATCGCGGAATACTAAACTACACTGACCATAGTCCTTAGGGGCGATCCCGCTGGTGAGTGAGTGGTGTGCGACCCCACCCCCTTTTTGAAATGTTTAGGCGGGCTGACGAGCCTGGGACCCCGCACCCGCGCGCCCGTGTGGTACTAGACCTGGCAATATTTGGCAGCCACCGGCAACCCCAGAAGATAAGAAGATGGCCTATTCCCTGCTGATGAGGGGTAAATACCCCGAAACACGTGTCCAGGGATGGCGAAGATGGATACATCGCGGAATACTAAACTACACTGACCATAGTCCTTAGGGGCGATCCCGCTGGTGAGTGAGTGGTGTGCGACCCCACCCCCTTTTTGAAATGTTTAGGCGGGCTGACGAGCCTGGGACCCCGCACCTGCGCGCCCGTGTGGTACTAGACCTGGCAATATTTGGCAGCCACCGGCAACCCCAGAAGATAAGAAGATGGCCTATTCCCTGCTGATGAGGGGTAAATACCCCGAAACACGTGTCCAGGGATGGCGAAGATGGATACATCGCGGAATACTAAACTACACTGACCATAGTCCTTAGGGGCGATCCCGCTGGTGAGTGAGTGGTGTGCGACCCCACCCCCTTTTTGAAATGTTTAGGCGGGCTGACGAGCCTGGGACCCCGCACCCGCGAGCCCGTGTGGTACTAGACCTGGCAATATTTGGCAGCCACCGGCAACCCCAGAAGATAAGAAGATGGCCTATTCCCTGCTGATGAGGGGTAAATACCCCGAAACACGTGTCCAGGGATGGCGAAGATGGATACATCGCGGAATACTAAACTACACTGACCATAGTCCTTAGGGGCGATCCCGCTGGTGAGTGAGTGGTGTGCGACCCCACCCCCTTTTTGAAATGTTTAGGCGGGCTGACGAGCCTGGGACCCCGCACCCGCGCGCCCGTGTGGTACTAGACCTGGCAATATTTGGCAGCCACCGGCAACCCCAGAAGATAAGAAGATGGCCTATTCCCTGCTGATGAGGGGTAAATACCCCGAAACACGTGTCCAGGGATGGCGAAGATGGATACATCGCGGAATACTAAACTACACTGACCATAGTCCTTAGGGGCGATCCCGCTGGTGAGTGAGTGGTGTGCGACCCCACCCCCTTTTTGAAATGTTTAGGCGGGCTGACGAGCCTGGGACCCCGCACCCGCGCGCCCGTGTGGTACTAGACCTGGCAATATTTGGCAGCCACCGGCAACCCCAGAAGATAAGAAGATGGCCTATTCCCTGCTGATGAGGGGTAAATACCCCGAAACACGTGTCCAGGGATGGCGAAGATGGATACATCGCAGAATACTAAACTACACTGACCATAGTCCTTAGGGGCGATCCCGCTGGTGAGTGAGTGGTGTGCGACCCCACCCCCTTTTTGAAATGTTTAGGCGGGCTGACGAGCCTGGGACCCCGCACCCGCGCGCCCGTGTGGTACTAGACCTGGCAATATTTGGCAGCCACCGGCAACCCCAGAAGATAAGAAGATGGCCTATTCCCTGCTGATGAGGGGTAAATACCCCGAAACACGTGTCCAGGGATGGCGAAGATGGATACATCGCGGAATACTAAACTACACTGACCATAGTCCTTAGGGGCGATCCCGCTGGTGAGTGAGTGGTGTGCGACCCCACCCCCTTTTTGAAATGTTTAGGCGGGCTGACGAGCCTGGGACCCCGCACCCGCGCGCCCGTGTGGTACTAGACCTGGCAATATTTGGCAGCCACCGGCAACCCCAGAAGATAAGAAGATGGCCTATTCCCTGCTGATGAGGGGTAAATACCCCGAAACACGTGTCCAGGGATGGCGAAGATGGATACATCGCGGAATACTAAACTACACTGACCATAGTCCTTAGGGGCGATCCCGCTGGTGAGTGAGTGGTGTGCGACCCCACCCCCTTTTTGAAATGTTTAGGGGGCTGACGAGCCTGGGACCCCGCACCCGCGCGCCCATGTGGTACTAGACCTGGCAATATTTGGCAGCCACCGGCAACCCCAGAAGATAAGAAGATGGCCTATTCCCTGCTGATGAGGGGTAAATACCCCGAAACACGTGTCCAGGGATGGCGAAGATGGATACATCGCGGAATACTAAACTACACTGACCATAGTCCTTAGGGGCGATCCCGCTGGTGAGTGAGTGGTGTGCGACCCCACCCATACTCACCTCATGAAATGTTTAGGCGGGCTGACGAGCTGGGACCCCGCACCCGCGCGCCCGTGTGGTACTAGACCTGGCAATATTTGGCAGCCACCGGCAACCCCAGAAGATAAGAAGATGGCCTATTCCCTGCTGATGAGGGGTAAATACCCCGAAACACGTGTCCAGGGATGGCGAAGATGGATACATCGCGGAATACTAAACTACACTGACCATAGTCCTTAGGGGCGATCCCGCTGGTGAGTGAGTGGTGTGCGGCCCCACCCCCTTTTTGAAATGTTTAGGCGGGCTGACGAGCCTGGGACCCCGCACCCGCGCGCCGTGTGGTACTAGACCTGGCAATATTTGGCAGCCACCGGCAACCCCAGAAGATAAGAAGATGGCCTATTCCCTGCTGATGAGGGGTAAATACCCCGAAACACGTGTCCAGGGATGGCGAAGATGGATACATCGTGGAAAACTACACTGACCATAGTCCTTAGGGGCGATCCCGCTGGTGAGTGAGTGGTGTGCGACCCCACCCCTTTTTGAAATGTTTAGGCGGGCTGACGAGCCTGGGACCCGCCCCCGCGCGCCCGTGTGGTACTAGACCTGGCAATATTTGGCAGCCACCGGCAACCCCAGAAGATAAGAAGATGGCCTATTCCCTGCTGATGAGGGTAAATACCCCGAAACACGTGTCCAGGGATGGCGAAGATGGATACATCGCGGAATACTAAACTACACTGACCATAGTCCTTAGGGGCGATCCCGCTGGTGAGTGAGTGGTGTGCGACCCCACCCCCTTTTTGAAATGTTTAGGCGGGCTGACGAGCCTGGGACCCCGCACCCCGCGCGCCCGTGTGGTACTAGACCTGGCAATATTTGGCAGCCACCGGCAACCCCAGAAGATAAGAAGATGGCCTATTCCCTGCTGATGAGGGGTAAATACCCCGAAACACGTGTCCAGGGATGGCGAAGATGGATACATCGCGGAATACTAAACTACACTGACCATAGTCCTTAGGGGCGATCCCGCTGGTGAGTGAGTGGTGTGCGACCCCACCCCCTTTTTGAAATGTTTAGGCGGGCTGACGAGCCTGGGACCCCGCACCCGCGCGCCCGTGTGGTACTAGACCTGGCAATATTTGGCAGCCACCGGCAACCCCAGAAGATAAGAAGATGGCCTATTCCCTGCTGATGAGGGGTAAATACCCCGAAACACGTGTCCAGGGATGGCGAAGATGGATACATCGCGGAATACTAAACTACACTGACCATAGTCCTTAGGGGCGATCCCGCTGGTGAGTGAGTGGTGTGCGACCCCACCCCTTTTTGAAATGTTTAGGCGGGCTGACGAGCCTGGGACCCCGCACCCGCGCGCCCGTGTGGTACTAGACATGGCAATATTTGGCAGCCACCGGCAACCCCAGAAGAT